>NW_012148964.1:1904463-1918783 GCF_000956105.1 Propithecus coquereli
CCAGTCTCACTGGAGATAAGTGATATCTCATTGTGGTTTTGATTTGCATTTCCCTGATGATTAGAGATGTTGAGCATTTTTTCATATGTTTTTTGTCAGGCTCTTCACATAATAGGATCTGAGGTATATCTGCACTAATGTTCTCTGCACAAGCTTGTGATCCATTTATGTATTTCTGCCAAATGACACGAATTCCTCTGAGTCGAAGCATCGTTCCCTGTCAAAGTCTCTGGGGAAGGAGTAACTAGGAAAAGCTGATCCTGCCACGCTCCAAATGAAAACTGTCCCTCCGGTGGTCGCCATCCTCTCAGCTAGAGGCCCAGTCCTTCCACGCTGGGCCTGGTCTTTCGCTGCCCAACCCCCACAGGAACTGGCCCAGCTCTTCAGGAACTGGAGAGAACCCACTGAAGGGCACCCTTTCAAGCCAATGTCGACTGCTGGCACCTGTTCCTCCCTCTCTGACAGCAGTGCCATCTCCTCTGTCGCCAGGAGATTAACTGCATCTCAGCAGAGCACAGCGGGGCCCTGCGCAGCACGAGCGTGTGTGTCTACTCATCTGGCCTGTGTTTGTTCCCTCTTCCTTGGTGAGGTAGCGTAGCAACCCAGCACGTCTTACCGCCTGCGCGCCACACCCACGGCTTTCCCTTCATCCCAGCTCTTAGCAGCCACCTGACCCTGCACACAACCTGGGCTGGGGCCACAGGTGCTGTGTGGGTGCCAGGGTAGGCTCCCCTCTTTCCTGCCTCGGTGCGCTTGTGCTTGTTTTCTTTGCTTGGATTACCCGTCCCACTCTCGGATGTCTGTAAAACTCTTACGCAACCCTGAAGATGCCTCTCAAACCCTATCTCCGGCCTTCCTAGGTCTAGTTCATTACATCTGCGTCTGTGTTTTCACTAGCGCCTGGAGTATCCTATTGCAGCATTTATAGGGTTTGAGGTTTTTGTTGTTTATTTTCTGTCTCTTCCTCTAGATTTAGTCACAGAACGAGAACCATAATCCTCTTTATACACGCCCCTCGCCAACATGGAGTAGTGCCTGGTGCCTGATAAATCAGTACTTGTTGAATCAAGGAGATGCAATAGTTACGAACACTCTAGGGAGAAATGCTTTCTTACAGCCTGTGTGAGTGACTAGCTATAATTCAGCTCTTCACTTCAAAATTAAAGTTGGAAAATATCCAACCCAGTATTTCTACTAAACTCCACATTGCTAGGCCCAACCATGCTTATCAATATCACTCTTGAATGTCTTACGGAGTTTTTAAACAGTATGCCCCAAACTGAATTCCAGAGTTTATCGTCCAATCCTTATCTTTCTGGTTTTCCTCATTTCAGTTAATGGCAACTTCATTCTTTCAGTTGCTGAAGGCAAATATTTTGGAGTCACCCCTGACTCTTTCCTTCTGTTATATTCAGATCTAGCGCATTAACAAATCCTATTGGCACTTCTTTCAAAATATCATTGATTCCATCACTACCGTGTTGGGCCATGCCACCACGTTCACTCACATTTGCTGCAGCAGCCTCCTGGCTGGTTTTCCTGCATCCACCCTTGCCTGCCTTCCACCCTGCCTCATGGTCTATTTTCAACACAGCAATTCAAGTGGTCCTTTGACATAAGTCAGATCATATCACTTCTCTGCTCAAAACTCTCCACGTTGGTTTTGTTCCCTGCTCTTTCCCAGAACCTGAACAGTCCCTGGCGTAAAGCAGGCATTAACTATTTGCAGAAGGAACAAATGAATGCTTAAGCCTTAGTTTAAAAAACTGACAGATACCAGGAAGTTGCAATCTATAATATTATTGTTTGGTCATCTAATAGGGTATATAATAGGAATGTGTCACTTTTTTTTATATGATCATGTTATTAATATCACCAAAATATTCCAGAAATATCTTGGTACTGAAGATAAGCTCTTTTTGTCCAGCAATAAATTGACCACACAATAACCATTTGGCCCTGGCTGGTCACCCAGCTCTCAGGGAGTTGGTTTTTCAGCTTTGAAAGGAAGAAATTGAATTCAGAGATTTTTGTGATCTCTTTCAATTCAAAATGTCTGTGATTTCTTTTTTTAGGTAAACGTCAGCTCTTTCCCTTTCTCAAAACATGGGCTGGACTTGCTCTTCCAAAATAGCTCATTGGATCTGGTTTTTAAAATGTACTAGTCAATTTTATGGAAGAAACCTGCAGAGACAGCGGGAGAAGAATTCAGGCCCAACAGGGAGGGATGGGCGAGCAGCACCAGGAAAGGCAGAACCAGCATCCTGGGCTGAATGAGATGGGGGAGAGAGCATGCAAGAGATTGGCCGTGGGGACAAGCCTCATCTTTGCCCTTTTTGCCCTTGAGCCCTGTGCCATAGGCTTAGGAAGTGTCCTTGATGCTGGAAAGTAATTTCCAAGTACAACTCATTCACACTGTTTAAGAGATTGTATTTGTACAAAAAGCTGCTTTAACACTGAAGTTGTCTGCAATAATTTTTTCAGAGCTGTATTTAGACAAGAGGGTAATGTAAGATGAAGTCACTGGTGTCAACTTTAACAGGTTTCTGAGTGATTGGGTGGAAAGGTCACCCAGCCTTTGGGTGGAAAATTACAAAAACAAATCAAATATGTAAATTATAAAAACTTCACCTTTCAGCATATTAAATTGAATTCACTTTTTAAAATATTTACAGTGTAGGTTTCAGATGCAACACTTTATAACCTGCAATTATTTGTGTGTGACTTTTAAATTCTTCGTTTAAGAGTGAGAAAATTGCCTGCTTATGTAATTTTAAACTTTAATAATTTCAGTTCTCACTCATCATCAGAAGATAGTAAATGGCATACAAAAGCAAGGCAGTTCAAATTTCTCAGCTGCAGCCCAGCGACTAACCTTCATCACGAATTGTTCAGAACAATTTTCCAACTCATTGACAACATTCTCCAGTTTCTGCTGAGTGATTTTGCAAATTGCTTTCATCATCCCTGCTCCAAGCTTCTCCAAACAATATGCTTTCGATGAGTAAATAAACATATGCTGCTTGTTTATATCATGCCCAATCCAAAGTTAATAAAACTTGAGTGTGCACTAGAGCTTGTAAAGACAGAATCTAGATAATCATTTACAGAATTGTCTTTAATTACTATCATAATAATAATAGTTGTAAAAAATTTAAGAATCACAGACATGTATAGTATAAGTAGTAAAGTTCTTCCTATATCTCTTTCCACCATCCCCAGGCTCCACCTGGGGGTAACTGCAGTTATCAGTTCAGTATATTTTCAAAAATCTTCTCTGTTCACAAGCACACAAACACACGTACTCATATACACACAGTATACAGAAGTATGAATTTCCTCTCCCTCCCTTCCTCCCTCCCTTCCTTCATTTTTCCTTCCCTCCCTCCCTTCCTTCTTTTCAAAGTGGATCTACTCTAATTATTATGCTGCCAAATCCTTTTTTTCACTCAACAAGTATCATAGCCATCCTTCCACGGTAGCACAAGTTTGCCCCATTTTAAAAATTGCCTCTTGGTATCCCAAGTTCAAACATGCTGTAATTTATTTTACTATTCTTCTGTTTTGGGGCATTTAGGTTGTCACCAGTTTTTCGAGGTCATCAATAATGTTGCAAATGTGGGAAGAAGAGAAGAAGAAAGCAGGGGTTAAGGTAAAGGAGCAGAAAGAGAGTCCATCTGTGCCATTAGACAGTCTAAGAACGCAGCATCAAAACACCGTCAGGATTGTGTTTCATCAGGCCTTTGATAACCAAGAGCTGACCTCAGGCTACCGCGCTTCAGATACGATGCTGGCAGGTCCACTCGCTGGATGAACGTCACTGCCTTGTGGGTGTCCAGAAGCTGTGACCTTCTCAAATAGGCAAAAAAGATCGTGGCACCTCCAAACTCATTATCCCTGGAAGAACATAGAAAAGACCTTCCTTCTGAGCTTACATGCAGGAGGCTTCTGGCCCAGTCTGTACCTTGTCACATCCTCCAATGTTCTGTTAAGAATCCTGATGCCACTGGGTTTCTGAAAAGGCCTGAGGTCTCGGCCTACCTACAGGCCCACTCAGAACCTTGAGGTCAGTCCATTCTGCCCTGCTCCTCATCCTTGTCCCTCAGACACAGCCCAAATGCAAGCCCCTCTGCTGACCCAGCCTTTGCGTTCTGCATGTCATTTCATCCTTTGATGGCTGTCCTCCCACCCAGCCCTTTCCACAGGTCCTCTTGAACCCATATAAAGTTGGAATCAGAGTCCTCTACATGTTCTCCCTTCTCATAGAGCAACTCCTTCTACTTCCTCTTTCTATGCCTACACCTGCCAGTCTAAGAAAGTACCATTGACCTCGTGGTGTTTTCAAGAGTCATGTGGAGTCTGCTCATTCTTCTTTATCTTCAGCATCTCTGGGCTAGCGTATGAGGGTAGAATGAGGAAGAAGAGATCAGAGTGAGAGGAGAGTTGGCATTCCAGATAATATCCTTATTCTCTTATGTGTGGCTCCTTGTCATTTGGGCTATGCCAGTCCCTTCGCTTTCTTGTCACTCTCATCTTCTAAACTCTTGGCCATTCCTCCAAATTTATGGGAAACTTTGGTGCCTGTGTGCATCCTAACTGTCCTGTCTTTATAAGTCCCGCTTTCATTCTGGGAGGCTCTACGTGCAGTGTGGGTACTCAGTGAAGACCTTGGTCCGACGGGTTCTTGACTGTCTCTGCTTCATGGATCGTCACCTCTGCTCTCTGACTTCCGTCATCCACACCCATGCACACATTCCACGGGTCTGAACTCCCTGCCTCTAAGGTCTTAAGTTCCCACATCTCTCTCTCTGCCTGAATTTCTCTCCTCCCAGCTCTCTCACACCTGCACTCTCACCTGCTTTGCAACCTCATCGTGAGCCTCACACTGACATCCTGATCCCAGAGCCTCTGCCGCAGCCTTCAGATGCTCGTTTTCTTTCTTTGTGAATGAGTCACTGTTCAGATCCATCCTTCACTTGCTACTCTTCCTACCTTCTCCCTCAATCTGTGCTCAAATCCTTGTCCAAAAGCCAGCTACCGTCCGCCTGGACTGCCGTCACTTTCTTTGTAATTTCGCCTTGACCAGCTACCCCCATGAGGTAAACACTGTTCTATGGCAGGGAAACCCAGATGTTCCTTTCCTGTTCTCCCCCGTGCTTGAAGTCTTTCACTGTTGTTATTGACCCATCACCCCGTTTTATTCCACTTGTCCTCTGTTTTCCAACAGTCTGGCCTTTGACCTTCTACTCACATTCATGGGGTTCTAGAGCTGTCTATCATCCCAGAACATATTCACTTCCCAGGTCCAGGGTCACTTTAGAGGATATTTTCAAATTCTCTTAGCATATTTTATGTCTTGAACAATGAAATAAAATGGGACAAATTGACTTTGGCAATTACGGTTTTCAAACAGAGAAATGTGGCCACAAAATAAAAAACCTAGGAATAGAAATAACAATTATGATAACACTATCTCATAATTATATACTGCTTCTATTATTCACAAACATATTTCTATCTATTATCTTATTTGATCCCCATACTAGTTCTAAGAAGTAGCACTCTTTATAGATGGGAAACCGAGGCACAGTGATGCAAAGTGACCTTGCTTGGTTTATATATGTGGTTTAAGTGGCAGAAACTGTTATTAGAGCACAAAATTCCTGAATCTAAACTTTATGCTTCATTTTATACCTTGTTGGCTTTGAAAAAAATTGAAGTGTATTCCAAAGGGGAATAAAATCCAGCAAGGTTTGAATTAAAGTCTAAGGCTTTGTGACCCAGAAAACCCCTGTCCTTGAGGATAATAGTCAAGGGACATCATGATTTTCCACTATCCTTGAACCATCCTAAAGTTCAAGCAAGGGCATGGTTAGCAAAATACCAGCTCTAATTTTAGAAGGAACGAAGGGACGACAGGCAGACATGTGAGGTTTAATCAAAAGTGCTATCATTTGGGGATGTTAATAAACCAGTTATCAGGCCCCTGGCGGGTCTGGCACATTTGACCTCATTATCTGGGGAGGCATATGATGTTGGATCCCAGCTTCTGGTCACCAGGCAGATGACTCAGCCATGGCTGTTGAAAGCCTGTTGGAAACAGAATTCCAGGATTCAACTGGAGCCAAGAAATCCTTCCACAGACTCTCAAAATAGCATGTGATAGCTGCTTATATCAAATCAGAACAGCACCTGGTTTTTTTCTGACCCATTAAGTCTGGGTGCTCAGAGGGTTTAGGAATGCCTCATCAAGAAAACATAATATTTATTCTGTTTTCAGACTCTTCTTAAAGATGCCTTTAGATAGCAGAGTCTAGCCTGTTTTCAAGGTGAACCTTGTTAGAAAAAAATCCAGAATGGGGGTAAATTTAATAACTCAATTGAGTACTCAGGCCAGGTCTGAACAACAGGATATATAATCATCTACTTATGTCTGACCAACGTGACTTGTGGCCAGAGCTATGGGTATCCACTTAGACGACTCCAGATCTTCACTGGTGGAAGATTTTTTTTTTTCCTTTTTTTTGAGACAGGTTCTCACTCTGTCACCCTGGCTATAGTGCAGTGGTGTCATAGCTCACTGCAGCCTCATACTCCTAAGCTCAAGTGATCCTCCCACCTCGGCCTCCCAGAGTGCTAGGATTACAGGTGTGAGCCACGGTGTGTGGCCCTGATTAGAGATTTAACAACAGGAAAACTTCATTCCCAGCAAATACGACCAATTTTTTATTGGATGATCTTGGACATATATTAATACTAGTCCTGGAAATGTGGACCCAGACTCAGAAAGTCCTAAGGTCTTCTCCAGCTTCTTCAAGGCTGAGAAGCTCAAGTTCAAGCCGGAGGATCCTGTAAGAAAACTGGACTGCCCTTTGGTCATCTGGGAGGCTTGCTTTTGCATCAAGAAGGTTCTAAGGTGTCACTACCTTTTCTGGTTTCTGAGGTCTTCTCTGACCCTTGGGAAACTCAGCCTCTTCCCCAGAATGACTTTAGGGGGTGGGTGTTTTAGGATTGCTGGGGGTTGATAGAGCCCTGGAAGGGCCAGAATGGAATTGAACTCTAAGGGTCTGAGAGGAGCTGGGATACTCTCGTGCTGATGCTCACTGCCTTATCGATCCACTCTGGGTTGACCTCGTGCCTTAGACACTGAGGGCCACAGTGCTTGGACATTTCCTATCACCCAGAACAAAGGTGATTACTCCCAAAATTGTTTGAAGTCATCAAGGCCTTACTAAATGGATTGTAAAACAGAGGCTATTCCCTAATTAAACATTGTTAATTGAAAAAGTCTGTGAGCCTTAAGCTCACTTCCTCTTAGGCCTTGACCAGGTAAAGCTATTTAATCTTGACAGGAACAATTACCCAAAGAGACTCCAATGCTATTGCCATCAGCTGCCTAAAAAGTGGTTATTAATGTTGGAAGAAGCTGTCCTCAGGTTAAATCTTTCTCCTGGAAGCTCAAATATGTACATAGTACGTTAGTTGTTCCATTTTCTTGGAGGGACAGCCACCTGCACCTCTCTGAGATTCTGAAATAGCCACAGGCATGTGCCATTCTTTATCTAATTAAGAGTGTGGGCCAGAATGTTCAACACAGGACAGCACCCAGTCCATTCTACTTGGAGTGTTGGCTTCTAGGCTTCCCATTAAGGAAGCACATGGTGGGAAAGATTAAAGCACTACGTGACTGAAGGTACCCTTGTTTCTGCTGTGGCAATGTGGACACCCAGGCTCTCTTTCTTCATGTGCCGCGGGTCAAAGGATCAGGGACCTGGCATGGAAAGGGATGGAGCAGTGCTGCTTCCCTCGGGGCTCTCCCCTTATCGTGCTTCATGCAGTAAGTATTTATTTATGAATGGATTTGTGGATGACTCCTAGATGTTTGACTGTCTAGTAGTGCAGTTTAAGGAAATTAAAAGTGGATTTTAAAAGGTATAATCACTTTGGAAAACCATTTGTCAGTTTCTCAAAAAGTTAAACACATATCTATGCCATGGCCCAAAAATTCCACTCCTAGGTATTTATCCAAGGAAAAATGAAAACATATGTCCACTGAAAGCCTTGTAGAGGAATGATCATGGCAGCTTTATTCATAATAGCCAAAACTTAGAAATGTCCTAGATGTCCTTCAACAGAATGGCTAAGCAAATAGAGGTACATCCATGCCATGGAATACTACTCAGCAGTAGAAAGGCATGAACTGTTGTTACATGAAACAACACAGATGAATACTAAAAATTATATTGTGTGAAAGAAGGCAGACCAACAGAGTACATACAGTATGACTCCATTTAAATGAAATTCTGATAAAAATCAGATCGGCTATTGCTTGGGGTGAGGGTGGCAGGGTGACTGGGAAGGGAAACAAAAGAACTCTCTGGGGGGATAGAGATGTTCTGTGTCTTGATAGGGACTAGTGAATACTGTTTCAATGATCTACTTATTATCTAAACATTTCAGATCTTATAAGCGATGGCATTTCAGATCTATATAAATTAAAAAGAAAATGTGGATTTAAACATTGGAGATTGCTTCCAGAAGTCCCTCAAAATTGGCTGCAGCAAGAGTCAAAGTTACTGTGAGAACATGAAGGGTTATGCCTGCGGTCCCAGGAGGGCGCCTTATGATTCCAGGATTCATTCACTCCTTCATTTTGCACATACATAGATGAGACCCTCCTCTGTGCCAGGCACTGCTCCCAGCAGAACAAAAGAGACAAGGTTCTTGCTCTTATGGAGCTAACATTCTAGTGGGAAGAGACAAGAAAGAAACAAGGAAACAAAAATGAGCAAAGTTGGTTTCAGACAGCAAGAACTGAGACTAACGTAAAATAGGGTGACGGATGAAGTGTGACTGGAACGAGAGAAGGGCATGTTTAGCTTGGGCAGTGAGGAGTCCCCCACAAGGAGCTGATATCCCAAGGGATCAGGAGCCAGTCATGCAAAGATCTGGGGCAGGTCCGGGCAGGGTATTTGAGACAGGGGGCTAGTGAAGCTGTCCAAATGCCCCATGTGCAATCGTCCTGGGTAAGTCCAAGAAGGGAAGAAGGCCAGCATGCAGAGAGCGCTAGGGGAGGCTGATAGGAGATGAGCTTGGAGAGGTAAGCTGGGAGCATTTTAAAGCTCTTGGGTTTTGTTGTTATTGTTGCTTTGTTTCTGCTGGGTAATGACAACCTGCCTTATATTTTTTGAAAGAGTACTCTGGCTTCTGAATGAAGAATTGATTTCAGGAAGAATGGAAATATAGAGAAGAGTTATATAGGAGGCTATAGCAGTACCAGTTACCCAGGTGGGGCATGATTGATTTAAATTTGAGTGGTTTGCCCTAGTGGATGGATTTGGAATATATTTTAGCAGTAGAAGCAATAGGACTTCTGATGAATTAGATGTGCCAGGAGTGGGTAGGAAAAGGACAATTTACTCTAAGTTTTTGCACTTTGGACCCCAAATGCTGATGGTGCCAATTATTGAAATGAGGATGACTGTCAGCAGGACAGGCTTACTGAGATGGGACATAGAAAATCAAGAGCACTGCCTGCGGCATTAAATCTGAGATTAGGGAGCAGAGATGTCAAGAGGGATATACATGTTTAAAACTCAATGGGATTTTTAAAAGTTATAATTTATGAGGTGGGAGAGGGGAGGAGGGGATGGGTATATACACACCTAATGGGTAAGGTGTGCACTGTCTGGGGGATGGACACCCTTGAAGCTCTGCCTTGGATGGGGCAAAGACAATATATGAAACCTAAATATTTGTACCCCCATAAATATGCTGAAATAAAAAAATTAAAAATAAATTTTAAAAAGTTATAGTTTAGGGGGACAGTACAATCAGAAAAGAGTATAGGATCTAAGGCCAAGTTCTTGAGACATCCAGAGGTTGAGCAAAGGGTAGTCTCTAAAAGTGGTGGAGAATGAGCAGTCAGTGGAGCTGGAGGAAAACTGGCAGAGGGCAGGGCCATAGACACCCAGAGAGGAGAGAAGCTCAAGGAAGGGGCGGGCCACCATGTCAATGCCTCTGGAAGGAGAGAATCGGAAAGTTACCTTTATGTCTGGCTACACAGAGGTTCTTAGTAAACTTGGCGATAGCCATTTCAATGCTGTGGCAGAGAAGGAAGTATGGTTGTTACTTGAGGAGCAAGATGGCAGGACGTGAATTTGTGGTCATGAATGTCAGGTGAGCCCATCCAGCTTGGCTGTGACCTTTGCAATAGCAGACACAGCCACGGGGCAGCAGTGTTGATAAGAGTCGGGGTGTCAGGCTAATACTGCTGTGTAGAACCTAGGCACCCCTGCTCACTGAGGCTTCACCGGCATTTGAGTTCGCAGTATGAGGAGCTGGATGATGGTGGTTTCCTTCCTCCATGTGCACAGTGCTGCATGGGGCAGCATGTACTGTCTTTCACTGGAGATGATGGTGTCTGCTCTGGATGTAAATTCTGAGTCCTGTGGACATAACTCCATATAAGCTTATCTAACCCACTTCAGCTGTTACATGAAGAGAAAAAGCAGAGGCTTTGAAATAAGACTAAGTTGGGTCCAAATTCAATCTCTACAATTTAGTACCTGGTAGACTAGTTTGGGAAAATAATTTCAACTCCCTGAACCTAAGTTTGCTCATCTATAAAACAGGGATAATAGTACCTACCATAAGGATATTGTACAGATTGGGATTATTACCTGCAGAATTTTTGATAGACCATCACACACCTAATAACTTTTCAAATAATGGTAGCATTATATATTAGCAAAGAGCCAGAATTGAAATTAATTGTTGATAATTTTATCATTTGGAGGTACAGACATTTGGATACATAGATTTTTGTATCCTTACCAAGTTGGCGTAGCAAAATTTATGACTGGGGTTTGCAGCAGCTCTTGACTAAATGGTAAACTTTCCCAAGGTGAGATACTCCTCAATGTTCTGAAGAAGTCATTTTTGGCACATTCTGATCTGAGGACGAATGCTAGGACTGCAGGGATATTACAAATGAGAGCGTTGTCAATGCTTTTCTCTGGTCACCACTTATTTACGCCATCATTAAATGACCAGATTTATTTTGACCTCTTTAGGGAAACCTCTTAAGAACCTCCCCATCAGATCTCATATCTTTGGGTCTCCCTGGAAACATCAGCCAGCCTCAGGACATAATATCCCACATTGGGTGTTCAGAGGCTGGGCCAAAATCTCCAGGTTTTTCCTGGACAGCAGTTTTCTGATTGGTTTTGGTTGGCTATGTTCCAATTCTTGATTAAATAGTTGCAGATTTGAGCAGAGAGGCTGAGTTTTCCTCAATTGATTTTGTGTGTGTGTGCCAATGGGAGGATAAGACAGAGAATTTTGAAACCGTTAACGGAATAATTTCCAATTCAACGGATATACCATCTGCAAAACCATCTTTGTAAGGGAGTGGCCAGAAACCTGAGAAATACTCAGCGCATTTTACAGAAAAGCCAAGAGAAGCTTCCCTGGATGTTGTATCCCTACTTGTCTCAAACTGTTGGTTTCAACAGTCTTCTTCTGTAAACCACACTCGATCCCATCCCAAATCTCAATCTTTGCAGAGAGCTGACTTGATACTTTTCCTTCCACATTCTCTTACAAATGCCTGCAGTACTCTGCATGTACTGCCCTGGGAAAGCCAGTGTCCACTAATTATTTTGTTCTATTTGTCTAACATTTATTGCTATAATTTTAATTTTTATAAATCCCTGCTAGTACATTTTCTTTTACTTTTATTTGTGCTTAAGATAGAGTCTTACCCCTCTTCTTATGTGTAATGCTTGGGAAAGGAAGAAAACCATGCATGGCTTCATTACTATTGGTGATGTAGTCATTATGGGATAATGATAAGATGGAATTTAACTTGTAAATCAAACTATAACTCACTTCATGGGCTCAGCATCTGTAAATATTCCAATGACTAGTTTTTCTTCTCGAGTAACTTAGATCATTTTCAATGAATTCAAGAGAGGTTTATTAGCTGCTGAATATAGTATGTGAAACTGCAGAGGTCACTATCAGTGCAAAAATGAGTGACTGTATCATGCTCTTTGTCTAGACAGAGCAAGGCTTCTGAGATCAGTCTCCTCTTCCATTTATATTTCTTCGAGAAATAAGGAAGGAAGGTCTTTGGTGTACAGTGACATCTGAAAGGGCTGAGGCCACAGTTCTCCTGCGAAGGCAAATAGAAACAGTGTTTGCTTCTAAAAGACTGACGCATCCTCATGCATCTTCCCACCCTTCCTTCCTACCTTCCTTCCCTCCTTCCCTCCCTCCCTTTCTCTCTTTCTTTTTCTCTCTCTCTTCCTCTTTTGTCCTTCCTTCTTTTCAGTAAAGCAGGCACTGGGGAAACAGAGGACCCCCAGATGAAAATATTTTCATAGAGCGTCATCATGACAGAGCATGGGTTTGAATCTCAGTTCCACCATTTTCTAAATGTTACCTTAAGCAAATGACTTGACTTCTCTATGTCTTGGTTCCCTCTTCATAGAATGGGAATAGTAACAGTATCTACTTCTTAGAACGGTGTGGATGGGTGTGTCAGTGGTACCTCAATTGGTTTTAATTTGCATTTCTGAGATGACTAATGATGTTGAACACCTTTTCTTGTACTAATTAGCCATGTGTATATCTTTTTTTTTTTGGTAAAAATCTTTTTTTCTTTTGTTTATTTATTTTTATTTCAGAATATTATTATTTCAGAATATTAAGTTACATATATTGCCTTTGCCCTGCCCAAGTCAGAGCTTCAAGCATGTCCATCCCCCAGACGGTGCACATTGCACCCACCAGGTGTGAATATACCCATCCCCTCCTCCACCCTCCCACCTGCCTGACACCCGATGAATGTTATTACTATATGTGCACATAAGTGTTGATCAATTAATACCAATTTGATGGTGAGTACATGTGGTGCTTGTTTTTCCATTCTTGTGATACTTCACTTAGTAGAACCATTTTAAATATTGGATTGCTTTTCTTATTGTGTATTAGGAGTTCTTTATGCGTCCTGGATACCGGTCCTTTGTGAATATTTGCTCCTACTCTGTGACTTAATGGTATTTTTTCATGAGCAGAATTTCTAAATTTTGAGAAAGTTTAATTTTTCAATTTTTCTTCTATTTCTATTGCTTTTGGTGATCTAAGAAAACTTTGCGTACCCCCAAGTCAAGAAGGCATTTTCCTATATTCTCCTATAAAAGCTTTATGGTTTTGGCTTTCATGTTAGGACTATAATGCATCTCAAGTTATTTTTTGTATACAATATGACATCGAGGTTGTTCATTTTTATTCCATAATGATGGTTATCTCAGCACCATTTTTGGTAAAGATTTACCTTACTTCATTGGATCGCTTTGGTGCCTTTGTTGAAAAACCAAATAACTATATAACAGTGGGTCTATTTTTGGGCCTTCCATTCTATTCAGTTGATCAATTTGTTGATCCTTATGTGCATATCACACATTCTTGATTACTGAATCTTTATTGTGCATCTTGAAGTTAGGTAGTATAAGTCCCCTTTTTATTTGTCAGGATTTCTTTGGATATTTTAGGTCAGTACTGTCTAATAGAGCTTTCTGCAATGATAGAAAAGTTTTATATCTGCACTGTCCAATATGATGGTTTCTAGTGTCATAGCTATTGTACATATTATTAGATTGCCCAGTTCTGGGTCCTTTGCATTTCAATACAAATTTTAGTATCAGCTTGTTAAACTCTATTTTTCAAAAATCCTGTTAAGATTATGATTGGGATTGTACCAAATCTATAGATCAATGTGTGAAGAAGTGACAACTAACAATATTAGATTTCACAAATATCCTTAATCTCATCATTCATTTAGATCTTTTAAAATTTCTCTTAGCAATGTTTTTTAGTATTCAGTGTAGAAAAGTCGAGGTCTTGCTATGTTACCCCCACTGGTCTCAAAGTCCTGGCCTCATTTGACAAAATTCAACACCCTTTTATGATAAGAACGCTTAACAAAATAGGCATAGACGGGGCTTACCTAAAAATGATACAAGCCATTTATGACAAACCCACAGCCAACATCATACTGAATGGGGAAAAATTGAAAGCATTCCTACTTAGAACTGGAACCAGACAAGGTTGCCCACTATCTCCACTTCTATTCAACATAGTGCTGGCAGTCCTGGCCACAGCAATCAGCCAAGAGAGTGGAATTAAAGGCATACGAATGGGAACAGAAGAGATCAAACTCTCATTATTTGCTGATGATATGATACTATATCTAGAAAACCCCAAGGACTCAACCAAGAGGCTACTGGAACTGATAAATGAATTCAGTAAAGTT
>NW_012148964.1:1918833-1921728 GCF_000956105.1 Propithecus coquereli
AAAAATAAATTTTAAAAAGTTATAGTTTAGGGGGACAGTACAATCAGAAAAGAGTATAGGATCTAAGGCCAAGTTCTTGAGACATCCAGAGGTTGAGCAAAGGGTAGTCTCTAAAAGTGGTGGAGAATGAGCAGTCAGTGGAGCTGGAGGAAAACTGGCAGAGGGCAGGGCCATAGACACCCAGAGAGGAGAGAAGCTCAAGGAAGGGGCGGGCCACCATGTCAATGCCTCTGGAAGGAGAGAATCGGAAAGTTACCTTTATGTCTGGCTACACAGAGGTTCTTAGTAAACTTGGCGATAGCCATTTCAATGCTGTGGCAGAGAAGGAAGTATGGTTGTTACTTGAGGAGCAAGATGGCAGGACGTGAATTTGTGGTCATGAATGTCAGGTGAGCCCATCCAGCTTGGCTGTGACCTTTGCAATAGCAGACACAGCCACGGGGCAGCAGTGTTGATAAGAGTCGGGGTGTCAGGCTAATACTGCTGTGTAGAACCTAGGCACCCCTGCTCACTGAGGCTTCACCGGCATTTGAGTTCGCAGTATGAGGAGCTGGATGATGGTGGTTTCCTTCCTCCATGTGCACAGTGCTGCATGGGGCAGCATGTACTGTCTTTCACTGGAGATGATGGTGTCTGCTCTGGATGTAAATTCTGAGTCCTGTGGACATAACTCCATATAAGCTTATCTAACCCACTTCAGCTGTTACATGAAGAGAAAAAGCAGAGGCTTTGAAATAAGACTAAGTTGGGTCCAAATTCAATCTCTACAATTTAGTACCTGGTAGACTAGTTTGGGAAAATAATTTCAACTCCCTGAACCTAAGTTTGCTCATCTATAAAACAGGGATAATAGTACCTACCATAAGGATATTGTACAGATTGGGATTATTACCTGCAGAATTTTTGATAGACCATCACACACCTAATAACTTTTCAAATAATGGTAGCATTATATATTAGCAAAGAGCCAGAATTGAAATTAATTGTTGATAATTTTATCATTTGGAGGTACAGACATTTGGATACATAGATTTTTGTATCCTTACCAAGTTGGCGTAGCAAAATTTATGACTGGGGTTTGCAGCAGCTCTTGACTAAATGGTAAACTTTCCCAAGGTGAGATACTCCTCAATGTTCTGAAGAAGTCATTTTTGGCACATTCTGATCTGAGGACGAATGCTAGGACTGCAGGGATATTACAAATGAGAGCGTTGTCAATGCTTTTCTCTGGTCACCACTTATTTACGCCATCATTAAATGACCAGATTTATTTTGACCTCTTTAGGGAAACCTCTTAAGAACCTCCCCATCAGATCTCATATCTTTGGGTCTCCCTGGAAACATCAGCCAGCCTCAGGACATAATATCCCACATTGGGTGTTCAGAGGCTGGGCCAAAATCTCCAGGTTTTTCCTGGACAGCAGTTTTCTGATTGGTTTTGGTTGGCTATGTTCCAATTCTTGATTAAATAGTTGCAGATTTGAGCAGAGAGGCTGAGTTTTCCTCAATTGATTTTGTGTGTGTGTGCCAATGGGAGGATAAGACAGAGAATTTTGAAACCGTTAACGGAATAATTTCCAATTCAACGGATATACCATCTGCAAAACCATCTTTGTAAGGGAGTGGCCAGAAACCTGAGAAATACTCAGCGCATTTTACAGAAAAGCCAAGAGAAGCTTCCCTGGATGTTGTATCCCTACTTGTCTCAAACTGTTGGTTTCAACAGTCTTCTTCTGTAAACCACACTCGATCCCATCCCAAATCTCAATCTTTGCAGAGAGCTGACTTGATACTTTTCCTTCCACATTCTCTTACAAATGCCTGCAGTACTCTGCATGTACTGCCCTGGGAAAGCCAGTGTCCACTAATTATTTTGTTCTATTTGTCTAACATTTATTGCTATAATTTTAATTTTTATAAATCCCTGCTAGTACATTTTCTTTTACTTTTATTTGTGCTTAAGATAGAGTCTTACCCCTCTTCTTATGTGTAATGCTTGGGAAAGGAAGAAAACCATGCATGGCTTCATTACTATTGGTGATGTAGTCATTATGGGATAATGATAAGATGGAATTTAACTTGTAAATCAAACTATAACTCACTTCATGGGCTCAGCATCTGTAAATATTCCAATGACTAGTTTTTCTTCTCGAGTAACTTAGATCATTTTCAATGAATTCAAGAGAGGTTTATTAGCTGCTGAATATAGTATGTGAAACTGCAGAGGTCACTATCAGTGCAAAAATGAGTGACTGTATCATGCTGTTTGTCTAGACAGAGCAAGGCTTCTGAGATCAGTCTCCTCTTCCATTTATATTTCTTCGAGAAATAAGGAAGGAAGGTCTTTGGTGTACAGTGACATCTGAAAGGGCTGAGGCCACAGTTCTCCTGCGAAGGCAAATAGAAACAGTGTTTGCTTCTAAAAGACTGACGCATCCTCATGCATCTTCCCACACTTCCTTCCTACCTTCCTTCCCTCCTTCCCTCCCTCCCTTTCTCTCTTTCTTTTTCTCTCTCTCTTCCTCTTTTGTCCTTCCTTCTTTTCAGTAAAGCAGGCACTGGGGAAACAGAGGACCCCCAGATGAAAATATTTTCATAGAGCGTCATCATGACAGAGCATGGGTTTGAATCTCAGTTCCACCATTTTCTAAATGTTACCTTAAGCAAATGACTTGACTTCTCTATGTCTTGGTTCCCTCTTCATAGAATGGGAATAGTAACAGTATCTACTTCTTAGAACGGTGTGGATGGGTGTGTCAGTGGTACCTCAATTGGTTTTAATTTGCATTTCTGAGATGACTAATGATGTTGAACACCTTTTCTTGTACTAATTAGCCATGTGTATATCTTTTTTTTTTTGGTAAAAATCTTTTTTTCTTTTGTTTATTTATTTTT
>NW_012148964.1:1925109-1972991 GCF_000956105.1 Propithecus coquereli
AAAAAAAAAAAAAAGTTCTGGCCTCAAGCAATCCTCCCACCTGGGCCTCCCAAAGTGCTGGGATTAGAGGTGTGAGCCATCATGCCTGGCTGAGTTGCATGTCTTTTGTTAAATTTATTCCTATGTATTTTCGATGCTATCGTAAATGATATCATTTTTAAAATGTCAATTTTCAATTGTTTACTGCGAGTATATAAAATTATAATTGAGTTTTGTATATTTATCATATATTCTGCAACCTTGCTAAACTCATTTAATAGTTGTTTAATAGATTTCCTAGGATTCTCTATGTAAACGAATGTCATCTAGAAATAGAGACAGTTTTATTTCTTCCTTTCCAATCTTTATGTCTTTCGTTTTTTTTAAACCTGTCTTCTTGCACTGACTAGAACTTCCAGGACAATGTATTAATGCAATGGAAGTGGACATGCTTGCCTTGTTGCCAATCTTAGGGGACAGTAGTTCACATTAAGTACAGATGTTAGGTATAGACATTTCATAGATGCCATGTATCTGATTAAGGAAGGTCCCTTTTATTTCTAGTTTGCTGATAGTTTTTTTTTTGTTTTTTTGTGTTTTTTTTTGAGACAGAGTCTCACTCTGTTGCCAGGGCTAGAGTGAGTGCCGTGGCGTCAGCCTAGCTCACAGCAACCTCAAACTCCCAGGCTCAAGCAATCCTTCTGCCTCAGCCTCCCGAGTAGCTGGGATTACAGGCATGCGCCACCATTTCCAGAATTTTTTTGTCATCCCAACAGAAACTATCCATTGAACAATAACTCCTCACTCTCCCTTCTTCCTAGCTACTGGTAACTTCTATTCTATTTTCTGTCCCTGTGAATTTGCCTATTCTAGGTACCTCATATGAGTGGAATAAACAATATTCGACTTTTTATGTCTGAGTAATTTGGATTTTATTTTAGACATTGTGAATATTACGTTGTGGAGACTCTGAATTCTATGATAATCCTCTTAAGAATGTTGACAGCTTTGTCTTAGCTGCCAGCGAAGCTGATTGGACTTAAACTGCAAACTCTACCTCTTGTCAGTCATTCAAATCTCCACTGAGTCCTTTTATCCGTAGCTGGTTTGCTTGCAGACTGCCCTACCCTTGTGTTCAGGGCTTATCCAAAGATTTGGGCAAAGTTTATATACACAGAATTTGCAGCTCTTCCCCTCTGGATCTCTACTTTTTAACATGCCCCTCTCATATCCTAGTGGCTGTGGTTACCTTGAACTCTGACCTTTCAAACTTCTTTTTTTTTTAATTGAAGTTTTAGCTGCTCTTTATAGTCAGACTTCACCATGACAGATCTGAGACTAATGCCATAACAAGGGAAGAGCAACTCCTTACTAGTCCCTTTTTTCAAGTGTCAGCTCTCCTCCAGAATCTACTTCCTTTTGTCATTCTCCAGAATCTTTAGGTAGTTTTTCATTCTATTTTGTCCAGAGTTATGTATGAAAGAGTCAGTCTGATAGGGGCTTAGTTAGCAATTCTCTTTGATTACTTCTGAATACAGACACACTAAGTCATAGTGTCAGAGTAACTCTTCAGCCGCCAAACCTCCCTGAAGATAGTAATCAGCTGGGATGCTTACTGTAGATGCAGATTACCATCCTCCTCCCATTATTCTCATTCAGTAATTCTGAACTGGGAACCAGTAATCTGTTCTTTCTGTTAGAGGTTCCAGGTAATTCTTATTTTCAGGGACATTCAGGCAAATTTTGTATTAGGTCCTTGCTGCTCAAACTATGGGGGCTTATTACAAGTGTAGGATCCAGCCCTCTCCCAAGTTATACTGAATCTGAATCCATATTTTAACAAGATTCTGGATGAGTCACAGGAACATTAAACTTGGAGAAGCACTAGTTTGGGCTACTGCGATTTTTTAAATGTAGAAAATGAAATGCTTACTAATTTTCCTTTCTGTTCTGTATTCATTCATCAAAAACTTTTGGTAGTAAATAAAAACAGACACACATCCTGCCTTTATGGTCAACAGCCAATAAATAAATAAATAAACAAGCACAGTAATCACTATTACAGCTAGCAAGGTGCTATAAAGGAAACAAACATGGTAAAAAGATCTAAGCCAGTGTTTCTAAAATTTCATGCAATTTAGAGCTCTTAAAACTCTCAAATGCCAAGGCTACACTCCCAGGCAAATTCAGTCAGAATTTCTGGGGCTGGGACCCAGACATCAATATTTTTAAAAATCCCCAAATGATTCCAGGGTATAGTCAAGTTTGAGAACTGATTATACAGGCTAACTGAGGGTAACTTAGAGGTCAAGATAGGTCTCATTTAGTCCGAGACTTGAAGGGTAAGTAGATAATTAAATACTTCAGGGAACAGCATTCCTGGATGTAGGATCAGCAGGTGCATAAATCCCAAGTAAGAAATAAGCTTGATGCATTTGAGGGACTGAAAGGGGTGGTGTGAATTGAGTATAGCAAGTAAAATAGAGAAAGGTACAACAATGAGCAAGGCTAGACCATGTCTGTCTGCATCCATAGGCCATTTAATGGGTGCTTGGTACACCCAAGACTATCAGTTTTAGATATGTTAAAAATTTGTCACAGTGTTGTAAGAATTTTAAATTAATGAAATTAATAGCTGCAATGGATGTCATAGTATGTGATTTTCATCTAAGTTTCCTCTATTTGGCTCAGTGAGAGATTGGCTAAGTTTGGGGTTTTTACATGCAGCTAGTTTCTTACATTCCATTTATTACTAAATTAGAAAATCCCAACTTGTCATCCGGAATGGCGATGCAACATGGACAAAGAAGTTATAGGATGAGTGCCTAATAAAGATTACTTTAAAGTTGCATTAGACTCTAAGTCAACAAGGACTTTATGGCTTTTTCTGAGCCCTCATCTGAAAAAATAGCTGTCCCTATCCTGTGCTGCTCTGGCAACTGGGCTTTATTTATTTCTTGTTGTAGATAATTTACAGTTGTTAATAAGTGATTCAAAGTTCAGATTTTGTTACATTTTTGTTACATTTTGTTACATTTTGTTACATCTGTTCATATCTGAAACTTTCATAAACTTTTACCTTGTAAGCTATCTGCTATGCCTGTAGAGACCTGGGGTGGGAACATCAGAAGACAGCGCCCACAGGGCACCCATCATCAGTTCCCTTGACACTGGAGGGAATCGCCAGCCACACCTGGGCTGTCAGCAGACATTCGTCACAGCCCTAAGCCCCTTCAAATACCTCCCAGATAGATAGTTCATGAATTCCGTAGGGACCGGCTCACTTCTGCTCCAGCGACGGACTCTCCTGGCTACCTCACGTGGTCATCAATTTTCCTTTTCTTGTGCTATAGTCTAGCTTATTATTACTGACTCTATTTTTTGAACTATCTCCTGAGTAAATAATATTAGCACTAAAATGAGTTGGTCAAAGGGCTTAAATTTTATTTCAAGACTCAAATCCAATTGCTGAATTTCTTTCAACAAAGTTATTGCAAAATTTCACATTCGTCAGAAGCATATGAATCCCTATTTCATGACAGAAGTATCATTTACAACTATTTTGCCAGTCTAACAGAATAAAATGGCACTGGCTTTGCTGTACTAATTTTCAATGCTTTACATTTTAGTAAAGTTGATTTTTTTCATATATTTTTTTATATCACATTAAATATGTGTATTAATTTAAGGAGACTTGACATCTTCGTAGCCAAGAGCATGGTATGATTTTCTTTTGTTCAAGTCTTTCTTCATGTCCCTGAGGAATGTTTCAAAATTTCCTCCTTAAAGATTTTATATATATCTTCTTAAGTTATTCTATTTATCTTTTTTATTCCCATTGTCATTTTTGTTACCATTATAAATAAAGCCTTTTTTTCCTATTATATCTCTGAATCAGTTTTCTTATGTGTGTTAAACCATTGATTTATTATCTTGTAGCTGGTCCTCTTACTGAATTCCCTTATTATTTGCAAGGTGATTCTTCTCTTAGGTTTTTTGGGGGATATAACCACATCATCAGGAAATGCTAATTCTTTCTAATTTTTATCTCTCTCTCTGTCATGTATCTATCATCTATAGTTTTACCTAATTCCATCAGATCTCAACCTCCAGAACAATTTTACATAATAGTAATGATAATTGATGTACCCTTCTCATTCCTGACTATAATGGGACTACTTCTAGTGTTTGCCTATTTAGCCTAATGATGGTTTATGAATTGACACAGAGATATTTTAATTCATGAGTATTTTAATGGGATGCTGGAAGGTGATTCAGTTATATTTCATTCACTACCAGTTTAATCCAGAAACCTGAAGAATTCAAATGCATATAAGGGCTCTTCCCCTGATTTAAAGACTGGACTAATTTCTGAGCACAGTTTTGAAAAACATGTTTTTCAGGGGCAAAAAGGGGGACATATAAGTGGAGGCAGATATTCATGAGGTATAAACTACTAGGCAAAGGGGGAAACTTTCTGTTTTATCTGGTTTAAAGATAGTTTTATATAATACAATTGTAGCCAGGTGAAAAATTATTCAGGCTACTGAATAAGACCTTTTTTGTTTTTAAGGTGACTCTTTAACAGCACTGTACAAACCACATCAACTCTGGTGATCAGACCAATTTTGGGCAGTCTATTGAAGTACTCAGATCTGCATTATCCTCCTAACAGCATAATAGACACTCACCAAAGTAAAATCAAAAATCCAGAACCTGGATTCCACGATGGCTCGAGAGGTCAAACAAAACAATAAGAAATTACCCAACAATATGAACAGAAATCTACCCCAAATACCAATCCTCTCAATAAATGTGAATGGCTTGAATTGTCCTCTGAAGAGACATAGACTGACTGAGTGGACAAAAAATTATAAGCCAAGTATCTGCTGTCTCCAGGAAACGCATCTAACCCACAAAGACTCTTTCAGACTCAAGGTGAAGGATTAGAAAACAAACTTCCAGGCAAATAAAAGCCAAAACAGAGCAGGGGTAGTGATCCTTATTTCAGACGACATGAACTTTAAAATAGCAAAAGTAAAGAAAGATAAAGATGGTCACTATATAATGGTGAAAGGAAAAATCCAACAAAAAGACTTAACAATTCTTAATATCTATGCACCCAACACAGGAGCACCCAGATATGTAAAGCAAACCCCGTTTGATCTAAATAGTATGATAAACAGCAATGCCACAGTAGCTGGGGATTTCAACACCCCACTGACTGAATTGGACAGATTCTCCAAACAGAAAATAAGCAAAGAAACTATGGACTTAAACAGAGCTCTAGAACAAACGAGTCTAATAGACGTCTACAGAACATTTCACCCCCCAAAAAACCAAATATACATTCTTTTCATCAGCTCACGGAACTTTCTTCAAAATCGATCACTTCCTAGGCCACAAATCAGACCTCAACAATTTTAAAAATATAGAAATCATACCATGTATCTTTTCAGACCATAGTGGTATAAAATTAGAAATCAATTTCAACAGAAACACTCACCACTTCACAAAATCGTGGAAATTAAACAATCTATTGCTGAACGACTTCTAGGTCAAGGAGGAGATCCAGATGGAAATCAGGAGATTCTTCGAACTAAATGATAACAGGAACACAAGTTATCAAAATTTGTGGGGTACAGCAAAAGCATTCCTGAGAGGAAAACTAATAGCATTAAATGCTCACATCCAAAAGACAGAAAGCTCATAAATCAACAAACTAAGAAACTGTCTTAAGGAACTGGAAAAGGAAGAGCAAATTAACTCTAAACCTAGCAGAAGAAAAGAAATAACTAAGATCAGAGCAGAACTAAATGAAATTAAGAACAAAAGAACTCTACAGAAGATCAATAAAACCAAAAGTTGGTTTATCAAAAAGATAAACAAAATTGATAGCCCTCTTGCTAGATTGACAAGAACTAGAAAGGAAAGGACTTTAACAAACTCAATCAGAAATGAAAATGAGAAAATGATTATGAATGACATATGCATTTAATTGAATATAGAGAGTTTATCCTGTAATCATAAGTCAATTCAAAACCAGCAGATACCTTACTCTACTCATTATAAACTTTGATCTTGTTATGAACCAATTGGTTTCCAAGAAAGGTAAAGCAGAAGATATACTTTCAGTGTTAGGGATACACATGTCATATCTCAGCTGGCCATTGCCTTTTGACTAGTTCTATATTTAGGGGCATTCCCACTTAAATCCTGCCTCTTTAATGTAGGAGTTGGAATTCAGTTTACCACTGTTTCTGACAGCCTGTGACTTAGCTTCTGCCAATGAACCCACCTACATAAGCCTTCTTTTTAAAGTCTGATGTGTGGAATTGCTTCCTATGGAGGGGGGCTGTGTGGGTGGACAGGCAGCAGCTTTTAGGGGCAACAGTGGCAGCAGTCCTAACAGTGGGGTCCATGCCCAGGACTGAGCCTGCAATCAGTTCACAGATCCTGGCTGCTTAGTACCAAGTCCCATTCCCTGATCTCTCTAGGGATTCTGGAAAAAGTTACTTAATACCCCCTAAGAAATTGCTTTTCTGCTTAAGCTAGTTATTAGTGGACCCTGTGTTTTGCAACTAACAACCCTAATCAGCACCTGGTACAGAAGGAAAAATACCACTGAGACCATAGTCCATCAGAAACATAGTGGGGAGCCTAATTTTCAACCCTGAATATTTTGACCCATTAGGTACATGCTCTAGGAATGTATCTGTTTATATAATGCCTGGTTAAGGGAAAAAAGAAAACTTAAGTTGGCCAACTCTAGCTTTGTTGGAACATGGTCTATTGCATAGTTTTGTGTATGTCAAACAATAAGTTTAGTTGATTGTTTATGGTCATTAAATCTGCCCTTTGTTTTGGCACCCTGGCAACACAGCTTACAACTTAGAGCACACTGTAGATTCCTAATGAGTTTTTGTACCTGCGCCAGGATAAGTTTTATGGATGCAGATAAACAGAACTCATCTGTTTATAATTTGCTAGTGTAAATGCTCCTGCCTGTAGGTTCCTAAAGCTTTGTGTCTTAGATGGTGACTGGGGAAAAACACAGGACCCTGTTTATGATGCAGCATGTAGTCTCCAAAATGTAATCCCCCCAGCATCTCACTGCGGTTAGAACCCTCCCATTATCTCCTTACATTAAAGAGAACATACCAGTGGATTTTCCAATTCATTTAGTGATGTTTTGATGTGAGAGCCGAGGCATAGATCAACTAGGATTAGAATTCCCAAGGGTTTCCCACCTGTTGGAAGATAAAAACCTTCTCTTTGAAAGAATTTGGCACATCGATGCTATCTGTAAATAGGAGGTGTAACTAAACCAAATTTCTTCTAACCCAAAAGAGAATAGCATGTGTACCACTTAGATTGGATGGGCCGGTAGTGGGGAAGGTGTCAGACATTTTCCCAATAAAAGAAAATATTAGTATTAGCTCCATTTTGATGAGATGAAGAGCAGTTCCATTGAAGCCTAGTGAGGTTGGGTAATACGGGTGGCTTAGTAAGTGGCAAAAGTGGGTCTCAAACCCATGTCTACCTGACTGCAGAGCCTGCCCTCTCCTCCCCTTTGCTGCCCCCAGTCTCTGCGGCTGCGGCTCACCATGCTGGCCGGGGGTAGACACCGCCTTGGCGTGTCCATTGGCTGCACATTTGATCCCTGGCATTCTGGTTAGGACCAGCTTCAGCTCTCTGTCCTGTTAAATATGATTTTGACTTTTATATCTTTAAGCCTTTCTCTGAATTTCCAGAAAACATATGTCTATAGGATAGATACATTTTCAGGCAGGTTTCCTGGAGATATACATCCTCTGGGTTTTGAATAACCACAAATGACAAATTAAATGCTCTAATTCAATTGCTTTCTTAAATTTCTACTGTAGGCCATTTCCTCATGGTTTTCTGAACATCAGGAAAATGAAAGGGTGGTAGTTCAATGCTCAGGGAAGGCAAGTGCTTCAGATACAGCAAACTTTTTTTTTCCTTTTTAGTTAAATGAATTCTTTCTCCTTTTCAGTTTTTTTATTTTAATCTCCTATTATAAACGGGCAGAGATGCTGTGAAATTTTGACAAGAAACAGCACTGTTTCAAATGCATTGGACTCTGAAGCCTAAAGGACTCCAAATGAAATAAACTGTATTTTAAACTACTTAATCAAATCATAGTTTTGCAAGAATGTGGCTATTAGCTAGAATGGGGCTTGTGTATCTGTGTGAATCAGGGCCATTTTATGTTTTTTCTAAAAGCTAAAACATTGCCAAGCTTTTGAGTTAGTGGTTGAGCTATGCAACCTTTTCTTCCACTGATGATTTTCACTCCCAGCCCCACCCCTGGAGAGGCGGCCACCTTCCTTGAGGTCGCCTGGGGCCTCTCTATTGTCCTGACTTAAGGGTATTACTAAATCGTGCCTTATGTCTTCACAGCTTTAGACATAGTCAATTTCCACTCACTTCCAATCTAACTCTGCCCTTTGATGTCTGAAGTTTGCTATTTACCTTCTCCTTTCCTGGATAAGCCAAGGCTCTTGCCTCTGAGGTTCAATTTAGCACACCTCCCAGACGCAAACAGTCCCCAGCTGCTGTAAATTCTGCCCCTGGACAGCCTTCACACCTGTAATCTCCTCTCCTCTGCTGTGGCTGCTTTGATTCAGGCCTTCATTTCTCAACTGGATGGATGATTGCAGAGCCCTCCGAGTGGTCTGCCTCCTCCTTCTCTAGCCCCCGCTCCTCACTGCTGCCAAGGCGTTCCTTCAGCTCAGACCTCTGCTGGAATGCGTTTCATGGCTTTTTGTAACGTTAAGGATAAAATACAAACTCCTTATCATGGAAAGGAAGGGAGGAAGGAAGGAAGGAAGACAGATCTATTCTTGCCTTGGCTCTTGCATCCACATCGGCACTATCCCTCGAGCCTTCCACGCTCTTACTCTTCCTCCAGCCCAGTCACCGTGTTTCCTCTTATTTCCAACATCCTCTTTCTTCCTGCCATCTGGCTAACATGTACGTGCACTCCATGGCTCAACTCAGCACCAGCTCCTTGGGAACCTTCTCCAAGCCCCGTGATTCTGTGTGACCCCTCATCTGTGCCCCCTCAGTCATAATCCCCTCGCTCAGTTTTACATTGTGTATTTATCTGCTGCCCTGCTGGATGATGAAAAACTAGGGGCAGGGTCTTCCTTGTCCTCGAATCTAGAGGACAGCATGAGCCTAGTATGTAGTAGGTATTGAATAAACGTGTGAATGATTGCTCACCAAAGGAATCTCACTTCCTGTGGCTCATAAGACCCTTTGCATCTAGACTCTGCTCCTTGCTCTTCATTCTGCAGATCCCAGCGCCTGGCAAATTCATTCACTCCCATGGTCTCACTTAGGAATATAGATGACTTTTAAAACTCTCCCTCTTCTTTTCTCCTTGCTTTGGTCCCAGGTGACACTCACTTTTAAGACATTTCTAGGTTGTCTATTTGAGAGACTTTATCATAACTTATCTTTGTATCTCCAGTGCCTGGCACAGGACTGGCTGATAGAAGATGCCCAATCAGAGGGTAAAACACATCCCAGACAGAGTCTGAGGTCCAGAGAGGTTACTGACTTACCGCCATCACTCAGCTGCTATCTGGTGCAGCTGGTGTGAACCCATTTATTCTGACTTCTCATCCTCAGCTCTGTAGCACCCTGCAATATTGAAGTGTGGCTACATTTTATAATAATGATATTAATCACTGAGAGAAGAGTTGGGGATTTTTCATGGTGGATTTGAGCTGGGTTTATATGAAGGTTGCATTTTCATCCTCCTTCTTTGCCTCTCATTTCTCCTGAAATTTCATTCTCTTTATATCTTTTTCCTGAGAGTTAGCATGTGTATTTTAGGTGTGCCTGCCTTAGTGTTACACTAGCGTGTAAAGTCTGTATCTATTTGAGTTCTGTTTGTGGAGTGCCTGTTTTAGTCAAGACAGGCTAAAGTGCTGTGAAAATAGCCCTCAAAAATGATGAGTCCAACACAATAGAAGTGTCTTTTTCATTGGTGGAAGCCCATGGCAGATGTTCCAGATCAAGGGAACGACAGTAAGGTGACTTCCTCTTGTGATTATTCAGGTTGACATGGGACTCTGCCGTCTTCAAAATGCAGCTTCCAAGCTTGCTGTTTGTGATAGCTCTTGACCTAAGCAGCTGGAAGGAGAAAAAGCATGGTGGCAGTGTGCAGGAGGTTTTATGGGCTAGCCAGGAAGTAGGGTTACTAACTGGACCTGATTTTCCTCAAGTTATATTGGTTTTAGAACAGAAATTTCCATATCCAGGGAAACCCTTCAGTCCTTGGCAAACTGGGACAGCTGGTCATTCTGCTTGGACGCAGTGTACCTCACCTCTACTCATCTTCCATTAGCTAGAACTCATCAGATGGTCACACCAGACTGCAAGAGATGCTAGGAAGGGTGGTCTATCTGTGTGCCCAGGATGCAGCCTCAGCCTCACAGAGAGGTCTCTGCACAGACAGTTGTTGGATGTTTCTTATAACTATAAACACTGAGCCTGAGGAGCCTAAAAACTGGTTTACAAGAGGAAATAGACACAGAGGGGTAGGAAAAGGACCCAAAATCCAGACCAAGAGTTGATGCTTGAATAAAGCCTTTGTTGGTGATTACTAATCATATGGGGAGCTGTCCTGCATTTCCTACCACAACCTCAGTCAGCGTTCAGAGTGGGGTTTTTCATGACTAAGACTACATATAATCATGTTTCAAAATTGCACCTTTTTTTCACCCACATGTCAGGGATTCATTTGTAGAACACCCATAAGGAACAGAAACTTTGTAGTGGCAAAACAAAATGATCTCCACTGGACTTCATCTATGTGTGGCTTTCAGGAATATGTTTATTGTATCTGTTTTTGGAGAATCTTGCTTGATCGCTGTCTACTAGCAGACATGATTTGACCCATTGCATATTTAAATCCATCCCATATTAATCATAGCATCATTTGTTGTAAGCTTTCTACGTGCCAGGGACCACACTAAATGCTTTACTTGCCTTATCTCATTTTAACCTCACAACACTAACATGCTTTAATTTTCCCTCTGTTACAGATGAGGAAATCAAGTCTGATAGAGGTTAAGTGATTTGTGCATCACCACACAGCTGTATATTTCAGGATGAAGATTTAGCCCCAGTCCTGTCTCACTCTAATGCCCGATTGCACATACTACATCAGAGACCACTGAGAGGGGATTATATTGTTAATTTTGGGATAAGCTAAAACCTACCCTAAGAATACCATTTTTCTCTAGGATGAAATGAAAAGAGAGGTAAGAAATACATACTCCAATAACATGCTAGTTAAATAAGTCCTGTGTTACAGTATATTGTCCTATTTCTAGAAACGCTTTCATATTTGTACATGTGTGTATGTGTGTGTGTCTGCCTGTGCATGTGGTCAAGGCCAAAGTCAGTCAGCAAGTGCTTATCAGGCATCAAGCACATATATAAGGGACCCTGAGGTGTGCTGTCCTGTTCCCTCCTTTCCAGAACTCGGGTATTTATTCTCTCAGCTTCTGGAAATGTTGGTAGATGATAGCTCAGTTCTTCTCCAGGACTTTCCTTGAGCTAAAGAGACATGTCTTGCCCAAGGTCACACCCTCCTCTGAGGACAGTCTACACCTGACATGACTGGTTGATACAAGAGTACAAATGGGGGCAACTCTGAAGTCCATACAAGCTCCAAACCTCTGTGTACGATCAGCTGAGGCTTCTTGCTGTTGTATCACACATCAACTTTTCCCTCTCTGAGCAATGATGTTCCTTTCATGCCTCTACGAGTGATGACACTGACATCAATAGCCCCCAGAGAAACTTCCTGTGTGCCAATCTCCGTCTCAGAGTTGGCTTCCTGGGGAACTAAACCACTTTTATGCCACGTGCCATTGTCATAGTCGATATAGTCTCCCTCTCCCTCCCTCTCTCTCTCTCTCTCTCTCTCTCTCTCTCCCTCCCTGTCTCTCTCATAAACACACACACACACACACACACACACACACACACACACACACACCCCTTAAATAAGCATAGATTATTCAAAAATGAATTATTTCCTATATACCACTCTACTGTTCCTTCTGCAAAGGGACATATAGAGAGGGGAACATCGGATTTGGTATGTGTCTCTGATAGTAAGGATGTGAATCTGCATGAAAGTCTTCATTTTGAATTTTTAAAAAGTATTGTTTATGTCTTTCCCCTTTGGCCCCCCTTAACATTAATTATTATGCAGTAAATATAAACACGGGAATAGAATCAGGGACAGGGTCAAAACAGGCCAGCAAATACGTGGTTAGGTAGGAGGATGGATGTGCTTTAGCAGAAAGAGCACTCTGTAGATTTTACCTTCTAAATATTTCTTGACTTCGTCTACTTCCTTCTTTTCTCTTTATTTTCTCTTGCTTGGTTTGGTCTACCAGTCTTATATAGATTACTATTAATACAACAGATACTTCCTGGCTTTTTACCTGTCTCCTTTCTTATTCCCTCCGAACAAATGTCCATATTACACCACTGATCTGCAGTGTAAATCTGACATGTTGTCTCACATGCTTAAACTTTTGAGTGGCTCCCTTTGGCACAGATGACTAGCTGTCCTCCAAAATGTATGTTCCCTTTCCATAGGATAGACTTATCTTTGGAAAGCAGCAATTTTATTTGGCAGGTCCCTCTTGTTTCTGGGTGTGACTATGTGATTAGCTCTTGCCAATGGAATGTTAGCAAAAGTGATGTAAGTCACTGCCAGGCCATGCATTTTAAGAAATTTATGTGATTTTCCATGCTGTCTTCTCATCTCTTCTGCTGGAAGAAGATAAGGCCCTAGGGGTTGATGGTGTCACAAGATAAAAGAAGCCTGAGTTCCCATGTCACCTTTTAGAAGAGGGCTTTCCACTAACCAGAATCTTCTGCTTCAAACTATTACATGAGCAAGAAATGATTTTCTGTTGAGTTTCAGCCAGTATACATATTGAGGTCTAACAACAACTAGCCCACTCAAACTAGTAGTTTCTTTTCTTACGCTTATGATAAAACTTTATAACAGAGCTTACAAGGTCCTGTGTGATTTAGCTCCTTCTTGCTTTTTCAGCCTCACTGCTGTGGTTAAGACCATAGGCTCTCGAGCATATCCACATGGGGTCCTATCTTGGGAGGCCCAGGTAGATGCTGTGCACACACACTCAGCTTAGGAATTCCAGTTCTTATTAAATGAGCTGTGAGCAAATCTACTTGAACTTTGCCGCAGCAGGAAACAGTATCTTTATTATAATAGATAGCAAACAAATCTGCCCTCTGATCTGGAGGAGATATAATCTCTATTTGTGAGGGCTGTTTGCAATACAGACAGCCCTGAAAAAATAGTCTGGAACAAAACTGTAAGTGCCTCTGCTCATAACATATGTAGGGGTTCAAGAGACCCAGGGAAAGATGTCTCCCAACAATGTTAGCTACTTCATTGGATTATTGTGAGGACTAAATCAGTTACTACCTATAATGGCTTAGAATAGTGCCTGGTACATAAACCGTCAGCACATGAGCCATTATTATCACATCTCCCCCTTCCTGTGTACATACCTATGTTAGGTATTCTGAGTTGCTTTCATTTACTCAAGAATTCCATGCTTTCTTCTGGCTCTGGGCCTTCAAACTGATGGCTGTGTCTGGAATATTTGGCTTCCCTGGACCCCCCACCCCATTCCTGCTTCCCCCCACTTTTGGTCCCAACCCATGGTCTTAGACCCTGCCCTGTACTCACACTGTCCACGTACTCCACTTCCCTGCCTTAGAACACTTAGCAGCCACAAGTGTTGATGTTGCTTATTAAAGTGTCTCGCATTCCCCTGGAATGTAAGCTCTGGGAAATTAGAGAAAATATGAAGCAACAGAATGTGGCTCTGATTAGCTTAATGAAAAGGAAGATTTATTGGAAGGGTTCTGGGTTATCTCCGGAAATCAAAGCTAGAATTGAATAATCAAGAACACAGGAAGGCAAGGGTTACCTCAGCTCTAGCAACCTAGGCAGCAGGTGTCTGCAGGTCCATTTACTTGACTCACATTCCCAGATTTTGTGTGTATCTTTTCCAAGTTTCAAAGACCTGAAAGACAATCTGAATTCAGCTGGGGTTAGGTAATCACCCTGGATAAATCAGCTGTGGTCAGCGGATGGATTTATGTAGTGTAGACATGGCTATTGGTGACTATTCCCAATGTAGTGATGTCAAACTGAGATGGTCACCCCCAAGGACTGTCTCTTACTGGGAATATGCCTAACATGCACTTTATTCCTCACTCCAGGCTTATCTCCTCCAATTTCTTTTTCCAGATTGCTGTAGGGCTATTCTAGTATTAAGTTATTATCTTTCACGGCCAGACACAGTGGCTCATGCCTGTAATCCTAGCACTTTGGGAGACCTAAACAGGAGGATTGCTCGAGCCTAGGAGTTCAAAGTTACAGCAAGCTATGCTGGGGCCACTGCACTCCAGCCTGACTGAAATAGCAAGACCTTGTCTCTAAAAAAAGGTGAATAAATACAAATAAATAAATAATTAAATAATATAATTAATTTTTGTCTCTCAGCTTTAAACGCATCCTTCTATGCTCTGTTTGGTGACACTGGGGCTGGGACTCTGCAAATTGAGTTTCTGCTTTGCTAGATGAATTCCCTAGGGGAAGTTGCAAGATTGGAGAGAGGAGAAGGAACTTGCTCCTTCTTGTTGGCTCCTATTCTTATTAGCTTTCCTCCCTCCTTACTTGACACCATGACATCAGTTATTCCAGCAGCAGCATTTGACTCCAGTTTGCAGGCTCTCCAGCTCTCACAGAACTAGTCTCATCACGCCCACCCTGAGACACCAGCACCAGCCAAGCAGTGGCCCCCTTGGAGTGTGGGGACTCAGCACCAGTACCAGCTGAGCAGCACCCCTCCTCAGGGCCGAGTTTCACCTCCATGGGGCCACTTCTCCAGGCTCCCATGTTTTAGCAATCCCAGCTTTGTCCTCAGCTCTGGGGGTGGGATTAACAGCTGCTTTCTGCAGTTCTTACCTCTATGATAATGTATTATTCTCTTTTTCTCTTTCCATTTACCTGGTTAGTAATTCTTTACATTAAACTCTATTAATATAACTAGTTTGATTTCTGTCTCCTGGATGTATCCTGAGTGATATAAGGAATGATTTTTCTAAAATAAAATAGAAATCAGATCATATTACTCCTTTGCTGAAAACGCTTCAGTGGTTATACCCATGTTCATAGCAGCATGATTCATAATAACCAAAAGGTGGAAACAATCCAAATGTCCATCAACAGATAGGTGAATAAATGAAATGTGATATATCCATTCTACAGGATATTATTAAGCCTTAAAAAGGAATAAAATTCTGATACATGGTACAACATGAATGTGGAAAACATTATGCTAAATAAGCCGGGCACAAAAGGACAAGTATTGTATGAGTCCCCATGTAGGAGGTGCCTAGGGTAGGCATATTCATAAAGACGAAGTAGAACAGAGGCGACTCGGGGTTGGGGTTTGGGGAATAGGGAGTTGTTGTTCAATCGGTACAGAGTTTCTGTCTGAGATGATGAAAAAACTGTGGAAATTGATGGTGGTGATGGCTGCACAACATTGTGAATGTGTACTTAATGCCATTGAATTGTACACTCAAAATGATTAAAATGGTAAATTTTATGTTACATTTATTTTACCACAATAAAAAAATCACCAACAAAAAAATTCTTCAGTGGTTCTCATTGACTAAATATTGGTTCAGTGAGGAAATAAAATGTGAAGGTATGCTTTCTTTTTTCTCTAAGCAATTCCTGGTCTTGGTGCTGCCCTGGTTCCTACATTTAGCATCACAATTGGTGAGATGTCCCCTTCTATTCCAGGGATACTTTATAATATTTGGATAATACCTACTGCTATCATATTCAGTCTTCTCAGCAGACCTGTTTTTTTTTCTCTCTGTGTGTGAGCAGTGTTTTTAGAAACCTCCTGAGATGACCTAGTGTTCTGTGACTTCCTACCAGGTAATATATTTATTGCAATTGTTTTTCTCTGCATTGACCTGAAAGCAGATTTTAGCATGGACATTCTTATCAACTTACTTTTTGATTCAAGATGGCCATCCATTTGGTGTTTCTCTTTTTAACATATTGATAAAATTCTAAACTACAGGAGGTCAAAAACTCCTGACTGCTATATGAAGAAGCAGGAAACATGAGAACAATGTAAATGAAGTACCTCTGGCCTAATGCTTTGTTTGCCTTGGAAGAGTCATCCTTTTTAACATGGAGGATTTGGGATCACAGATTATCCTAATAGCTACAAATGATGAAAGGTAACCAGGGAAATTATATATAGTTTCAGGCCCAAAAGATTTTTTTCCCCATTATTGATTCTCTTCTTAATGTACTATTTCCATGAAGAAAACTTCAGTGATAATACGATGTCTTTCTCTCTTTCTCTGTCAAGGAATGAGTACCATTTAGACGTTTTACCCAAGAGTAAAGTAACGTCAACAAATGTGAAACCAGCCTGATACTTTCATTTTCTTGGTGAGGCATATCAAGATATGTTAGCTAACTGACAGAGACTGTGAATCTAGGTAATCTTCCTTGAAACTCTTTCTAATCTCTCTCTCCCCAGCTCACAGAAGGCCCATTTTCCCTGCAAAATTCAATGTTAGGTTAATTGAATTGGCTATGTAATATTCAATTGGAATTATCTCCATAAGTTTATTTATAAATTTTATTGCCTCAACAGTGACAGAGTGAGATAGTACTTTTTTTATGACTACTGTAGTTTAACATCCCCCTAAAGAAGAAAATGTGTTTAGGGCATTTGGATTTGTTAAGGAAAGGAAAATATAGTTACAAATTAGAAAAAGAGAGAGTGAGACAACATCATTTATCTTCCAAAGTAAGGGCTGGATTTTGGATGACCCTGGTGGAAACTCCTTCTTGAATCCTTTTAGCACAGACTGCTAGTGCCTTGGGACATGCTGAGTGACAGGAATGGTCCAAGGAGGGGTGGAGTGCATTTTCAGCATGATTCCCATAGCTTTTCTCCAGGCTCCCCACACATTGCCTCATCCCATGCAGTGGATGTCTGGCAACAGTCAGTCAGAGGGACTCATGAAATGACTGTAGGAGAGGGGCTAATGCATTATCCTCCAGCCCTGGGACACAGTGGCAACTACTGTGTGACAGGTCCAGGGTGAGAAGGGGCAGGGGTGGCAGGACTCCCAGCAGCCTGGTTGCAATGCCTGGTAGACATGAGCCCAGACACGGGAGCCAGACTCCAGCTCCTCCATTTGCTAGAAGTCAAACTCTGTATCCACACTACAGATGCTACCCACCCGTTAGTCACTTGGTAGCAGGCTTGGTTATCAGGTCAAAAACATAGTGTATATCAGGTCCGGTACTATCCTTAGACTGGGGCATCCACTGACGGTCTTAGTCTGTATTCTCTGTGGATAAGGGGGGACTACTGTACACAAAGATTTTAGAGCAGTTCCTAGCAGTATTAAGGATTCAATAATTGTTAACTATATCTATTAATAGTTTTCTCTCAAACTTAGACTTGGAGTGACTGGTGCTAAAGATGGACACAAATAATCTCAAAAAAGAAAAAAAAGAAAAAGTCAGGGCCTTTGAGGTAAAGAAGAAAGGTCCACCGTTCCACCTGGGGACAGGCCTAGGACCCATCATTTAACCTGCCCAGAGCACAGCCCATCTGCAAGCTCTAATTTCTATCTCCAAACCCTACAGACAATGTAATCTAATGAGGAAACTGTGGATAGAGCAGGAGAAATTGGTATTGTGGCTAAGAAAAGGTATTGATTCCACCCTGCCTGTGTATGTGTTGAGATAGCAGGGTAGGGGTTAACAGAACAGACTTTGGAGCCAAGGTGCTTTGGTTTATGTCCCACTCTGCCAGTTACTAGCCAGGTCCATTGGTGAGTTGTATACCATCTCTGTGCAATCGTTTCCTCATCTGGAAAATGGAAATAAAAGTGCCTACCTCATAGGGTCATGATGATGATTAAATGAGCTAATAATTGAAAAGTATTGAAAATGTTGCCTAGAACACGGTTAAGTGCTATACAAACCTCCACAGCTTACGGAATTTATCAGTTCCTTATAAATTGACATTTCTGGGCCAGGAGCAGTGGCTCCCCCATGTAATCCTAGCACTCTGGGAGGCCGAGGCGGGAGGATTGCTTGAGATCAGGAGTTCAAGATCAGCTCTTAAGCAAGACCCTATCTCTACTAAAAATAGAGATTAGCTGGGCGTAGTGGTGCTCACCTGTAGTCCCAGCTGCTCAGGAGGCTGAGGTAGGAGGATTGCTTGAGGCCAGGAGTTTGAGGTTGCAGTGAACTGTGATGACGCCACTGCACTCTAGCCCAGGCGACAGAGCGAGACCCTGCCTCAAAAATAAATAAATAAATACATTGTCATTTCCATGTGCTTTTAACTCTGTTATCTACCTGCAACCTCAGGTCTTCGGAGGAATTTAGGGCAGAAATATACACCATTATAGCAGTATTTCTGAATTCCCTTGCAGTTGGTTTTCAGATTCTGTAAATGTGGTCAACCAAGCACACTGAGTGTGCGTGATCCATTGGTAAACATTTAATGCGTTTCCCAAACATGGAAGTGGAAAAGCAAGGGAAGAAAAAAGAGGCAGCCCTGTCCAGTGAAAATGAACCAGATGGCTATAAAAAGCATAGAGAACTTTTGGGAGGCAGAAAAGGAGAAAATACAGAGGAGGATTTATAAGCGGGAAGACAGGTGCCAGAGCTGGGCTAGGGAACTACTTGGTAAAAATGGCTTGAACCAACGCTGGAGGCTGCAGGTGGAGTTGCACTGGTGAGATGGCAGCACACTGAGCAAGGCATGTGCTTGTCCCCTTTCCCCTCTCCTTCCTCCCACCATGCCTTCATATTTTTAGCCTGTGGAGTAGGGATAATGAATGCCCGAGTGAATGCAGTGTTGGAAGGAGATTTTTCTTGGCAAAATGGCAGCAAGGGCTGCCAAATATCTTCCAAAATGTAAACAAATCATCCACCTCCATCAGGGAAAGATTACACACAGTAATCCTGAGTCAGTGCGGGATTTTCACCGGCTGCAGTTTGCAATTTGAATTCTCCTCCATCATCATAAGCTTTACCACCTGGTGAGCATTAAGCGTTCCATTACTCTGAGAAATCATTGGCATTCCAACTGCTAGAATCTAATAATCAGGCATAAGTTAGGAAATAAAAATCTTCTCCTACTCCCCATAAACAAGTTAGGAGGGTACAGTGGAAGTGGCGCTGATTTACTTGGGCTTCTAGATTTTCTCATGGTTATGCCACCAATTGCCCCTCTCTGAATCTCTGCTGTTACAGTTATAAGGGAAAGGTGTGAAATTAAATGACAGTTAAGATTCCTTCTAGCTCTGAATCCTATGATCTCATGTTCAATGTGACTCTGGACTACTTCGGGCAGAAAGCAGCTCAGTCTTCATATTCACAAAAAAAATTTCCAGAATTTCAGCACCCCCTTTCCCATCTTCTGGAGTGTTTCTCTCCCCCAGGGTCACACAGTGTCCTTACCATGGCTTTTGGAAGCTCATGGCTTTCCACCGCAGCCTCCTAGGCTTGCTAGGTTCAGAAATGTGCCCTATTTGAAACACACGATCTTTCTCCTCCTAATTTCAACCCCGCCCCAAACTCACCTGTTTGGTAGCTCTCTCCCCTAAAGCCGTACTCTTAGTTTTCTAAACGATGCATTAAAAAGTATTCCTTTTTTAGGGTAAAATATCTGCCTTTAGTGGGGCTTAACCTAAAGGAATGCTAGGAATTTCATTTACTATTAATATGAATGATGAGGGGATACTAACTTGCACCCAGAACCTTTGGGAGCCCCAAATCATACACATAAGAACTTCCTACATGTAAAGTCTCCGAGTATCTACTGGGAATTCAATTCAAGAAACTTATCTCAAACACCAGGTATGTGCATTTTATTGTTCTAGGCCTTGCTGGGGTAGAAAGTATGTTGCTAAGATAAATAAGACAGTTACTTCCTTTAAGAAGCTTAAGACTTATTTAGAACTACAGAATATTTTTTATCTTGACGGATATCTTTAGATTTTTTTATTTTGGTAAAATATACATAACATGAAATTTACTATTTAAACCATTTAAATAAAAAGTACATAATTCACTAGCATTAAGTACATTCACACTGTGATAATGTTTTTATCCATAATAACTCATTCATTTATTGGGAGCTGTAAGTTAGTGTGTGAAAATGAATAAGTTATAGTCCTCACCTTGGAGAGCTTACCTTCTACGTGTGGCTGAGCCAAACAAACACAGGGGATACAATAGGTACAGAATTTTAAGGCAGTCTGCCTGCTTTCTTTCTTTCCTTCTTTCCTTCCTTCGTTTCTTCTCTCATTCCCTTCCTTCCAAGCCCACTCTTTTCCTAAAATGATCTAAAGTGGATTACAAAGATACATACAATGTAACGGGGTGGAATACACAAAATGGAAATTTGTTCGAGAACATAAGGGGAAGACAGTGAGATGGATCCATGTGTGAGTTAGTACAAAAAAAACACATGCCTTAGAGTCTTATAAACATGTTAGAGACAGGCTTTAAATTTTATACTAACCCTCCCAGTTTAGAGCCAGTTTAGCAGGGAAATATGGTCCATTACAAGATTCTCAGTGTCCTGCCCATGACATAAAACAACAGGTGCTCAAGAGCACAGCTTTTCTGGATACTGAGACCAGAGAAAAACCTGTCCTGTGGGTTGTAATTGAGAGAGTGCTTTGTAGTATAATGCACGACATTCCTCTCCATCCTACAGTCTACAGTAATGAATAGTTTTGGACTGTCTCTAATTAAGGACCTTCAGCACAGACTAATGACATTGCCCAAAAGTTTCGGCAAAAGTGGTATGGTGCCACTGCTTCACAATCTGCTACTTTGGCCTAATCCGGGTTAGATTTTAGAGAGTCTAGATCTAGATGTTATCATTTTGTATGTTTGCCTACGCCATGAAAAAAGTGGGGAAGTATTGTTTAGGGCTACTATAGTTTGTGATGATGAAGCCTCATCCTATACATATCAGGGATTGCTAAATTCTATTTATGTAAATGGGAAGGTCTAGTGGTGTAAAGTGCTCTTCCCAAAGTGGCATTAAGCTTAACCTAAAAGGAGGAGAACCAGACCACATGGCTTTTTGGTTCATTGGGAGTCTTTATCCAATCTATCATGAGGTTATTTCTTCTAATCCTGAGTGTCAATATAAATGATATTATGGTTTAGGTCCTAGATAGACAGAAATGACCAGGGTCTCTTTGGAATCATGAAGATTAACTCGTCATGATTTTTGGTGTTGAGCATTTCTAGTGTGGTGAAATCTCTTGTTGTGAGAGTCTGGGTGGATGACAGGAACCAGGGGAGAAGCCATGAGTTGGGGGAGCTCTCTCCTCTCCTTGTACATGACTTGGCTAAGTATGCATTCCGACTTCAGATCTTAAGTGAGTGGTGTCCTGGTGAAGGGACTGTGAGGGTTGGTTCTTGGTATTTCTCATAGTGGTTTAACAGCAGTGTCTATGGCTAGTGATAGCGTCCAGTGGCAGCTGAGTTGAGTGGCCAGGGAAGTATTCAGCAATAGCATCCTATCTAATTATGTCTTTACCTTGGGTTTTGTGTTTTGTGAGACCAATTATCTAGTTTCTTATTAGATTTCTGAGTTACCCAATATTTTCCCAATAATTCTTGTTTTGCTTAAGGTAGCCAGGTTACAGTAAAGAATCTTGATGATGTAGCCCATAACTGATTCCTTCCTATGGAACTAAAAACTGGGAAAAAGCTTACTTTAGTCCTGTCCAGTTTCTCCAGAAAATGATACAGAGGTCAGCTGTGAGCGAGGGTTTGGTACCAAATTAGCCTAACCTTAGCACACAGGCCAAACCTAAACTTGTAATGGGGCAAGACACATTTTAGATGGAACATTTAGTTAGCAATAGGTCTTTAATTTAAGGAACTTGAAACAGTTGGATAGCTTCTACTCTGGATCCAACTTGAGAGGGCCAAATCTGCCGAGCTGACAAAGGCAAAACAACTGGTTAGAAATCAGTCCACATTGAGAGTGATCCGTGAAGACATCAAGAGGTAGAAACTCTTCCCCGAGAAGATTATAATGAGCTTGGACTTACTCGTTAAGTGGAAAATCCTGGCCTGGAAGACAAGCAAGCTGAGAATCATAACATGCAGGTGGTTGGCTTTAATTTGTGAAGCTGGAAGAGCAATCCTCCCAAATACAAACTTGTATCTGAATGTTTAAGCACTTACCTGCTGTATTTACAAATATGGCTTATGGCTGCATAGCTTAAATCTATGTTTCCATCTTCACATGGCCTTCTCTTCTGTGTGTCTCTGTCCTTTCCTCTTTAGAGGTTCTCCACATTTATGCATGGAAAAAAATTCAGTCAGTATCTCATGAATTTTAGAGTTGAATTCCAACCTACCTCAATTATTTCATTTCACCTTGTTGATAAGCCCAATCCTTTTCTGACTCCTAAGTATGGTGTTACCTGGCTCTCTTTCCCTTCCATTCCCAAGTCACATTTTCCCTTTACCTTGGAGCCAACTATTGAAGAATGACATTGACTGTTTTGTGCACCTACGTTCACTTTTTTTCCAGAGGAAATTGCAATATCTGATGCCTAAGTATGCAATATCAAGTGTTCCTTAAAATAGCCTCTCAAGAGGCAGAAGAGGATGTGGGAATTACAGTCAGCTCTTGACTATAGACTGCCCACATTTCCCTGTTCTCTAGAAACTGCAGGGGTAGGCTGAAGAGGGGAGAAGAACCAAAACTCACATCAGCCAACTTTTCCACTTGTTTGATTCTCTTGAAAAATATTTTGTGATGGAAAGGCTGTAGTTATTGACTAATATGAAGTTTTTAGTTTGATCTGTGCATTTTACTCTTTCTGAAACTTCCATATTCAATATGTCAGATGTCAAGAAGCTGGGTATCACTTTGATATACTAATTCTGAAAATTCCTGAAGGACTCCAAAGTCAGAGTATGTACATTATGAAGGGTATTAGAAATCATAAATGGTTTGCCCATTATTTATTTACATGCCTTCCTAGTTTTCATTAGATTTATTACCTATCTTTTTATTCTGGAAGATGGCCATCTCCCGGCATGATGTGAGAGTCTGTGGGAGTAACATTGATGAGTCACAGAAGTAATGAAAATGCTTTTCCAAATTCATCTTTTAGAATTTTTATTAAATATTTTTCAGAACCTTGTTTTTCAATATGAGGGCATGTTTATTTAATAATGACAGTCAAGCTGGCAAACCCTCAACTGTTCTTCATCTGCCTGCACTGCTAGAAAGTAATCAAATTCAGTTCACATAACTAGGAAGTCTTGTTTTTTTTTGATTTTTGCTTTTTAGACTTTGTCACTTAGGGAAAATATTCAATCCCAAGCTATTGGATCTTAAACCTACTACGGCAGGACTGTGATAATTGGTGCTTAAACATTAAAGAACATTCATGTTCCAGACATTATTGTTTCCAGAATGTACACTGTGTTGAATGTCAAGAGAACCTACAAATATCTCTTAATTAAGGATATTTCATATCATGTTCAGGAAACTTCTTTATTAGCTAATTTTTACATTTACTTTATTTAAAAATAAGTTACAAGCTTGATTTCAAGGGTTAGTTCGTTTTTTTAAACAAAAGCTTAGAGTCCATTGCCATCAGGCCCAAGATAAATTATTTTCTGATTTTTTTTTTAATCTAATGTTCTGAGTAATTTATTTAAGAGACAGTATTTATCAACGTTGTCGTCTGTATTTTCACACAGGAATTTTTATTTCTTCTCTGAAGATCGTTCTCTTTGTACCTAAATTTGGATAAATGGCCATGGGTCTGTTGGTCTAGAGTTACTCATTTACCACTCTATGTATTTGTAAAGGAGCTGAATATTTATTAAAACATGATTTTTTGTTTAAAAAATGCTTTCTAGTGATTGTGTGCCAGGTTTTGTCTTTCAAAGGCATCTATAATGGTACCAGGAGCATAAATGCTGTCAAAATGCTACCTCAGAGTCAGAAACTTTCCAATGAATTTCTCTTTTTCCTTAATATCTATCATTGGAGCCAATTTCTCTTGCTTCAGGCAAAAACAACTATCTAATATTCTTTCCAGTCTTACAGAGTTTATACTCTAGTGGAAAATATGGATAATTAAACAAATACAATTAAGCATACTGCACATTCAATTTTGAATCCCACTATGTCTTTTGCACAGAAATTTACATTCTATCTCCAAAGACAAAGATAGGCAAAATTGGGACTGCCAGAAAACCCTGAGGTTTTCAGGGTTCAAGACTTCAAAACTGTCCCCAACTCCTGAGACATGGCATAAAAACCACTGATCTGGTCCAGTATCCCATCTGATAATTGAATTCAATCAGCCTCCTTCCTGCCACATCCAGCTATTTTCTCCATGTTCCACCACCACCTGAGACAGGCACCCTGTCTTGGGATCACCTCTGACTCTTAGGAAGTCCTTCTTCATGTGGAGCTGGAATTTTTCTCCCTGAAACATCCTCCTCTGGTTTTATCCCTTGTTGCCTGAACAAGTCTAATATGTCTTCCTTCTTTAATCAACAAAACTTTCTGGGTGTCTACTCCAGGTTAGATACTGTGCCAGATTATGCCAAATGGATTGCATTTTCTGCAGGGTTGGGAGGGAGGAACTGACATTAACCAGTCTTTAGAAAGGAAACGAGCACTAAGTATACAGAGAGCCATGGAAGCATGTACTGATGGATCTGACCTGTGCCTCACCTGGGAGTCAGGGAAGGTTTCTCTGATAAGCAGTGTTTAATTGGGGTTCTGAAGATGAGTGGGAGTTATTGAGAGGAAAGGGGAGGAAGGGAGAGAGTGTTCCAGCAGAGGAGAAAGCAAGTGCCAAGGCCCCAGGGCAGGAAGGAGCTGGGAGTTTTCAAGGAACTAAAAGGAAGCCAGTTTGAGGTATGAGAGCAAAATGGAGAACATGGGAGATGAGGCTGGAGGACGAGGTAGGGGTTCTGTCACTCTGGCACTTCGGTGCCTTGTTAAAGGCTTTTTGGATGTCATTCATTTGTTCATTCATGAATTACTTCATCTGCTGTATGTGCTGGATGCTTTTCTAGGTGCTAGGAATACAGGAGGGAACAAAATGTTCAAGATTCTTGCTCTAATGAACCTTACATTCAAGTTGGGGAAGAGAGACAATAAATAAACAAATAAAAAGGTTAGTGTTTGAGAAAGTAAGAAAAATTTATATAGAAAGTATTTCTATAGAGAAAATACAGCAGGGAAGGGAACGGAAATGTGGGAATTAGGATTCATTTCTCAAGGGTAGTTTGGCCATCTGGAGTTGTGCAATCAGATGGCGCCCACTGTAGAGAGGCAGGGAAAGGTGTTTGAGGGACAGTGACAGGGTCAGGATTGGGCTTCAGCTGCTGAGCGGAACATGGATCAGAGGGAGGCAGACTAGGAGGCAATCGTTCAAGTGAAAGATAAAGTGAGCTGAAATTAGGATTATGCCAATGGGGCACAGGGAAAAGGGGACAGATTTAGTGACATTTAGGTAAATAGTCCTTGCCTGGCTGGCTAACCAGGAAATAAACATTTCTGCTCGTTTAAGGGCCCTGTATGTTTCAGTAGAAAGTCTGAAAGAGATTACACCAAAAACAATTATTTTTGTGAATAAAAACATTTGTGTACATGAATATTTATTTTCCTAATTGCATTTGGGTGTATAAATACCAAAAAATGTATCTGGAATAAAAGTTGGCTTTACTGACCCCATGTAGATACAGCCTTTAAATAAAACTGAAGTTTCTAGGGCAAGGTCATGATTTATGGATAGATCCTTCTCAATCTGGTCTAGATGTTTTTCTTACTTGCCTAGGGGGAGAGGCTGAGAAAAACTCAATGTCAGTACTTGAACTATGGCATCATCATCTACTCTCACTCTATTTGGGGCTCACTTACAGGCTCAGGAGGAGGATTCTGCACGATGCCAGCACATCAGCATCATTAGGGCACCTCAGAACAAGCCTGGGGATGGGGTCAGAGCCAGTGAAAAAAATCGACGCTGCATCTGAGCTTTCTAAGGCGAAAAATAAACGGTGGATCCAGGGAAGTTAGGCAAAGCAGAAATGGGCCTTTTAGAACTAACAGCAATTCCAACTTTTCTTTTGACTCAAATACTTTTTGAGTGGTCAGAGGCTTGCAGCTTTTGGTCTGTAGTGAATTCTCATCTTACTCCAGATTATATGTGTTTGCACTTGGGTTCCATTATCTTCAAGCTCCTAGAATAGTGAATGAGAGTAGTACCATTTACTGGACCCTTGCTATAACCAGACACTGTGCTCTATTTTACACTTAAAGCAATGCTTTCAAGAAGACACTATTACCAATATTTTACAAATAAGGAAACCTTGGTCAGACATGGTAAGTAACTTGCCCAAAGTCCCTAAATCAGTAAGCAGGGAGGCAGATTTTTCTGCTTGTAGCACTGTGCTCCTAACCAGTTACGATACTTCATTCCAAAGATGGGAAGGCCAGTGTTTGTAAGTTGTACTCCTAGAGTCTGCTGCAGCACAGCTAACTGAGTTGAAGGTGGAGTTGCTGGTGTTCAGTCAGTCAGGTCTCTGCCTAAAATCTCTTTGCACAGGCTGTTCACTCTGCCTAGATGCTCTTCCTCCAAATCTTCCCGATCTGGCCCTTTCTCATCTTATCACTGAGATCAAAAGTGCCTTTCCCCGCCCCAGCTCCCATCACTGTCTACTACCTTATCATTTATTTTCTTCATACCACCTATCACCATTAAAACACATTCGTTTGTTACCTTTCTCCACTAAAACATAGAACCTTGCCTCCTTTCTTTACTGCTCTGTCACCATCATCTTGATCTGTGCCTGGCACACAGTGGTTGACCAATAAGTGCTTACTGAATGAATGTCACTTCCTCACAGAGGCCCTCCCTCATGGCCAGACCTAAAGTAGCTGCACACCATCTGGTCACTTTTTCTTATCACCCTATTTTATTTTCTTCATCCTGATTCTTAACCCAAAGAACAGTCCCTTGGATATGGTTTGTCCTACACTTGGGCTTAGCTGTCCTTTCTTTGTTTGTCAACAAGAAGATGAGGCAGCCACTTGTGGGGAGTAGAGAGATATTTTAAAGCCAGACTAATGTCTGGGGTTGCCTTGAATGTGCGCAGAACAGAAAAGGAAGGTGTTGTGGTTTGTTGCTGGGGAAAAGCTGGTTGGGGAGTGAAGAAGTTGTCAGACCATGAATACAGAACACCAGCTTGAGAGGTAGGCAGCTGGCATCTGGTGGAGCTGCTGGGTGGATAAAGAGAAAAATTACCTGCCCTTAATCATAGAGCCTTTACTGGCAGGCCTTTGGTTCTTTGTTAGTGATTCAAGCTTTGTCCTGCAAGTTCTCTCTTAATGACTGCTGAACGATGAATGGTAATCTCTTTTTATCTTAACAGAGATTAAGAAAAATCTTTGCTCTCTTTATATAGGGCAAAGCTCAAGGCCATCTCTGCACAGAGGTGACTTCCTGGCTGGTATGAATTTAAAAGCTTGTGTAAGATCTCCTGGCACTCAGCACCTCCCCTAATTGCTTGCTATTGCCTGAAGTTCTGTTTTATTGCATGGTTAGAGATTAAGCTTTAATATTTAATTTTCTTATTCTAGGACCCTTAACCACTCCTCTGAGGTTTAGCCATTCATCTATTGCACACATTTTACTGGGGGCTTACCAGGTGTCACGTACTATTCCAGGTGCTAAGGACACAGGCATGAACTGGACACAGTCTCTCCAGACACTCACATTCTAGTAGGAGGCTGATTTACCCATGCACAAAAATAAACAAGATTATTTAAAAGAGCAAGAAGTGTCATGAAGAAACTAAACCAGGGTAATGGAAAAGAGTGTGACCGGAGTGAGGGTGATCAAGGCAGCCCTTTTGGGAGGTGGCATATGAACTGAAACCTCCGTGAGGGGAAGAGCTTTGCAAGCCAAGGGATGCAATGGTGGGAAGGAGCGTGGTCCGTTGGAGAAAGAGACAGGCATATACAGGTGCCATGTGCTGAGTGAGCGGGGGGAGAAGAGAAACATGCAGTTGTGAGTGAGGCAGGATCCAGGGCTTGTGGGTCTTGCAAACCATGGTAAAGTATTTCAATTTTACTCTAATAACCGTGAGAAGACACTGGAGGGGTTTACACAGGGAAATGACAGAATGTAATTTACAGTTTTAAAAAGATCTCGCTGTGTAGATAATGATTGTAGAGAGGTAGACACGGGCAGCAATTTAGGAGGCAGTTTATATAGTTCAGGATAGCAAGGAAGGTGGCGTGGGCCAGTGAGGCAGAAGCAGCTGTAGTCAGGAGTCAGATGCAGGACAAAGGTCAGAGAACGTGGAGACCTGCGGGTGGACTGGAAGCAGATGCTGATGGAAGGAACAAAATTGAGGATAAATCTGGGGTGGTTGGCCAGAGAAACCAGGCAGGCGGTGGTGCTGTTAAGTGAGATGGGGAGGACTGGAAGAAGAACAGGTTTTCTTTCTCCAGATTTCTAAAACGAGTTCTGATTTAGACAAGTTAGGTTTGAGAGGCTCATTGGATGTCCCAGTAGAGACATTGAGCCGGCAGAGAGAGGTCCGGGTGGGGATGCCACCTTGTGAGACATCGGCATAAAGCTGGTGTTGAAAGCAGTGAGTGTGAGTGCAAATAAAAGGATGATGCAAACTAAGGACAGAGGCCTGATGTTTAGCTATGGCAGAGAAAGAGGATCCAGCAAAGGATACAGGCGGGAGTGGCCTGTCAGGCCCAGGAACACTGGGCGAAGGTGGTTCCACAGACTTCAGGGAAAAAAAGTGCGTGAAGAAGGAGGGTGTGGTCAGCTGTGCCACCTTTGCCAGGTTCTGCTGACAGGTTGAACAGAGCGAAAGTGAAGAAAAAAACCCTTGGCTGGGCACCGTGGCTCACATAATCCCAGGACTTTAGGAGGCTGAGGAAGGAGGATTATTTGAGGTTAGGAGTTTGAGACCAGCCTGGGCAACATAGCTAGCCCCTATCTCCAAAAATAAAAATAAAAAAATTAGCTGGGTGTCATGGTGCATATCTGTAGTTCCAGCTACTCAGGAGGCTGAAGCAGGAGGATCCCTTGAGCCCAGGAGTTTGAAGTTGCTGTGAGCTACAGTGATGCCACTGCTCTCCAGCCTCGGTGACAGAGTGAGACTCTGTCTTTAAAAAATATAAATAAAATTAAAAAAAGAGGTACTCCTAGAATGTGGCTCAGCTATGACATCAAGGGTGGGGGAATGCAGGGGATATGCTGCCTCAGCAGGTAGGCATGGGGCCTGTGAAGAGGTCAGGTATGTGGCCCCTGACCACATCTTCCTACCTTCAGAGCAAGTTAATATTTCTTCTGTTGGCTGATGGAACTGTTTGTTCTTTTCTTTTCTTTTTTCTTTTCTTTTCTTTTCTTCTTTTCTTCAGATCAGCAGTTTCTGCTGGTACCACACCAGTGGGAGTTTGGCTCTCATCCATTTCCCACGTCAACAGTGAGCCGTGAATGAGGTTGGCCTAGGTTTCTTATGCTAGCCGATTTAATCATCCTAATAGAACTGATTTTCTATTTGGAGACATTCTCTTCATTCCTCTTCTTCACGCTTCTTATCATTGGATTTTTATGGCTAGGAGCTCGAAGGTCTTGTCAACTTAAACCCTTTTCTGAGCTATCATGAGACATTTTGTGCTATAGCACACTCTGATGTCTCTGATGTCACTTGATTTGAATCCTGGCTTCATCACTTGCTAGCTGTTTAACTGTGGCCATCTTATGTAACCCATTTATGCCTCCATTAACTTATCAATAAAACTGGGATACATTTTACAACAAGCCCCCCTCCCCAGGGTTACTTTGAGACAACTTCTACAATGGTTAGCCCAGTGCCTAGCACATGGTAGATCTCTGCAGCCACAGAATTCTATAGTAGATTTCCAAAAAGGCACTGGCTAAAACTTTGAACCAAGATGATCCAAGACCAGCAGTGAGCAGAGAGTGTCTAAGAGAAAAAGACTTTGAGGTCTAACACTGAGGCTGAGATCTACCCTCCCCTAGAAGATCACGCCCTAATTACTGCGGCTTTACATTACTCCCCAAGTGATGAGAGAGTCTCCCTCCATTGGCAATTGCCAGTGTCAGAGGGCCAGGGCTTGATTTTATAAAGGAAGCAACTGGGTTTTCCTTAGAGGTGTAAATGGAAAAGTCAGGTTTGGCATGTTCTGGGGCTTTTATTTTCCCAACTGAAAAGGGCATTTCATCATCATAAACACAGCTCTCAGAGTTGCATTCAGGAAGGAGGGGTGTGACCTAACTGCTTTGTTCTCAGGTATTCATCTCATTCTGAACCATGGGGTGCTAGACAAAATCAATACCTTTGGTCTTGTCATTAGTTGGTCTTGTGCTTCCCAGAGAACTCTTGGAGCCCTGAGCTGACATCTTTGCTGGAGACCGACAGCTGGAATAAGATGTTCAAGTGATGAACATGAAGAGGACAAGTCCCTTTAAGGTAAAAATAGACATTGTTATTGGATCAAGTTACAAAGGGTGAGGGGTAGAAGGATTTTCAAATTTCCTTCTCTGGAGAAAATCATCATCTAGTGCTTATAACTCAAATAGGAATTAATCTGTAAGCAAGTGTCTGAAAGATGGTCTCGAGTCCCCGCTTAGAGATAGAATTTATTCTCTTAAGGTGAGTACAAATAGGAGCATTATCAAGAGTAATTGTGGGTTAATATTAGCTGCCTTGGATTATCTCTGTTAACTGGGATTCTCTTCCCATCCTCTCAGCTTTGCCTCTGTGGGAGTGTATGGCTTTTGCTAGCACCTGTTTTACCACATGGCTGAACATGTGAGCTGAACTAAGTCTGTCAGGAACTCTGTCTACACCTGCTCATTTGCTACAAGTAAGCCAGTCACGGTCAGAACATGGGTTGGTGCAAAATATGACTTTAACTAAAACACCCATTTTGGTTGATTTGGGGGCCTAACCTGGTTGTCTTATTTTTCAGATCTTTGTCTCTAAAATTCATAATTTTTACTAATGATTTTATTCTTCTAAGGATTAAAACATATAAGAACAAAGGAAAAACTTTTAGTTTATAATCAAAATAGCATAAAAATCTGAATTATTTGCTATACATATATATTTTTATCTCTACATGATTCTACCTGGACATAATTTTCCCTCAAGAATGTTCCTTTGTTTGAATTTAAAAATAGTGTATTAATTTTTTTTTTGAAACTTTGGAAGTAAAAATGCAAGAGAAAGAGAAATTAAAGTAGCTAATGATCCCGTTGAGGAAAGTAAAGTTCATTTTCAGGACAGATGGCATGAACCAACTCCACCAGCAATAAAATATTTCACAGTGTTTTGCTAATGTGAGAATCTTGTAGTGTTGACAGGTAACGACATTGAAAAAAATATTAATTTTTAATTTTTTAAAAGCCACGATTTGATTTTAAAATCATTGTCATTTAGGAACCACAGTATTTTCATTTAATGAATATGCAGTGTGATATTAAAAAACCTAATTCTATTCCATTTTTAAAAACAAATGTGCATAAAGCCTACAGATAATATCTGAGATATATTCATGCTCAGTAGAGTTTTCTTCTTTTCTTAAATGACTTTAAAGACAAAAGATCAAATACAGTTACATTCAAGTTCTGAAGTAAAGAAAACCATTTTCCTGAAATGCTCAAAGAAGTTGTCATCAAGAATGAAGTAGTGAAGTAGAAAGGCCAGGCTGAGAAGATGGTAGACTGCTACCATGAAGCTGGGTCAATCATTTCAGGAGGGATAGGCAGAAATAATACAAAGATACCAAAAAGCAGATGCTACTGAAGTCACATCAGAAATGGATGGGAATTATACTGTAGCTAGAAGATATTCTGCTTTATCGTGATAATGAAAATTACATCAATACATAAAAGTCTATTTCTTTACAATGTCAAGAGTCAAGAAAAAAGAGATTACATTATAGACCGAAGCAATTCATTCAACCAACCACAAGAGAAATGGTAGAAAAGTGTTTTTACCGACATAAACCTCACTAACCCAGGAGTAGGAGGTGATGGCCCCACAGTTCTCCTCTTTAGAGGGCTCTAAAGAGCCTCTGGTACCAGTATGAACAGCAACATGCACTTCTCAGGGCAGGCAGGGGCAGCTTTTGCTTTTAAAATTTCAAAGCTCCAATGATCTTGACCTCTTGCTGGATGACTTTGATTTCCCCACATCCTTACATCACAGGGGCTGCTTTGCTGAGAGGTTCATGTGACTCCAGCACTCAGGAGGAAAAGAGACACTCCTTCACCTTGGAGTCAAGTCTGGCTTGCAATCAGTGGCAGCCAAATTGGTTTCCAAGGGCAGCAGCCTTATGAGTGGTGCTGACCCGACACAGGTTGTTGGAGCATATAGTCAGTGACAGCTGGTGTATATCTCAAGATAAGAAATCTCCCCGTGGAAGCAGTGAGCTCTCCGCCAGCCCTGGCATCAGCAGTTACAGATGCACTATTGCAGCTCTACTAGCATGTCTGGACTGGGGAGTCGCCTGGGGCAAAGTTAGTCCCAAATTTGCCCGGAAGGATTCAATCCAGAAGGACAAAGGCAGTTTACCATGGGCATGTACCGCATGCTTTTTCTTTCTTTTCTCTTTGGGATTATGCTTAGGGAGTTGGTCAGTAATAGGGATCCTCTTAAGGACCACTTATCCAACCTGCCTAAGAAGCTGCTCTGACATCTATTACCACATTCAGCTCTCTGACCCCGGTTTCGAGTAATCACAGAGCACTGTGTAATTCCCCTCTGAGGAATTACACTATTGTGTTATCCACAGGATTTTGCCAGTAGTGACTAAGGCTATAGCTTTTCAAGTCTAAACATCTCTGCTTCTAACTAAACCATTTCCACACTCACAAGCCATAAAACTATTAATACTTGACTTAAGATTTTCAACAAAATGATCTCCAGTGCTTCCTCCAGCTCTCACATTCTGTGTCTAAGCTTGTGACTAAATGCAAATAAATTTCATTGTTGTTTGGAAGTTATGATTGTGAATTGAAACCTGAGTACAAAGTAAAGTCTCAGTCTTCAACTATGGACACCAAATCTCCCATATTAAGTTAGTCTCTATCCTTGACAATTTTCCTTTTAATTAAAATGCAGCCTGATAGGCAGAATCTTGGGGAACATAAAGCAGTTATGTGATTCACTCAACCATTTGTATGCATGTGTGACCTATTTAGCTTTTAAAATCCTATTTAATGCCAAAAACTACATTAGAGAATTCAAACAAAAGCTCACAGGGAGTCCTGTAATGAGACTGTTTTGATTATTCCAGTGATTAGCTCATTTCTTCTCTCTTTAGTAATTTCATTTAGAACAGTAGTCATTTTAAGAGCAAGTGGATTTTTTTTATTGCTTTTCTAGTTTGCTGTGAAATTGGCGAGTGGTCAACCATCTGTGAAACTGCAATTATTACTATTACTTAAAATTTATCAAACCTCTTTAGGTACTGTGGAAGTAATTCTGCCTGCCTACAAAGACAAGGCCAAGAAAGGCATGAATGAGACCTAACTTTGCACAAAAATAGGTTTAATCACCTCATGTTTCATCCTATTAGCCCAAAGTACCAGAAATGGTATTTGTGGACACTGTTGGGGAAATGTTGAGCAACGAATGGTTTTGATCCACTCCCGTAAGAATTAGATGTCACCACCTCTTCTCACTTCGCCACCAGCCCACATGCGATTTCAAGATGGAGTCTGCACAGTAGGATGGAGCTGAGGCCAGTGCTGCCCTCCAGAAATAGCCATCCACAATCAGCCTCACCATTGTGGGCCGGTGGTCCTGCTCTACTCTGCTGTTCTACCTGAGACGATGACATCTAGTGGCAGGAAAACGTGGCTATCCTCTGTTCCGGCAACCTCCCATGGGGAGGGATGGACCAGTGTATCTATTAAAGCCAGTGACCACACATCAAGGTTCACCTGGGCTGGACCAGGTCTACACCTGTTATCCGGGCACAATTATTAGGACTGCCGTTTTCTCTCTTCAAAGTGTTAACAGATGGGATAATGAATTGCATGCTCGGCTGACTTAATGCCCTTTTGTAGCTCTTCATCTATGAGATGGCCTAACACTTATATTTTTAGCCTGTACCACGAGTTTTGGGGCAATGAGTTCAGGAAGATTATTCTCCACTGTGCAAAGTAACATTTACTTTTATCTATCCTGAAATTATCCTTCAACCATTATGGGATTGGTCCCAGTGGTGAACAAACTCATTTTCATGCTTTTGCAGATTTTAGTCTTATCCACACCAGGCCTTTGTCCTTCCAGATGGAAGGCCCTAATCTTAAAGCCTATTGCCAGAGAGCTCCTCCCTCTGATCATTAGCTTTCCTTGTTAATCGTGCTGTGGTAGTGTTTCGAGGCAACTTGTCTGGCCGTCTGAAAAGTGACGCACAATGGCTTGTCCTTTCAGGCACTGACGAAAGGCCATCTGGTAGGAGCAGGGCTTTCCAGCTGTATTATAATTTTTTTGAATTAAACATTTTTAACCATGTAGAGAATGAAGGGCAGAGACCCTGCCTAGGCGGCCTGAAGTGAGCCCTCTGTTTATGCTTGCAGAAAGAAGAAAGACAGAGGGAAAAAAAGAGGGCAGGGGTTGGGAGGAAGAGAAGAAATCAAAGAGAAAAGGAAGAAAGGAAGGAAAAAAGAAAGATCAGTGTTCATAATTAAGAAGCTATATTATACATTCAAATCACTATTTGCAAGTAAAAAAAGAACTTTGCTTTTTTGTTTCATACCCCAGGCCTGAACCCTGAAGACCAAATATTCTAAGTGATTTAAAAAAAATTCCCAAGGAGGGTGCATTTAAGTGGACATGGAGATTTCTTCCTTTCCAAGAACAAGAATTTTACAGAAAAAAAGGGTGCTCAAGAGTAATAGAAGAAGTAAGCAAATATTTTGTAATAGACTATCTTACCCTTGGTACTTTGAATTTATCGTGTAGAAGTTAGAGTCCATTAAAATGAGATATATGAGTACCTTCCATGTGCAAGGTGTTTGCTGGGCACTGAAAATAGATAAGCTGGATCTAATTTCAGCTCCTGTTATTTCAGACATTACAGTTTGTTTTCCTGTGGAACATTAAGGCAATATAATAAATTACAGCCTTCCTGCTGAATTTTACTTGCTTCTATTTTTCTGTCATGAAAAAAAATCACTCAAGTGCTTTCTTATCTTACCATTGCAAGAACTTGCAAGTATTTAGGAAACACAGTTCTTTCGCTTAAGAAAATTTTAATTCATTGGGGAAACAGATGAAACATGACATATACATTTATTTTATATGCTATTTGGACCCCAGTCATTTGGAATTGTTGACATTTGGACAAAGGCTGGGCTGAAGTTCAACTTTATTTCATCTTTGGTCAAAGAGCTTACTAAATAAAAGTAAATAATACTTCAGAGAAAGATTTACATTTTTCAAGAAAACGTTTTTAAACTGTGAGTCACATTTTGCAAGCAAATTATTTAGGTTAAGTACATGCTGTTTTAACTATAAAAGCAGATCATGATGGATCTCAACTTAAGAGCACTTAGTGTGCTGTCAATTCTTTTTTTCCTAAAAAATGAATGTTTTTCTTTAAAAAATATTTTTAACATATAATTCAGATACACAGTCTTCTTGGTGCATTTAATTTTTGAGGTCTGATTGTGGACACAAATGACAAGAATATATAAATGTGTATACAATCTACTCTAGCTACTTATGGGATTGCAGGGTGACAGCAGTTAGTGGAAGAGAGATGATTACAAGACACTGTGCAAGTTCTGAGCAGAAATATGAACAGTCTTTGCTTTATAAATGTTGCACTTTGGAAGAATGCTCATCCTTTAAGTCTGCTGCTGTGCCAAGGCCAGCATACACAGAACTTTCTTCTTTATGAGACACTATTTCTTGGAGGTAAATTTATATTGTCCTATGTGTGTTTTAAATGTGAACTTGGAGGTTGTAGCTCCACAGTCTTCTTACATACCCAGATAAATGATTAATTTTGCAAATTACAAATGTGTTTACTTTGGCTTTTTGAAACTATAGTTCTGAGACCAACTGTGCCCTTCCTAATTTGGAAATATTTTCTTTCTGGTTTTTATTTTGACACGTACCCAGCTATCTACGTTTGTTGCTATTTCTAAAAGCATCCCAAGGGAGCTGCTTTCAGGGTTGTCATAGTGCAGACAAACACACAAGAAAACCAAGAACTCGGTGCTTTCATAAAGCATTTTTTTATTTGAAAACATTATACAGGCATTACATTGCCACAGCCAGTCCATAGGGAAGCATGCAAATATCAAAAATGGACAGTTTGTTCAACTTATCAGTGTAAATTTCTTTTTTGGTTCATATTTTCCATTTGCAGTGTCAGGGTTAGTGTGCTTCGTTATGTGGCTTAACAATAGAATCCTACCCATGGGGTAAAAGCTGTACTGGTAGCTAGCTGGGGACTACTAAATGGTTATAAATCAAAAACAAACCCAAAACAAGCAATACTACACGCTTGTCAAAAGGTTAATAGCACAAGTTAGCAATATCTAAACTAAACATTGAAACATTTTCATGGGACACAGTGGTGCAAATTTTCCCATTGCTTGGTCTACCTGGTTGCATGTTTAAGAGTTTGAAGCTGTGGGAAGGTCTGACTGAGGCAAGCTGTGTCCCCAGTGCAAGTTTTCATTGAGGAAGTGAGAATCACCACTCATCTCTAGCGGGGAAGGAGAACTGTGGTTTGCTCTTAGCCAATCAAATTCTGCACAAATTGCTAAAAGCTCATTCGTTGAGGAGAGATTGGTGGTGGATTGAAAAGCTGAAATCTTTGCTGGTGTCTACTGGAGGTTATGAAATCTCAGAAACTAAAACAGCTAGAGTTAATGTTGTCCTACTCCCATTTCCCTCCCCATTCCCAAAGGATCAGTGTTTTTACACAGAAAAAGAATTTGTTCTTTGCTATCTTTTTCTTTTCTAAAGTACCAGTCTGGAACTCTTGATCTTGAACAATTCAATGTATTATCAACCTTTCTAAATGGAGACAAACCAACACAGTGAGGTCACCCAGTGACATGAAAGTCTGAGTACAAGGACAATGAATGGTAAGGGGTATACAGTGAATTCATCTTAACATTCACACTTGGTTTCCATACAATGGAGTCAATTAAAATGTCCTATAAAATAATTCAGATGGCAACCTTTAGCCATCCGTTGATTGCAAACCTTTTGGAAATTTAAATTTTTTACAAAATTCCCAGTCTACTGAGTGAACTTGGAAATAGTTTCATCCACTTGCTTCTCATAAGACTTTACTAAGTGTCTACAAATTAGTGTCATAAAAACGAATCAAAAAGACGAAAACATTTGGCTTAAAATAAATACTAAAAATGCAATAAATCAAGCAAATTATGCAAACCAAAGGAATGTAAACACAAAAATAAAACCACAGTCTTTAAAGGTCTTCGGATCTGAATGGACAAAATACTCAGAGAAAGGTATTTAATCGGTCTGAAAGGTAGCAGAGAGCAGATGTTGGCAAAGTTGTTTTGATTTAATGCAGCTTTAACGTTGTTTTCCCCCCACAGAAAATGAAACATGTTTCTAAGGGGGCTGAACTGAGATGATCACCAGATCTGAATACCAGAGAAGATAATTTTTCTTCCCCATATCCAAGGGTGGGACTGCCCACCCTGTGTGGAAGGCAGGCAGAAAAGCCACATGGCTGTTGAGGGTCAGCATGGGAGGCTTTTGCCTGTCAGCTTTAGGCCTCGTTCAGGCCCTCTGGGGGTCCTGATTACACTGCAGTCTGTCCTTCTACTTTCGAGAGACCCCACTGGTGTTTTGCTTTGCTTGCTTGCTTCAGCTATATCGATTTGAATTGCCCAACATTTCATAAACATTTATTTTTCCTTTACAAAACCTATAACTCCATCAAGGATCTTTATGAATCATATTGAAGTCAGCTAAGCTTAAAGAGTACTTCACATACTGACACATAGAATCTATTCTAAATTACAGAGCTCTGTGGTGTTTCTTAATTTCCTGTGTTTGAAAAAAAGGGCCATTTTAAGGGCAATAGATTAGACTAGTGATATATCACTCAAAGCTTTATCAGGATCCTGTAATATTCTCTGTATCCATAAGAATGTTGTGTCAATATATTCTGCTATTGAATGGATGCCAAAGATGACCAAAATGCCAGACTTTTCCAATGGTGACATCTTTACCACTACAAAGTGGCGAGATCAATTGAGATATTTTCAAAGACTGCTCCACATCAGCACCTTGACTTTGCTAGGAGGTGGCACAACCAATGATACTCCACAAAAAAAGATAATTTCCATGCTGGTGTATTTCAAAAAGGGTGTTATACGATTAGGAGGGCAGAGGACCATGGCTTTTTCCACTGCCTTGACCAATTTCCGTATTATCACTAAGGAAATCTAGGGGAAAAAAGGAAAATTAAAAATAGTTGTTGAAGAAAGGATATAGGGAGAGGCAGAAATATTTTTAAAACATATATTGACCTAAACACAAATGATATTATTTCTGGGGTTTCCCATAAGCCACAGAAATTGAATAGTCCTTATCCTGTTATCACAGGGACTTGATTAGCAGAATCACATGGCACAACAGAAAGGCAATGGCCTGGAGTAATCAGAGATTGAAATATAAAAAGGCTAAAATGTTTGTTTTAGATCTATTCCTAGAATAGAGAATTATATGGTCAGTTGCCCCTCCCCACAAGGGTCACTGCACAAAATACGTACTGAGCAGGCAATCCAACAGGTAACAGAGGAAACCATTAGCCACCAGGTCCCTAGGATAAGGAAACTTCTCAGGGGTGGAGCGCCTGTGGCATGCATCACTCATATAGTCTGTGCAAAAAAATAAAGTATGATTCTTAAAAAGTGACTTGCCATAGAAAAGTGGGATTTATGTTGACTACATGTGGGTCTGGCACTAGTTCCCATCAGGAGTACAAAACATCCTCCTGAAAGTTGGTGTAATAACAGTAACAATAATAATACAAATAATAACAATAATACTTGCTTTTTATTCAAAAATTTTCACAGTAATTAATGCAGGGGGGGTTGCGATCAGGATACACACTAGCTGGGCATCTTTCCAAGTCAGGCAGATTGGAGCCTGTGTCTCCAGTGATGTTTAGCTCGTTCCTTTTACAAGCTTTTGGAGGATTTGCTACCTTGCAGTCCACCTGTGTAGACTGCACCCAGTAAATACCTTTCTCTATGTACAATACAGAGATGATGGGTGGACACACGGCCTGATCTGGCCTCAGTGGGCAGGGCGGGCCTCATCCTAGGCCACGCGAACATGGGGCTCCTCTTCTGTCTCCTGGCCCAGGCTGGTGTAGGTGACTGAGGGCTCCACCTGACCTGTGGTCGATAAGTCCACGACGGGTCCTGAAGGATTGCGGAACTGCTTGTACACTCGGGGGTCCTGGGCTATGTAGGTGGAGGTGGAGGAGTAGAGCACCAGCCCAATGAGGATGGTGAAGAAAGACAGGAGATAAAGTCCTGAAAACTGAAAAACACAACAGCAAAGTCATCTGACAGCCTCGGTAGAACCACTGACATGTTAATGAGGCACAGAGAGACGAGGAAGGAGCTGCTTCCTCTTGGAACAGGCAGCTTGATGAGTTGGCCAGTTCTCGTGATGGAAAGTGAATTTTCTCTTCCTAAACTGGCTTGGTCTTATTGATTCCCATTATCTTTTTGCTAGACCCTGCGGCTAACACAGAGGAACACGTAGCCAATTGTCTCTAAAGTGCCAATCTGAGGACCTGGTGTGGTGGGAGAGCTAGTTAAGCACAAATTAAAACGCATCACGTTAAAAGCAAAAAATCTCCAATATCGCTCAATAAAGAGTCGGTTGTTTGTGGCTTCATTAAACCCAGAAGAAATATAGATATCCCATTTAGGGTGGTAATGAAGCCATAAACAACGAACCCCTCACTGACAGCTGCATCAGGACACTCTCGTTTCACCTTAATACAATTCAGACACTATTTTTCTTCCTCGTATGGATTGTTATTGACTTTGGTAACTATCTTTGCAAGATTAGATTATCCTTGGACAGAAAGAAATAGTATAACATTCCATTCCTGCCCCGTTAATCTATAAAGAAAACCAAACAGGGCTGTATATACAGCATTCTGCTCCCTAATCTACTTGCTTTCACAGAGTCTGTGGGGAGAGGGAGAGAAAATATCAGTTTACACAAGTCCCAAGAATGGACACATGTTTTTGGAAAATTATAACTTCTGGACCTTCCTGAGTGGTTACACTGGAAGTATTGTGTTGCCATTTCTATTGTTCCGTTCATTCATTCATCCCTTCTTCGTATGCCTTCTCTATATCAAAGACTGAACCATGTACTGGCAAAGAGAAATAAAAAATATGGGTGGTCCCTACCATCAAGGACTTAATTGTCTCAGTGGAGAAACAGAGGCACAGATAGACAGAAACAACACAATGGACTATGGCCTGCCAAGTCTCATGTCACTCCAGAGCTGTGTCTTAATCACGTCCTGCATCCATGAGAAAAAGGGGGTTGATTTTAATTTCCTCATTTATTTTTTATGTTCTTGCCTTGAAAGAACTAAAAACTGGTAGAAAGAGAAAAATTAATTGGAAGCTGGAAGAAAGGAGAAGAGGAAAATGACCCAGAGATTCTGTGACATAAGTTATAGGGCTAGAATAGAAAGCTAAAAAATGGCTATACTTTGTAGTTTAGTAATAGGAAAGGCAGTCTTGAAAATGGCTCATTAAAAACAAGTGTCCTGGGGCCAAAAGGCTCTGGTACAGTTTTCTTTCTTTCTTTTTGCAGCACAAAGTAATTAAGACTGAAGATGACTTTCTGATTTTCTTTCTGGAGCACTCTTCACCCTGTCTCTCAATCCCTTTATTTTTCACATTCATACCATATGATAATACCACCTCAGATGGATTTATGTACTAGACTCAGCTTGTAACTGCTTCACTTAATTAACTTGACATAATTAATTCAGTTTTCCCCAGTGAAAGCAAATGTGACTTATTGTTTGATTCATGAATTTGTAAAATAAAATGATAGGAAAAGAAGACCACTAACTCAGCACTGTTGTATATGATCTCAGAAAACCTATTTACACACAAAGTTGCTTCCCGAAATTCTACATTCAAGAGCTTCATCCTTTACCTGAAACTTGGGTGAATGAAATGGGTTTGTTCCTAACATTATAAGCATTTCAAACATTTCGTTAATTACCTTCACTTCCAAAACTCCAGTCATGCATCTCCAGTTTTAAGCAAAGAGCCTTCCATGGGCTTAGGTATGAATCTGCCTCTATTGCAGCAGATGGAGGTAGAGAGATTAACACATTGACTGTCACACTAGAAAAAAAAAATTTTCCTTGGAGCTACAGTGTTTTGTGATGAAAATAGAATAAAAACTTCAAAAATAAAACAATCCTTTCTAATTTAATGAAAAATTTATTTTTTATTGTTTTCTGTGTGTGAGTTATATGCAACTAGAAAAATAGTTCTCATGGCTTCCAAGGTGAAGAGATGTGAGAGTTACATATGCTTCACAAGGCCTGGGCTCAAAACTAGTGTGAGTTAAATACAACTTACATAGCAGTTAACGTGTTAAGAATGGCGGCTTTGCAGTTATCATTGCATTCTAACCACCAAACTGGCTTTAAATCCTAGTTCCACTACTTTCTAGTTGTAATTCTGTACAAGTTTCTTAACCTTTCCAGGTCCAAGCTTCCTTTTCAGTAAAGTGCATCTACCATACAGGGGTTAATAAGACTAAAGTAGATAAAGCAGGTAAAGCACTTATTATAGTTCCTATCTGGCAGCAACCATTCAACTCATATTAGCTTCATTGTTGTTATTGTTATTGTTTTTGTTATTACTACAGCACAATTTATAATTGTAATACTCCGATATCTTACAATGTTCTAACATTATCATTGATTAAATTATCTTTTCCCAATAGTCTTTTGACTGTGGGGCTGTGTCTTTTTTGACCAGTATCAAACACAGAGCCTGGCAGAGTATAGACATCTTCTAAGTATTACTTGCTATTTGTTTTTATGTTGGATAAATTAATTTTTCTCCTTCTACCAGTTTTTAGTTCTTTCAAGGCAAGAACATAAAAAATAAATGAGGAAATTAAAATCAATCCCCCTTTTCTCATGGATGTAGGACGTGATTAAGACACATTAATTATGGGGAAGTTTCAGGCTAATGAAAGAAACATAATGAAAAATCAGCCTGTACCAGTCGTGTATTTCAAATTTTTTAGCTTTAACCTAGATAATATTAATAAAATGTCATTTCAAGTACATAAAATGCTAAATATTGTTAAAAACCTGTTGAAAAGTAAGTCATAGTATCAATCTGTAATCATTGACTATAAAAGTCATCTTGAAACCTGGGGCCAGAAGAGGGTGAAGGATGATGAATTGGGAAAGACACTAAAGAAAGCAAGAATCTGTGTAAAAGACTTGGGACTGCTGACCAGTAGACTGGGGTAGGAGATTCCATAAACTTGGGGTGGACAGGATTTGGCCATTGAATAATTTAGGGGTAGGGACAGGAAAGGCTCTGATACAGGGTACCCAGGTAGAAGGATTAGGGAATCTAAATTCTTGAGAATCTCAATGTCTGATTTTAGATCCCATATCCTGACCTGGTCAATATGACAAAGAACATAATATTAAGTTTTGCAAAGCTAATGTCTTTGCCTTTGCAAGAAATAACATCTTAACATCCATTTAAAAGTATCATCCCTTTTTGCGACATGGACCCATCAGATAAATCCACTACAAATGTGTTTTTGTTTGGACTTAGCTTTAAAATGACAACACATACTTTATTTTCAATGCCTTTTTATTTAATTCATACAGAATTCAGTCAAAAATTATTCAAGAGATAGATAGCATGGAATTTTAATATGACAGAGGCATTCTGGAAGTCACCCAAGAGGCTTTATTAATAGTTGGTAGAGAAAGTTCTCATTTAATACACAAGCCCAAAAAGAAAGCAGTCAGGCAAGCATTATGATTAATTGGGATAAATATTAAATGCTATAAATAGTGACAGAAAGGTTTGATTTTTTTAAAAAAAGTAAGAAAAAGTTTCATTTTTCTCCTTTCTAGCTTAATTGAAAAAAAGAAAATTTAATCAGGGGTACCTAACAGAATGACCCCAGTTCTGGATGCTTCACTTATCTTGTCGAGCATTCATTTAATAAACCAATCAATGAAACAAAAATTTTGTTCGGTCTAGGCTGTTTAACTTACTAACTGCAAAGAAATAGTTATTTCTAGTTCCCCAAGCAAAGAGAACAGGAACTTCTCTGGAACGCGGTGATGACTGAAGCTGTGTCTGAGTTACAGATAAGCCAAGTGTAGGCAGAGGCTTGCTGTTTCCATCCAAGGGCAGGGGCTGCTATCTGAAGTGGACTTTGCTGTCTTCCGCTTTGCCAACTGTAGCCCATCAGAGTATGCTGCATGGTCCATGCTGCGGACACACGTTTTGTGCATTTAACTAACTGGTAGCTTCGAGAAGCTGAGAAAGGATGCACCCTGTATTAACACTGCCACACTGCAAGACACTGTACTTTGCCACTGTCTTTTTCCATCTTGATGGGTCTCTTTGAAAACAACGGTCAGAAGGCACTCACTGCACAGGATGAGAATCCCTGAGTGTTGCTCAGAATAATCTGACCAAGACACAAGCCATGGTACAGAATGAGGTGGCTTGGAAGACTGGTAACAAGCCTGTACAACCAGGGGTTAACTTCCATCCAGGGGTTAAACCTACCTCTTAGACAGTTGGCCTATCAGTATGATTGCTGTTTGATTAATGTGGCATTCAGCACATCGGTCAAGGTCAAACCAAATTTACATATTGTTTTTGTGATTTAAACATCTAAGTTGAATTTTAATAAACTAATGACTTCAGTGGGCCTAAACCTATACGAGTAGAAAACCATACGATTTGAAACTCATTTGAAAGTACATTTATAAATATATCAACTAGACGATGTCAAGAAGAGGGCAATTTTTCAAGGGCAGCTTTTTCTAGCTTGACTCAAACAATGGCAGATGTCAGGAGAGGAGAGCATGGGAAGTCCTTGGAGGGGTGCAAAGCAGACCACAAGTGACGCTGGCTGAAGCTCTACTTTAACTGAATGCACGTACCAACTACTTCTGTGTAATGGGCCTAGTGTTTTCCTTCCTTCCCGGGAAGTGTACCTTAAAACAGTCCCTTTATGGCAACTGCTTTTGTGTAATACAGCTTTTGTAAGGTTCCTTATGTTAGATTTTGGTCATTTTTTGCTATACGTCTCCACTTGTGCTTACTAATGATGAGAACTAGTTGTTGATTTAATGGATAACGGAAACTTGTAAGATTTTTTTTAGCTCTTAAAGACAAATGTGTGACAGTTTATCTAAAAAAAGATTCAATGGAAAAAAGAAACTATGTTACTCATGAAAGGCAGAGAAAAAACTGGAAAGGAGTGGTTGGTGAGGTTTCTTAGAAAAGGGGGCCCAGGGGAATGGGACTTGGGGTAAAACTCCTGGAATCATTTGAGAAAAAAGAAGATCTAGATCTAACTTAGAGAGCCAAGGAAGCTCGGAGAAAATACAGTTAGTAGGAGGGAGAAAATCAGGTCAAATGAGACAGAAAAAGATACAGGTAAAGAAAATTTCTCAATAACTAGAAGGAAAGATGGAAGAACCCGATAATCAAAAAATAATTCTTGTCTAAATTGAGTCAGCATGTACTCTGTCTTCTATCTGCTTATGTCTCTCTTTTTATACACACGCACACAGACACACAGACACAGACACAAACACATGCACACACTCATCTATACGCCCCTACTGCTGACTGGTATGATCTGCCTTCTGAACTCGCATTCTTATATTACACACTTATTTTTCTTGAGAGTAGGTGAGTAGCCTGATACAACACTGCCCTTGATGGCTTCTCATGTACCAGAGATGAGAGAAGGGCGATGCTTTCAAGCCATGAGGTGTTCCCAAGGCTATCTATGATGGATGGAGGAAGGAAAGACCAAATATCTCACACCATAGCTCACGGATGATGTTATTGTTAAACTTCCAAGACATGTTGCCTTTTGCGGCTCTATTGGATCTGAGGCTGCCACTGAAGGAGGCACACTATTTGGAAACATGGTCATCGTAAGAGTTGAAACTGGTCCCTGAACTGCATAAGAAGCCTACACAGAAATGAATTCAAGGATGTTTCTAAGGGTTCTTAGAAATGGCTTTCGATGCAGAGTTATTTCACATATATGAAGGATATATGGCCACAGTAATGATTTCTTTTCTGGTTGATTGTTATAAAAAGATACAGACGTAATTAAACTTTCCCATATTTTTAACTCTTTGGCAGAAAACATCTATGAGGGTAGAGTCTGGGACTCTGTAAACTTAACAGTTGCTACCGAAATTAATGTGACCATGGGTACTTACCCACGAACAATAAATGGGCAGCAACTGATCATTCTCAAGGTAATGCAGCACAGGCTGGTAAATGTGGGCTCAAGAGCTGCTGGAAGAATTTCCATGGAAAGAGATTGGCCTGGTAATTTCAACAGGCAAGTTGTACCCAGGAAAAACTAGATTTTTAATTAAGTTTGTGACAACTGTCCCGAATATTCTTTGCCATATAAGACAATGGGTCCTATTTTCCCTATACTTCTCTACTCTGTGATATAAAATGCACATATGAAGATAAGTCAACTGGCACATCTAACCCTGATTGCTAGACCAAGAAGGAATAAATAAGCCCAATTCTGTTTCAAATGGAAGCAGATTACCACTTTGGAAGTCCTGGGTACCGGAGTAGTTTAAAGATCCAGCAGTGGCTAGATTAAAGTAACATGCTAAAAAAGAGAGAATCATTAATTAAATGTAATGCCACCATAGTGAAGAATGACTCGAAGGGGATTCCATGGTCTCTCAAGTCCCACTTTATGTGTGGATTGCAAGATGGACCCTTTGGCAACAAGCTTGGAAGGGAAACAGCCAATCTGCTGTGTGTCATGCGGTGGGAGAGAGAAGACAGCTCAGCAATGACCATACAGCCCATCTCTCAGCAGCCATGTGCTTCTCAGAGGGCTGAGGACCACACCTCGAGCCTGGGAGAACAGTTTTGGGCACAGAATGAGCGGATGTTGATCAGTGCTGAGCACACTGTGAGCTGTGGCCTATTTAGGACCCTGTGACAAAAAGCTCTGCCTGGTCCTGATCTATTGCCACTGGGCCTGAGCCAATTGCTATTCAGGCCAAGAAAACTAGACAGACCTGGCTCCACAGAAAAACCAACACAAACAAGTTGATGTTTGACCTCCTAATTTTGGCTCTGCACAAAACTAACAAGATCATTTTTATTATTATGAAGTGTATTAAAAAGGCAAAAGTTCAGTTTCTGGGTTTACTGAGCTGGAAATAAATTGCCTGGAGAGACCAGAGCTCTTTCGAATACTTTTGAACTCCCCAATTATTACTCTATCTGCTACTCTCACTTCCCTTATTTCTCCTCTTCCTTTTTTTTGCTCATTTCTTTTTTGTTAGGGAAAAAAAGGACTAAATCTTTCTGGTTGAATATTACAATATTTCTTTATTCTAGGTTATACCATGCAAAGTATCAAATGTGGGCATGGCATACGATCTATTGCCAAATACCGAAATTAGTTGTCTTTAGAGACTAAGAATACTGACTCCCTCCCTCACCTTCTATTCTTTTTTCAATTTGGGAATTCAAATCCCAAATCCACGCTAATCTAATAAAGACAGAAAATAAACGAATGAGTGCTTTCATTTGAATGCCAAATGGTTTTTTCATCCATATCAGGAAACCAAACCATTGCTAAGATTGAAATACTTGGGAATTGATTTATTCTCCAGGCATCGTGCTGGTAAAGAAAACAGAACCAGCAAGCAGGGCCCTGGTTTCTCTGTGTGCCTGACACCATCACCCAGGGTGAGGCTGTGCCCTGAGCTGCAATCCCAGTTTGGTTTATGAGGCCCTCTGTTTGGTTTGCAAAACCAATTCATTTGGCAATATAATTTGTGCAGCCAATCACATCTAAGGCCAAATAAGGGTTCTTTAACAGGCAAATATCTTCCCCTGTGGGTAATTTCACACATGAGTACAGCAATAGGGAACTAAAAACGGATTTCTGCCACTATCTTTTATATGACAAACAGACATTTTCACTGGTCTGATGAACTGATAGAAATCCTCATTCAAGCATATTTCTATTTTCTGCATTCCAGCAAAAAAAGACTGTAATAGCCACACCAGAAGCAGAACAGAGGGGCTTACTCCATGGGAGTGTTCAATTATAGGCTCAGTTACAACAAAGACTGTTCAATGGCTCATTTATGTCACCTTTCCCTGCATAGTTTTTATTATCACTAGTCAAAAAGGAATTGCATGTGTATAGGAGGCACACTGAGCAGTGGCCTTCACTCCACTGGACTCATGCATCACAAGACATCTATTTTCCCTCAGCAAAACACAGAGGTGCATGCTGGGCTGGAGCAATTTTGTAGGGCATTGAATTTTATTGTATTTCTTTCAGCATATTA
>NW_012148964.1:1974081-1975354 GCF_000956105.1 Propithecus coquereli
ATTCTTATAGTTTCATGCCTTAGGTTTAAGTCTGTTACCCACCGTGAGTTGATTTTTGTGAGAAGTGAAAGGTGCAGATCCTGTTTCAGTTTTCTACATGTGGCTATCCAGTTTTCCCAGCAGCATTTATTGAATAAGAATTCTTTTCCCCAGTGTATATTTTTGTCTGCTTTGTCAAAGATTTAGGTGGCTATATAAGTATGGTTTTATATCCAGGTTCTTAGTTCTGTTCCATTGGTCTATGTCTCTGTTCTTGTGCCAGTACCATGACGTTTTAGTTACTATAGCCTTGTAATATAGCTTGAAGTCTGGTAAATTGATGCCTCCCAATTTGTTCTTTTTGCTTAAGATTGCTTTTGCTACATGGGGTCTTCTCTGGTTCCATAACAAGCATAGAATTATTTTTTCTAGATCTGTGAAAAATGATGTTCATATTTTAATAGGGATTGCATTGAATCTATAAATCATTTTGGGTAGTATAGACATTTTAACAATGTTGATTCTCCTGGTCCATGAGCATGCTATGGTTTTCCACCTGTTTATGTCCTCTCCTATTTCCTTCCTCAGTGTTTTGTAGTTCTCCCTACAGAGGTCTTAAACCTACTTAGTTAAATATATTCCTAGGTATTTTATTTTCTTTGTTGCTCTTGTGAAGGATATTGAGTCTTTGATTTGGTGCTCAGTTTGATTGTTGTTGGCGTATAGGAATGCTACTGATTTCTTGATTTTGTAACCTGAGACTTTTCTGAATTTGTTTATCAATTCCAGTAGTCTCATGGCAGAATCTTTGGAGTTTTCTAGATATAAGATCATATTGTCAGCAAAGAGCAATAGTTTGACCTCTTCTGCCCCCATTTGGATGCACTTGATTTCCTTCTCTTGTCTGATTGCTCTGTCTAGGACTTCCAGCACTATGTTGAATAGAAGTGGTGATAGAGGGCAACCTTGTCTGGTTCCAGTTCTAAGTGGAAATGCTTTTCCTATTCAGTATGATGTTGGTTGGGGGTTTGTCATATATGGCTTTTATCATTTTGAGGTAAGTCCTGTCTATGCCTATTTTGTTAAGCATTCTTATCATAAAAGGGTGCTGAATTTTTTCAAATGCATATCATAAAAGGGTGCTGAATTTTGTCAAATGCTTTTTCTGCATCTATTGAGAGGATCATATGGTCTTTGTTTTTGCTTCTATTTATGTGGTGAATTACATTTATAGATTTTTGTGTGTTGAACCATCCCTGCAACTCTGGGATGAAGCCCACTTGGTCATGATGGA
>NW_012148964.1:1976444-1981446 GCF_000956105.1 Propithecus coquereli
CGATTCATTAGATTGTTGATTTGTGATCTTTCTGTCTTTTGGATGTAGGCATTTATGGGTATAAATTTTTCTCTCAGGACTGCTTTAGCTGTGTCCCACAGATTTTGATAACTTGTGTCTCCTTTATCATTTAGTTCAAAGAATCTTTTGATTTCCATCTTAATTTCCTCCTTAACTCAATAATCATTCAGCAGAAGGTTGTTTAGTTTCCATGACTTCGTGTAGAGATGAGAGTTTCTGTTAGAATTGATTTCTAATTTTATGCCACTGTGTTCTAAGAAGATGCATGTTATAATTTCTATTTTTTAAAATTTCTTGAGACATGCTTATGCTTTGTGACCTAGGATATGGTCAATCTTAGAGAATGTCCCATGAGCTGATGAGAAAAAATGTATATTCAGTGGTTTTGCGGTAGAATGTTCTGTAAATGTCGGTTAGACCCATTTGTTCTAGAGTTCTACTTAAGTCCATTGTTTCTTTGTTTATTTTCTGTTTGGAGGATCTGTCCTGTTCTTTCAGAGGGGTCTTGAAATCCCCGGCTATTACAGTGTTGCTGTTTATCAAGGGGACTGAATTTTAAAGTCAGTCAAAGATCCTTAGTTTGTAGAAGCGGTAGTGTTGCAGCTCAACACATTCCAAAGACTCCCTGCCTTGTTACGATGGAATTAAGGGGGTAGAAATGAAAGTGTCACCATTCACTATTCACCCTGTCGTCCACTAGTAACATTTTTGCTTCCTGTCACTGCAACCTTCTGCTCTGCTGATCTAAAAGTCTTAATTCCAAAGGGAAGAATGCTTCCACCAGGAGATAGAACAATGATTCCATTAAACTGAAAGTTAAGACTGCCACCTGGCCACTTTGGGCTCATTCATGCTGCTGAAACAACAGGTAAAGAAGAGAGTTTCAGTGGTTGATTGATCTCATTTGCCAAGGGGAAATTTGGCTACTGGCCCACCATGAAGGTAAGGAAGAGTACATCTGGAATACAAGCGATCCTTTAGTGTGTCTCTTAGTATTAATGTGCCCTGTGATTAAAGTCAGTGGAAAATTGCAACTGAATCCAACCAGGACTACTAGTGTCCCAGATCCTTCAGGATAGAAAGTTTGGGGTCACCCCATGAGCTAAAGAATCATAATCAGCTGAGATGCTTGCTGAGGGCAAAGGGAATACAGTCAAAAAAGGTGGCAGCTATGGCCATGTGATCAGTTACAGAAACAAGAACTGTAATTGTCATGAATAAGTCCTCTTTTTTTCGTTAAGTATATGTTTGTGTGTGTGTGTGTGGACAGAACAAATATTTTTGTTTCCTTCCTTCTTTTATCTGTTTATCATATAACATAAGATGTACTAACTTTCCATAATAATATTTAAGTTAAAGATATCAAGGAGAAGAGTGAACATCATCACTCAAGACTTTGCATCCTCTTCTGAGGGGAGGGTTAGTGTGTTTTCAGTTGTATGCAGGATAGCTGTGTCATATTAGGCAAAAGTATGACCTTGTTATTGTCTTTACTTGGATATTATTATTTAAAGATCAGTAATTAATGCCAAGTTGACACAGGATGGACTTATGGTGATTAATTTTATGAGTCAATTTGGCTAGGCCATTACCTAAATATTTGATCAAACACCAGTGTTGATGCTGCTATGAAGGTATTTTTAAAAATGAAATTAACATTTAAGTCAGTAGACTTTGAGTAAAGCAGATTACCCTCCATAATGTGGGTGGGCCTAATCTGATCAAGTGAAGAAGGCCTTCAGAAAAAGACTGAAGGCCCCTGAGGAAGAGGGAATTCTGCCTCCAGACTGCCTACAGGCTTGAGCTACAATTCTTCCCTGGGTCTCCAGCCTGCTGGCCTTTCTTGTAGATTTTGGACTTGCCAGTCCCAGTTGTGTGAGCCAATTCCTTATAATCAACCAATCAATTAATCTCTCTTTCTGTACTCACACCCTGCCCCCCCCACATCCTATTGATTCTGTTTTTCTGGAGAGCAATCAAAAATCAAAACACTCCATTAAAAAGTGGGCAAAAGACATGAACAGAAGCTTTTTAAAAGAAGATAGACTAATGGAAAACAAACATAAGAAAATTTGCTCAATCTCACTATCAGGGAAATGCAAATTAAAACAACAATGAGATATCATCTTACCCCAGTTAGAATGGCTTTTATTAAAAAGTCCCAAAATAATAGATGCTGGTGTGGTTGCAGAGAGAAAGGAACACTTATACACTGTTGGTGGGACTGCAAACTGGTGCGACCTCTATGGAAAACAGTATGGAGATTCCTCAAACAACTAAAAGTAGAGCTACCATTTGATCCAGCAATCCCACTACTATGTATCCCACTACTAAGTATTTACCCAAAGGAAAAGAAGTCATTTTATCAAAACAACACCTATACTTGAATGTTTATTGAAGCACAATTCACAATTGCAAAGACATGAAATCAACCCAAGTGCTCATTAATTCATGAGTGGATTAACAAAATGTGGTATATGTATACTATGGAATACTACTCAGCCACGAATAAGGATGAACTAAGGCTTTTTGTAACAATTTGGATGAAATTGGAAGACCATTATCCTAAGTGAAGTATTTAAAGAAAGTAAAAAAACACCACACATACTTGCTATTAAATTAGAACTAAACAATGAGCACACATGTGCACAGAGGGAAGTAAAAGTCATTGGAAATCAAGGAGCGGGGAGCGAGGAGAAGGGGATGGGTGAAAACCTACCTAATGGGTATAATGAAGACTATCTGGGTGATGGGCACACTTACATGCCTGACTTAAGCATAACAAAAGTAATCCATGTAATGGAAAACATTTGTACCACCGTATATTTTGAAATAATTAAAAAAAGAGAAAAATTCAGAAAAGAAGAGCCTGAATTTCAGAGACTGGTGGTATAGCAAATACAGTAAGTAGGGAAATATGGCTTCAAAAGCATAGGAATTATATTTACAGAAATTAATTAGTAAAATAATTGATAGTATAGAAACAATACAACAAAAGTCAGGAAATGAGGAAGGGACAGTGTTAATCATCTTTCATAGAAGAGAGTAAGTCAAAACTCTTAAAACTTTAAATATAGAGTTGAAAATGTCTACCATCCATGGTGGCCTGTGGAGACGGGGAGAGCAGTGGCTCTGCTTCAGCCTTTAATGTTTGGGGCAATCCTTGTTCTTTATCTTAGCAAACTGATACTCTCATTTTTGCGAGCTTGGTTTGTTAATACTCTGGTCCATGGGAGATGGATCCACACAGGTCTCCTGACAAAATTAGGTGTCTGAATGTTAGTGACAAACACATCCCATGTATTCTCCTGGGAGACAACTAGCTGTTTTTTCCTGGCTATGCCCCAGTCCAACCACAAGCCTTTCCATTTTGCAACATCTCTAGCTGTACCTTTTTTCCTCACAGCTTATCCTGATGATGTGGTATTCAAGATATCTGTTTTGTGATGTGGAGTTCATGAATAGATTAATGTATAAAGAACTTTGACTTCCTGCTATAATTCCAGGGCCTGTCTTGCAATGTATCCCCAACTTCTTGAATCCTTCCAATATTTCTAATAAATAGAAATTGCTAATGTGGAAGAGACTGGCTATTTGTTCACTAAACCTATTTTCTTTTCTTCCTGCACAAACAGCTTGACTGTATTTTCTAGCCTCCCATGCAATTAGCTATGGCTATGTGACTGAGTTCTGGATAATGGAACAGGGAGGGGTTACAGACACATTGCAAAAGTCTCCAGGCTGTCTCACAGAGAGGCCTGCAGAGGACTTCGAGTGCCTAGCGCAGGCATTGGTAAACTTTTTCTTAAAGAGCTAGATCGTAAATATTTTAGGCTTCTGGGTCAATATTCTGTCACAACTACTCAGTGTTGCAATAATAGAGCAAAAGCAGCCATGGTAATGTGTAAAGAAATGGGCGTGGCTGTGCCTTAATAAAACTTTATTTATAAAAACAGGGGGCTGGTTCACAGATCATAGTTTTCTGACTCCTGCCCCTAAGGATGTCAGAGTCACAAGATGGAAGGAACCTGGGTTCCCGAGTGGCTGCATGGATGTGCCCCTCCCCCACTGCTAGAAACTAGCAACACCTACCCTAACTAATTTAGCAAGATGGGAGCCTCGAAAGAGGCTATACTGAGTTACTGTGCAGGGGAAAGCCAAGTTCAAACATTCATTGCTCTCTCACCTTGGCATTTCATATGAAATGCTAATAAGCCTCAGTGATGCTAGTTTCCCCAATTCTTTACTCACCAGTGACAGTTTAAAAAGTATTGAAGAGGGACATAAAAGGCTAAGTATTAAATTTTAAATCTCCCATTTATAGTTACATTTGGGCACTATGAGCTTAAAATTCATAGCCTTTTAAGATGCCATCCTTACAAAAAAGAAATATAATAGGCTACTTATGAGGGTATTTTCATAAATAAAATGGAAGTATTGCTTTCATAGCACAGGTTAAGCTGCCTGTCCTGGCTTTTAAAGTACAGTTACATTACTGAAATTGCTCACTGACACAGAGGATCAACAGGGTTGTTTGGCTCGAGGTTCTGATTCATGTCTAATGAAAGATTCCACTCTTAATGAAAGTTTCCAACTTCTGCAAACTCTCTGGCATTGGTCCTCAGATGTTAAGCATACTTAAAATTGCTGTACTATTCAAGTTCTAGTGTTTTGGAATCTTATCCTTTGTATTAATCTTCCCGGTGATTTTTGGTGTTCCTGTCATCTTTATTTATAAATAAAGAGTTAGGCTTTAAAACAGTGGCTGGCGCATAGCAGGCATAGTATAAATACACAATTGCTGGATGAAGTTATTTTAAATGCAATACATAATAATATATTATTATAATGACCCCATGTCTAGTGTTATTAAACTTTGCTTGCCAAATCTCTTATAACAACAACAAAACAGTAAGAGAAGCTGGCAGATGTGGGATATAATTTTAGTGGCTGACAGAGATAGTCAGGGTAGATCACAGAG
>NW_012148964.1:1981496-1981817 GCF_000956105.1 Propithecus coquereli
ACACCACACATACTTGCTATTAAATTAGAACTAAACAATGAGCACACATGTGCACAGAGGGAAGTAAAAGTCATTGGAAATCAAGGAGCGGGGAGCGAGGAGAAGGGGATGGGTGAAAACCTACCTAATGGGTATAATGAAGACTATCTGGGTGATGGGCACACTTACATGCCTGACTTAAGCATAACAAAAGTAATCCATGTAATGGAAAACATTTGTACCACCATATATTTTGAAATAATTAAAAAAAGAGAAAAATTCAGAAAAGAAGAGCCTGAATTTCAGAGACTGGTGGTATAGCAAATACAGTAAGTAGGGAAA
>NW_012148964.1:1984877-1994065 GCF_000956105.1 Propithecus coquereli
TCTCCTTTGTTTTAATAGTGAATATTTGGACGATAAAAACATTTTCTTGATGCAAGAGTAGAAGGTTTATGGAGTCCTTCCCTTCCTAAGACACTGCTATTCAAGCAGGATCATCTGTGATTTCAGGCTGTTCAGCACAGCCAGCCATATAAGCTAATGGCCTAGGCGAAGAGTTGAAAGGGGAGTTAGAGAGAACCAATTGTTCATTTTTCTTTATTAATTTCTAGTTGATTTTAATAAAGCTACAAAAATAATGTATTCTTATAAAATTACTCTCAATTTTATTACAATTCTGTGGCAATTTTTTTCTTTTTTTATTTTTTTGAGACAGAGTCTCACTCTGTCACCCAGGCTGGAGTGCAGTAGCATCACCACAGCTCATTATAACCTCAAACTCCTGGGCTCAAGCGATCTTCCCACCTCAGCCTCCCAAAGTGCTAGGATTACAGGCATGAGCCACTGTGCCAGCCTCTGTAGCAATACTAAGGCTTGAAAAGGTAATAGTAAATGTGTGAAATAAGCCGTCTTCTATTTTAAATGTTAGGCAAAAAGGAATTTTCTGCATATTCAATATTGGCTGCTATTTTCCTGAAGAATGTTCAGCACATGATGGCATATAGTGAAAGAACTTTCTGGTATTTTAAAAACCCTTGAATGTTTTGTATTTCTGGGTGTCACCTAAAAATTCTACTGTAAGTAAAAGGAATCAAAGAATTCCATTAAAAGTGACTGATACTGCCTACATTTTTATGCATGAGACCCCAGATTTGCCTGTTCGAACAAGGAATAAGTGGGAGAAAACTCATACAAACTTGTTGAAAGCTATATCTAGTTACAAAATCTTACAATAAAGATTAAAAGTCCAAAAATGGAATGATATAGGGATTACTAATACTGAATCATATATTTAATCAGAGAAATGTATCACTGCTAGTCACTGTTTATACATTACCTAATTTAATCCCTTCAAAAACCCCATAAGGTGAATCTCACTCATCACCTTGAAGTTTGGAGAGAATAAATAACTGGTCCAAATAGAGAGTACACAGAGCCACAATTTAAACCTAGCCTCCTTGGACTCTGAAGTCCGTGCCCTTTTCGTCACACCATACGGCTTAATTCACACTGTCCACGGTAGACACTGCAGTAGCCGTCTCACTCCAGTTTATCTCTCTCCACCTGACTTAGTGTTTTCTTTACTAAAATCACATATTAGCAGGAAACAAAAACTACTTTAAAAATCAGCCAAGAAATTCAACATAGTACAGTGTCCGTGGGTGAAGAACAAGTCTTTGTCGCCCAGACACAGCTTCTGAATAACATGTCCACATGTCCCAGCTGGCCGGCTTGGAGCCAGTGCACCCTATGGTTCTGGTATAATTATTACCAGTCCCCCTGTGGCAGGCAGAATAACGGTCCCCCAGAGATGTCCACATCCTAACCCCTAGAACCTGTGAATACATTACTTTATACGGTAAAAGGGACTTTGTAGAGGTGGTTAAATCAAGGATTTTGAGATGAGGAGATTATCCCGTATTACCCAGCTGGGCCTAATGTAATTGCACAGTCTGTAAGAGGGAAACACGAACGGCAGAGTCTGACTCAAAAATGCCATACTGATGGTTTTGAAGATGGAGAAAGGGCCACAGATCAAGGAATGCAGGCAGCCTCTAGAAGCTGGACAGGGCAAGGAAATGAATTCTCCCCTGGAACCTCCGAAAGGAGCACAGCTCTACTAACACTAGATTTTAGCCCGGTGAGTCTTCTGACTTCCAGAACTGTAATATAGCAAATTTGTGTTATTTTAAGAAAGTAAATTTGTGATAACTTGTTAGAACAGCAAAAGGAAAATAATACCCTTTCGATTTCAAAAGTGTCCTATTTGTATGATACATATAAGGTGACAGAGTTTGTAACAGATCAAGCTGTGACCTTGAAAAGCCCTCAAATTGAAAAACCTGCATGTCAGTCTCTTCCTGAGTTTGGCTTTGGGAGTCCCTGAGGCCCAGTGAAGCTCATTTCCTGTACCGTCCATGGATTGCTATAGATTTACTGTTCTGAATTTGATCATGTTGTCAGGCAATAAAGAACAGAAATACATAGCCACTTCTCAAAAGTCTTGTAAAATTGGAGTTTGCAAGAGCACGATACCATTCAGATAGTCTAATTTAGAATTAGGTCACTTGCTTCCCAGGAATGCAGGGCTTTATTGTCCAGTCAGCACAGCAGTCAGCATGACAGGCAGAGATGCTGCAAACGGTGGAATGATGTAGAGGGGGAAGGAATGGATTTTCTTCCAAGGGCGGAAAACAAGAAAAAGCAAATAATCAATGTTGGGCAGGAGAGCTTCATTTAGCCATTCAGTTCTGCCTGGGTAAGCAACATCTGTGAGAAAATAGCCCTCCCTCCCACTTGCAGATATTTATAGCCAGACCAGAAAGTTGTTTAAAGATATCACCATTAAGTGAGAGAATCAACGGTAACTGAAGCCTGTAGTAAAATCAAGTGAGATCTCAGAGGTTACTGGTCCAATCCCCTAAATTGATGCGTGAGGCCTTCCACAGTCCCTCTCTCACATCTGTGTCCAGCCTCCTCCAGCCCTGGGAAGTTCCCAATGCAGTCTGTTCCACTCTTGGATGACTAATTGTTAACAGTATGTCTTTAGATTTAGCAATAAGCTTATGACCTTCACCCTTGGATCCTGGTTCCACCTCCCTGCAGCCACACACAGTGAGCCCGAACCCAGGGCTTAGCCCTGGTCACATGCTAGAATCAGCTGGGGGGCCTTTAAACATCTGAGGCTTGGACAGTCATAATCCGTGAGAGAGGGACCCATGCATCAGTATTTTAAAAATTCTTTAGGTGATTCTGATGTGCAGCCAGGATTGAGGATTACTGGCTTAAACCCTCTTCTACACTACCCTCTTTATTTAGTTTAAGACGCCCCAAGTGGTGTGGTACCAAATGTAAGTACAGCAAGAATGAAGGGAAAGGAGAAACAGAGCATTTGTCTATGCCCTAATATTGGTTGTCATAATTGCAACAGGGCTTTGCCTGTATTGTCTCTATGCAGGGTTCCTGATTGGTCAATAGGATTCTCAGATTATTTAAAAAATTTTGTTTCAAATTAGAAATGAAAAATTCAAGTATGTAGATTTATTAAACAATTATTTAAAAAACACTGAAACATTGGATGTGAGCAAAGATTTACTATAAGCTAATTCTCCTGATTATTTATATTAGCCAAAAAGAGAGATCACATGAATTAAATAATTAGGCAATTAAATCAGTGGTAATCAACATTTAGCAACGTGTGGAGCCATTTCCAATTGTCACCACTAGGGGGATGCTATTGGCAGCTAGTGGGTTGCGGCCAGGGATGCTGCTAATCATCTTACAGTGCAGAGGACAGTCCCCACAACAAAGAGTCATCTGGTCTAAAATGTCAACAGTGCCATGGTTGAGAAACTCTGGGTCAAATAAATGAAATAATAACCATTCTATGGAATGCTATATAGCCATTAAAAATAATCATGTAGATTAGTGACTCTCAACTCTGGCTGTACATTAGGATATTTGATCTGATCATCCAAAGAGTTTTAAAAGGCCTCACTCCCAATTAATTAGCATCAGACTTTTTGGGTGAGGACCCAGGCATGGCTACGTTTTATATTCTTTCTAGGGGATTGTAATGTATGGCCAGAGTTGAGAACCACTAATTTAGACTCACATTATATAGAGACATTAAATGACATGTAAATATATACATGTTAAGTTTAAATAAATCATGTGACCTGTGAAGTATATGTGCACTGTGAAAATATGCATGCACTGTAAAATGGTACCAATGTCTAAGGGCACTTATTTGTGTTTTCTGACTTTCTCACAATGAGTATGTATTTCTTTGTAATAAAAGACAACAGACAATTTTAGAAAATAGTTTGGCAGTTTCTTATAAAACTAAACATGCCACTGTACAACCTAGCAATTGTACCCCAGGAGTTTATCTTGGAGAAACAAAAACTCCTGTTTACAGAAAAAATCAGTATATGAATGTTCATAGCAGCTTTATTTATAATAGCTCAAAATAAAAACAACTCAAATGTTCTTCACCAGGTAAATGGTTAAATAAACTGCAGTACATCTGTACTATGGATTACTACTAAGCAATAAAAAAGATGAATTGCTGATATATGCAGCAACCTGAATGAATCTTCAGAGAATTATGCTGAGCAAAAAAACTCAATGCCAAAAAGGTAACAGGTGCTGTATAATTCCATTAACATAACATTCTTGGCTGGGTGCGGTGGGTCACACCTGTAATCCTAGCACTCTGGAAGGCTGAGGCGGGACGATCGCTCTAGGTCAGAAGTTCGAGACCAGCCTGAGCAAGAGTGAGACCTGTCTCTACTAAAAACAGAAAAATTAGCTGGGTGTGGTGGCGTGAGCCTGTAGTCCCAGCTACTTGGGAGGCTGAGGCAAGAGAATCACTTGAGCCTAGGAGTTTAAGGTTGCTGTGAGCTAGGCTAACGCCATGGCACTCTAGCCCAGGCGACAGAGTGAGACTCCATCTCAAAAAATAGAAAAAAGAAAATATTCTCGAAATGACAAACTTATGGAAATGGAGAACAAATTAGTGGTTTCAAGGAGCTGGGGGTTGGGTGAGAGGGAAGTAGGTGTGGCTTTCAAAGGTAACATGAGTAATCCTTCTGCTCATGGAAGCATTCTGGATGTTGACTGTGTCAACAATAACATCCTGATATTGTACTATAGTTTTGCAAGATGTTATCAACAGGGGAAACTAGGTAAAGGGTAACTGGGATTGCTGTATTAGTTCTTAAAACTGCATGTGAATCTACAATTACATTAAAAATTTAATTTAAAAGAAAACAAGGCTGGGTGTGGTGGCTTATGCTTATAATCTTAGCACTTTTGGAGGCTGAGGCAGGAGGATCACTTGAGCCCAGGAGTTCGAGGCTGCATGATGGCACTGTTGCACTCTAGCTTGGGCAACAGAGTGGGACCCTGTCTCAAAAACAAAAACCCAACCCCCAAAAAACAATAGGAATCAATTTTAACTAGAAAAACCATCTACCGTGTTGGATCAATTTTCTTAAGGAAATTTATCTTACAAATAGCAACAAAATTTATGTGTATAGGAAAAAAAAACCCATTGCTATAAGAAATAAAAAGCTCCATTACACCTTCAAATTGGTATATACAAAAACTAAATTTTCAGATAACACATCTTCCCTTCTGATGGCATGATGAGGGGTTACTACACAGTTTTCTCTTCAGCAATGTAACTTATCCTAAGTAGTAACATACAAATGATGGGAGGAGAGGATGGATTGTGGAGAATTAGCATTTACCTGATTCACCAACTTTCTCAGTTCCCGATGCTTGCAAATGTGAGGAACCCCAGGTTTAACTCAAAGTCAGTGGAGGTGTGAGAAGCGACAGACTCAAATAGGAACGAGCACTGTTCAGGTACCCGCCCCCAAAAACAGTGGTTCTCAAACTAGAGCATCTGACTCCTAGGGGGGCCTGTTAACAAAGCAGGCTTCCCCCTTCCCCAGACACATCCCCAGATGTTGATTCTGTGGCTCTGGGCTTTGGTCCACGAATCTGCATTTTTTAGCAAGCACCCCAGTGAAACCAGACTTCCAGGAACACTGCTCTCAGATACCCTGAGAGCTGGACTGGGTCTGGAATGCCCAGGAAGTGACCACAGTCCTCAATGAGAACGGTAGATTTTAGTCATCTTTCCTTAAGGAAGATTAAAGGGATTCTTCTCAGTCAGAAGCTCATAAAGCCAATTACAAGATTAATTGCTAAGAACTGAAGTCATACTAAGGAATGGAAGAGATGTGGATGCTTAACTGAAGAGGAGAGAAGAAAAATGGTAGCCACCTGCTGTGGTGATGGGACTACTGCCAGGTGGTCTCTGGGGCTCTGGGAAATAACTGAGTGTGTGTGAAGGGGATTTTGAGGGAAGCTGGTCTTCCCAGCACTGTGGTCAGGAGCGGTCCAAGAGGACCATATTGTGACCTTGCTTTTTACCCTTGTGAGGACCACGGTGAGCTTGGGAAACAGATTGCATCATACAGACAAAACAAATTACATGCAATAAACATTGTCTAGTCATAGATACTTTCTGTTGTTTTTGCCACCACACTGGGCAAAAGGCTCCATATAACATAGGAAGTCACAGGGGAAATGGGAAGATGTTGGCCAAGTGGTACAAACTTTCAGTTACAAGATGAATAAGTTCTGGAGACCTAATGTACAGCATGGTGACGATAGTTAATGGTATTATATTGCACACTTGAAATTTGCTAAGAAAGTAGATCTTAAGGATTCTTACCGCACAGGCAAACAGAAAAAGGGTGACTAAGTGAGGTGATGAATATGTTAATTAGCTTGATTATGGTAATCATTTCACAATGCATATGTAATAAATCAAAACATCGTATCATCATACACCTTAAATACTGTACATAGTGCAAGTTTTGTTCATCAATTATACCTCAATAAGGCTGGAGGAAAAAATAGGAACTTTACCCCTATCTACTGCTATGGCCACTTCCTCAACCTCTCCCTTCTTCCAGATCTGTTTCTGATCCTCCCAACTCCTAACCAGCCTTTTTTGTGACCTCTTTTCCATCCTTGTCGGCCTTTCTCTGTTTCTTGGCTATGACTTTGGCTTCTCTCAATAATAATTCTGATTATTCACTCCAGCTGCTTTGCCTCTGGTCATCTCAAATATGTACTCTTTTCAGCTCATCATTTCTCCAGGAACCTCCAAGCCCAGTTTCACCTGGTTGAAGAAGCTCTGGCCACACCTGTGTGCTGGTGATGGCAGCTGTAATACCACTGGTGAAGCTCTTGGCTGGAAGTGGCCAGAATAGTGTCTCTTATTCTGCATCTTCTTCTTTTGCTTGTCCTAGTTTGTTTTATCTGCCTGGTCATTCCATACTCCACCTGCTTCACACTTGGTCATGTCTCCAGTGGCCTTTACCTTAAAGGATTAGTTAAGGAATGGCAAGTGGTCTCTTCTCATGTATCGATTCTAATTCATTGTTATTGGCTGCCATGAGTGTGGCGTCAAAAAGAATAGCATCTAACTTTAGTGTGCCATGATCAATTAGCCATGCGTGCCTTGGGTGAAGATGTGGGTAGAGTCTTGCATTCTCAGAAACTGCCATCTTTGGACTAGTTTCTTCTTTTCTTCAGGGCTGATGTATTAACTGCAAATCCTTCACAATATCTCTTTGCATTCCTTTATTCAAACCCCAATCTCTTAGTAAGGAAACTATTTCTAGTGCATTAGCATGTTCCATTCATATTTGCTATAAAAATGCCTGCAAAGCAGAAAGTGCAGGAATTGTGTCCTTTTTCCAAAGAGAACATATTCTACCAATGCCTTTGGCAGAATCCATTTTGTGGTTGTAGTATTTGTATTTGTACAAATCTTCCCAGCTTCAGGTTGGAAAAAGAGTAGCTTTTGGGCTGAATGGTGTCGGGAAAACTGTCCCCCATTATTCCAAAGCCCTTCCCTATGTGGCTGTTTCTTATCTTTTACTATCAATTGTCCATAGTTAGTGGTCTCTTAGGACAATTAGATGATCTCTCTGTCTTACAGTTGAAATGTGAATCCCCAATCGTGGGGGTTAGCACACAGAGTTGCACTCTTACTCCTGACACAAAATCAGGGCATTCCACACCTGGACATTCCTACCCATATGCATTATTGCCTGCTGAGTGTCATCTTCACGAAGGAGCACTGACTCAACTTACCTTGTAGTGGAAGAGAAACAATCCGCAGAACAGGCTGTACAAATCCGCTGTGAGCAGAGAGAGGTTGACGGAAGTGGCACTGGTTTTCTTAATGACGATGGGCATAAAGCTGTAGAGACCAAACATGCAGGCGCTGAAGCCAACATAGAGCAGTCCTGGGGGGAAGGAAAGAGAGGGCAACGTCAGGGCCTCCTCCAGGGCATTTTCAGCATCCACAGGGGGAGAAAGACAGGGAATATAGTGCACACAATCCATCTCCCACAAAAGGCAGTTTTTCTTTCCCTCTACTAACTGATGTTTATTATAGGATAACACATGGGAAAAAATAAAATCAGTAAAAAGTAAAAATTTGTTTGTGAAAAATGAACTTTCTGCTCCTTACCACATAGCTGACATTTTGCTTCTTCTGGGAAGGAGTGCCTCTCAGTGGCTATAATCAGAACACAGGATTCAGGTTTCTGAATTCTATTCCCAACTGTGCTGTAATTAACTTTTGCTACCCATGTATTTTAAATTTTTTTTTACCTCTTAGTTTTTTATTTGCAAAATAGGAACAAAACTGCTTGGCATCATGTATTGTTCACTGTGACGAATAACCACAATCCTTATCATTGAAGGGCTTACGAGTCAAAGAGACCTGGGCTTAGGATAAGGAATCGGAATCCTGACTGTGTGAACTTGGGCAGACCAGTTCATTGCTCTGAGCACAAGACAGTTCACTGTTCTGAGTCACTGTCTTCTAGATTCATGAATTCTGTTCAGCCCTACCCCCAACACCCAAAAGTACACTCTCCCATCTCCTGTCCTACCCTACTGTGAACTCTCACATGTGGGCTCCAATGCTTTTAAAATGCTACATAGCCAGTCATCCTTGAAAATTCTCTCTCTCTCTGTGTATAATTATACCTAGCCACACAATTGTTAATACTAATTCCATGAGTACTCAATTCTGTAAAGCCCCAAGTAGGAGGTTACAGCTAAATCTAGAGCTTGGTTCATCTTTTCCCAGACGTTGACACAATACAAATGTAGAAAAATAATGCTCATTCCTGTACCTTGAAAGAATAAGGTATAGAATTAGCATGAGTGATACAATTCAGCAGATCCTTGGGCATTACACTACAATAAAAATAACCTTTCCAAAGGAATCCTTGATTAAATGAGTCTGGTGTGGGATGGGAGCTGATTGCTTCCTCTGAATTCTGTGAATTTTGGAGGATTTGGTAGGTACTAGACATCCAGACCCTGTGACCATGGAGATCAGTGATGAGAAATTTGGTTTGCCTATACGAAAAGTACTTAAGGGCACAAGTTATCATTCTATATGCTTCTGATACTAAGTATAAGGAAAGCCACATCAGATCTATATAAGAAAATTATTTTAAACA
>NW_012148964.1:1995000-2010763 GCF_000956105.1 Propithecus coquereli
GTCTTATTCTAGTTGTAATAGGAAGCTGAGGAGTTTGCAGCAGGTGACTAACAGAATCTGATGCACATTTTAAAAAGATGATTTTGGCTACTCCATGGAGAAGGGATTGATTGGAAGAAGGAAAGCATGGGAGGGGACCAGTTAGAAGTGTAGTGTCAGAGTCTGTCATAGTCCCAGCAAGAGAGGTTGATGGCTTGCTTGGTTCTGCATGGAATGGCAGTGGAGGAGGGAAGCGGCCAGGTCTGTGAAGATTCAACAAGCCCTGGAGATAGATTGATGTAGGCAGAGAAGCAAAGGAGACATCGCGGATGCCATGCGATCTGGCTAAGTTAGAAACTGGGTGATACCATTTACTGAGATGGAGACACTAAGGGAGGACCAGGTTTTGAGGGGAAATAAAATGTTCCATTTTGAGTATGTTCAGGTTTAGATGCTTATACATTATCCAAAAGGATCTGCCGAGTAGGGAGCTGGATATATAATTGAAGGACTCAGAGATTTTACAAGCCTAATTTGTGAGCCAAGGAGAGTAGGAAAATAGATACATGGAAGACTTCACTCTACTAATCAAGCTACCTCCGGATGTTTCCAGCTTACACATTCTAAATGTATTTTAAAAAGCTACAGAATTCAGATGTAGGGTGATGGGAGTAGAACAAACACCATCGCAGTTGATCACTTTGCCAGGTCAACCAATATGTTTGTGTGTGAATATCCTGTTTCGTAAGCAAAGCATTGTCTGCCAAATGAACACACCATTAAATTGAGAGCTAGAATGCAGTATTCTTGCATGTTGCTGATTTGCTTTCTTTGATGGACATTAGCTAGTTAATGGATGTTAGCAATGCATCTGAAAGCCCAACTTGCTGCCCAATTGATCAACACGATCAAACAAATGAACTAAATTATTTTTTGACCGAGGACTACCTAATGGCTGCAATAACTACATTTATAGACAAAGTATGTGTATAACCCTTTCTTATTTGAAATGTTTTCTCTTTCACTTAGGATAGAATTTGGTCACTCTTGTCATTCACTAAATAGATTTAAGCAACAGAGATTGGAAATACTACTATCAGCTAATATGGCTTGTCTGCTTACTAGGTGTCATGTACTTTATGTACATTAACTAATCTCCACAACAGTATAATGCTGATAACTATTGTTATCCTCTTTAGATGGGAAATAGGCTTATAGAGTGTCTCAGTGAAGAAACACAGCCCATAACCAGATTAATAGAGGATATTTAATATGGCACACAAGTTACAAAGTTGTTTGAATGGGTGCTACAGGAAGCAGGGATGGTGAGGCAACCCAAAGATTAGCAATAGCAAGAGCTAGAGAAGTATAGGAAGGGGGCCATGTTATCAGAGGCCAGAAGTAGGGGAATCCCAGTGGAAGTAGAATAACAGGAGACTCAGCCATCTCTAGAGGCCTGACCCCAGAGAGAAACAGGAAGAAATGCTCTGGTTTCTTTCTTTCTCTTACCTCCAATCATCCTCTACTGCCTTCCTTTGGCCAAAACTAGCTGGAAGCCAGCTGAGGGAGGCTGAGAAGTGGAGTTTGCAAGAGCAGAGCAGAAGATGGGTAAGAAATGGATCTGTGAGCATATAGAGATTGAGTAACTTGCCCTCAGGACACATGCACAGTCTGACTGTAAATTCTTAGTATATGCCACTAATCTATATTGTTTAATTATTATGAGGGAAATAAAGCTTTGAAGGAGAATCCTATTTGACTCTAATAAATACCTAATTTTATATATGAGATATATCTATGTATATATGCAATCTATCAATATATATTTAGTGTCTGTGTATGCTGCTTATATATTATCTCATCTCTTTCTTTTATTTCATCCCACTGGTGCTCTTTTTCTTTCCTTTGGATATACTAGAGTTCTAAAATATTATTTTTAATTCTTAAAAGTAATGGCTAGATGAGAAGACTTTCAGAACATACGCATTAGGCTAAGTCTATAAAGGGCACTAGGCTGGCTGGGTTTGCAGAAAGGGCAAATTAGTCTCACCACAGGCAGCTATGAGGCTAGCCTCAACTCCCCAGGCCTCAGATTCAACATGCATGAAAAGAAAGGTGTATTCTTCATTATCTTTAAGCTCCTTTCTTCTCTGTGGGCCCTTTATTCTATCTTCAGGAAAAGATCAAATCTCTTGTTTTGGCTTCCAAGAAAAAAAGACACAAAACCAAAACCAAAAGCAGCATCAACTACAACATCAAAAGTGAGGAAGGCCCCTCCACACCACAGACCTGTGCTGGCTGGCCCGCGGCACTCTTTTTCTTTCCTGTGACTTTGACTTTCACATCAGTTTACGTTCGCTCACACATTCTTTAACACAATACAACACGTGGAATAAAGGGAATGTCTAAGTTATTTATTAGATTTCTGACTCTGACTCTAACATTCCTGCTTCCAGGAGGACATTTTAGCTATATTGGATCATATATTTTACTTGAGTTTACCGATTAGATAATCACCAGGCTTTCTGTTCAGTAGAGTAAAACAATGGAATAAAAACAAACAACGGTAACTATTATTTTCTTGCTTTTAATTATTCTGTATCTTGCAATTGGCCAATGTTATACGAAAATAACAGAATCTGTTTTTAAAAATGCCTTCAAGTCCAGAAAATACAAAACATACTTTTTATCCCACTTACCTACTTACACCATGGGTGGGGAGATCTTTTTACTTTAATAAAATGGCAACCACATGAGCTGTCCAAGAGATTGTATGAGGTAGATTACTGACGTGGAGAGAAATTCACTGACAGATCATGGGAAATGAAGACCCTCTTGGATTCTGGTCTCTTAAAACAATGTGAGTCCTCCGCCAGGACACAGCGATCAGAGCTAGGCACTCTCGGGTGACTTCCCAAGGAGAGCAGGGAAGGTCTGAGAGGGTGCGGACCCTCACCTGGTATCTCCTTGCCTCTTTGGCCCAGGAGTTTAGCGGCTGCTATGCCATCCCCCAGTGCCCCAGAAAGAGTGCAATGTCGAACCTAAAGTCCCTTGACATCTCCACCATTTCCCTTTCATCTGTATTTTGTGAGATGAGAGAGGGCAGAACTGGACTATCTTCTTGCTTGTCATGCATTCATTTGCTCACATAATAAACATTTATTCACCACATGCTGTGTGCCTAGAACTGAGCTAAACAATAGAACCTTGCTGTAAGTCAGGGTGAGGTAATGAGGACAAAGATGGCCCTGATGTAAAAACACCCCAAACTCAACCTTACAAATGCTTCAGAAAGAAGAGGATGAATATTTGATTCTTCTCTGAGGCCATTTCTTATTGATACATAATAATTTACATATTTGTGGGGTACTTGTGATATTTTGATACATGCCTACAATCTGTAATGATCAGGTCAGGGTAATTGGGATATTCATCACTTTAATCATTTACCAATTTTTTGTGTTGGGAACATCCTAAATCTTCTTTTCTAGCTATTTTGAAATACACAATAAATTATTGTTAACTATAGGCACCCTACTGTGCACCGGAGGTGATTTCAGCCTCATTTCCAATTAGGAATTAAAAGGATGGCTCTATAATGTGTTCCTTTTACACTGCCCTTCATCATCTTTGACTACAGGGCACTGACATTTTAATGGCAATATAAGAGCTCAGAACAAAACTATCTTTTGATGACACATTTAACTAACACTGAATTATAACAGAACCTCAGTGGATGTGCACTTGGCATCCACATAATTAGGGGACAAATTCTTTTTGATTATTGCTATCATTATCAATATCAAATTAATTTATACTCACAAACCAACTGCATGTGAAGTGCTATTAAGCACGGGTAACATTCTGTTTCCTGGCTTTGACAGCCACAAAGGCAAATGCTTCTGGAACCTGCAGCTGGTTTCCTTCTCCCCCACCTCCCGCTGCCTTCCTCTCCTCTCCCCACACCCTTCTCTCTCTTGCTCTCCCCACACCCTCCTTTCTCTTGACTTTTTTTTTTTTAAGAGACTGAGTCTCACTCTGTCACCCAGCCTGGAGTGCAGTGGTACAGTCACAGCTCACTGCAGCCTCAAATACCTGGGCTCAAGTGATCCTCCCACCTCAGCCTCCTGGGTAGCTGGGACTACAGGCACGTACCACTATGCCCAGCCAATTTTTTAAAAAAGATTTTGTGGAGATGCGGGTCTTGCTATGTTGCCCAGGCTAGTCTTGAACTCCTGGCCTCAAGCAATCCACCCTCCTTGGCCTTCCAAAGTGCTGGGATTAAAAACATGAGCCACCATGCCCAACCCCAATTTTCATTTAATTATAACATTCTGTAGCAAAACTTGAGAGAAATGAAATGGCAGGACTCCGTGACAGACACAGGGTAGGTCAGCCCTTGATGTCTCTGGAGATAACCCCTACAGAGAGTCATGCACAATTTTGTAGCTCGCAATGTGCCTTCAGAGGGAATTATGTCTGTGGCAAGTTGGCTTCAGATGCTTAGGGGGTGGACAGATAGGTAAAGTGATGCAGGTGAGTTCTTGTCATTATTGTCCTTCCTCGTGAACACGGAATTTGAAGCTGTCTGTTATATCAGAGCTCATACAAGCTGGAGGTGGCCCAAGCAGCCAACTACAGTGTGAGAACCCACATGTCTCAGCAGAGACACCGAGGGGACACCTTCTGAGGGTGCTAGATGTCAGTCCCTCCCAGGGCTTGCTGTGATGGATCATTAGAGCATCACTAGGATCTTAAATTCCTTGTCCTAGATTTCTTAGAGGAAAGTGATTTTAGAAACAGGGGGAAAGTGGGATGTCCTGGATGAGTATCAACTAGCTCAAAGCATGTCTGGTATTTTCTGAGTCCACTTGGAGATCAATTAAGCATTTCTTATTGCAAACTGCTCCCCTCTGAAAAGGTTTTTATGGCCTCAGAATGCCCATGACATTGTTTCCTAAAGTTCAGTTTTTTGCCTTTACTTAAAAGCGGCACTTTTTAATGATCACATCCGTTTAGTGTTTCTTGGCTAGAGCAAATTGGGGTCATTTATGTGCTACCACTGCCTCGGGGCATTTTTTCTTTCTGGTTGATCTTTAACCTAATAACACACTTCTGTGTCTCCCCTAATGGCATCTTGACGATGATAAGCAGGGCAGAAGCTCAATTAGGAAACATTATGAGTCATACAATGCAGTCTGTAAGAGTGTGCGGGAATGCCTAACACGACAAAAGGACTCCATTACTCTTGTCCCCTACCATTTGAAATCCCTTCCTCATTTGTGCCCCACCTGTACCCACATCACTCTTCAAACACATTTCTCAGGTTTACTAAAAACAGCATCTTAGGTGAGCAAAATCCTTACCTATTTGCCAATCCCAGGGCACCTTTAACAGCTCCTTGTGCTCCATTATGGCTCTGCAAATTCAAAGAAAGCGGACCTGATGAGCAAGGTTAGAATGCACTCTTATATCCTCCTTCGGTCTCACTTATCAGATTTATACAAATTAATGAAGCAACCAATTGACTTTCAGAAAGAATTTTGGGCCACTCAGAGGCAAGTCTAATGAGGCAGCCTGTGGTTTATCCCAGAAGATCTTGGTAGGTGTGGCAGGCGGCAGTGAGAGAGTGCCAGGGGCACGGTGGAGCTCCACCCTTCCACTGCCCTTCTCACCCAGTCTGCCCACAGCCTTTGTTCCTGCTTGTTCGGATGCTTTCTATAATAAAAAGCAAATGGTGAGCTTCAGACTATTTCTGTGCTTGCAGGTTTAATCAACTTTCTGAATGAGCACTTACTAGGGCAGGGTTCTCAAAGTCGAATGTACGTGAAAGGCATCTGGAGAGGGCGTTAAAACACTATTTCCTGGGCTCCATTCCTAGAGATTCTGAATCTATAGATCTGGGTGGGGCCCTGGATGTGCATTTTTGGCAAGTTCTCATGTGATTCCAGTGCTGCTGGTCAGAGGACCACACTCTGAGAACCACTCACTGCTCTAGAAGAGGATCAGGAGGCCAGGTTGGCACCACTCCACTGGCGTTATTACTTTGGTTCCTGTGTGCCCCCAATGCATCCCACTTGCCAAACACCTCCCAGTGCCGCTTCTATCACTTTGGCAGCAGTGTCCCCCAAAGGGCACACTCGGCTCTAAAGGACTATAACTGGAGCAAAGGAGCACTAGAACTCTGAACATATATTTTGGACTCAAGAATAATAACCCATAAAAGGAGCCATCTATCCACAAAATGTTCTCTGTGAATAGTGGAACTAAACAATTCTTTGTCTTCTCACGAAGCTGAAGCACCAAATTTGGGAACTTTAAAATGCCATAACACTTTCAAAATGAACCCAAAATAAATCCTTCTGAGAGCATCTTCCCATCTCTGCACCTTCTTTGTTTGCTATGGAGTTTTTCACCGGTATCTCAAGACACTGAAATTTGGAGGATTGTTGAAAATAGCCTATTTCTAAAATATGTTTAAGGTGATGCCAAAATATTTTCCATAAATAATTTTAGGCACTGAACCAATCCAATTACAAAGTAATTGCTTTGTAGAAAGAGATCTGGTGAAATCAGAATTTGATAAAATTAGATTTAAGGTTATACTATCATTCTTTATCCCTTACATGAAGCTAAAATATATGGTTTTTACTGATGGAAAATAAAGCTTTGTTTGACACTTATTCTCACAACAGATTCTGAGGCAATAGCCAGTCCTAACTTATATATCCCAATCCCAGAATAACTGGAAAATCGGTGCTTTTGACTTTTTGATGATTAGTGAACGTTTTTGTTACATCTTCACCTTTTTAAGGGAAATAATAGAAAAGCTAAATTCTAACAGATGCATTTGAAATGTGGTTCACTCTTATAAATCCATGGGAAACAAAAGGACAAATTTATAACAGGGCAATTTTAAACTGTAAGTTTTCTAGTGGTGGTTGTCACTAGTACATGGAATGTTCCTTTTTGGAAGTGCATTGAATTGTGGCATTTATGCTTAGTTTTTCTACTTCTCTAGGTAATAACCCATTCACTAGTTTGGGAGAATCAATGTTCTTCTAATGCTTTTCTGCAAATTATCTTCAAAGCCCACTAAATTTTTTATAACAATTTATAATAAACTTTTTAAGTTTGGAAGAAATTTACTAATAAAGATATTGAGTTGGCATATTTCAGAAGACTTCTGTGCAAGAGGGGGTGACTAGTTTCCAGCCTTGATTTTTTACACCCTAAGAGCAAAAACTTTACAACTAGGTCCTGATAGTCTCTACTCTCTGAATTTCTTGTTGTATTTACTCACAATTGGATTCCACTGAAAAATGCACCGAAGAGTCCAATCATTCCCAGGAATTCCACTCGGCTCAGGGTTCGGATGATGTACTCTTCCCAGACGTTAGAGATGCCATACAGTGTGGCTCCTCCTAAGACCAGAAGGTCCCCTACTAGCTTATTTTCCCCTAGGAACCAAAAAGCAGAAAGCCATCAAAATTCTCTTAGGAACCTGGCACCAGCAAATCGAGCTTCCTTTGCTTATTCTATTCTGACATTTTTATAGAAGTCCTGTAATTTCCAAATGAGATTTAGTAGTTTATCTGTGCTCTAGACACCTTCTGATATAAAAAGTTTGCCTATGTTGACACAGTCAGATTTTCCCTAACTAAGGAAGAGACCAGTTTTTTCCAGACTGCACCCTCTCCACAAAGCCCAATGTCCTCTGTCTAGGTATGTGTCTGTGAATATATGCTAATACGGGCATGTGTTATATTTGCTTAAACAATTCCAGTTTAGTGAACATGGTGTAGAACAAACAGAGTTGGTATGAATTTCCACCCTTTGCTATACAGGGAGAGAAGCTATAACAAAACCAATAAAGACTCCATTTTGACCACGGGCAAAATGTGTATTTGCTTAGCAAATGAGAGTGAAAGGAATTATGGATTGAAATTCTCAACTTTCCTTAAGTAAGTAACATAAGCTTGCAAATATATGTAATTCATTATCACATTAATATTTTTCTTTTTTTCATAAAAAATCTATTTGTTTTAAACTCAATTTTGGTTGGTTTATATCCAATTTTTAATAAATCACCCAGATATTTCCTAGAATTAGGCAAACTCTTCCCACTCCAGGAAGTGTGAAGCCAGGGAAAGAGGGGAGTAGAAATAAGCAGCTGGCAGGGCCTCGCTGGTGGGCTCTATACCCACGTGGTCTCAGGCTCTGTCCTGTGCAAGTCAGTGGCGCAGGAGGTCAGCAGACAAGCAGCTTTTGGGTGGGGGAGGTGTGGGATGGGAAGGGCACCCACGCCAGAGAGATTCTAAGGAAGGGACTCAGTTAGCCTTGGATTCCCGGACTAGCTGGACGATCTGAAACTGTAGACCTGGGTTCTCACGGTTCAGTGGGGAGCACTGAGCATTCTCTAGGTAGTGGCTTTACATGAGAGAATCTGGACAGGGCTTGGGGACAGACTTTGGTATGTGGTCACCTTGGAAAATTCTATCCCTACTGAGCCACTTTTTCTAGGGCAACTTCCCACTCCTGGCAAGCATCAGAGAGAGAGAGGAAGAGACCCTGAAAGGCAGCAGCTTGCTGGAGTCACCCTCAAGGGGATGGAGCTGAGAATGCCATTCTGTGTGGCCCGGGAGCTCTCTCTGGGTTCACAGGGAGTTCACCATCACTGCTCAGCAGATGAGCTGAGAACTTGATGAGACTTTGATGAGAAGCCAGACCTGTGAGGAGGTCCCTGGGAGCATCTTCTAGGAAAATTAAGGTTGCTGCGACAGAGTGTGGAATCTTCAGCAACCTGATTAATCTTCTTCATGTGCCAACTATAAAATAATGACAAACTTATAATTCTAAGTAGTTCATTTGAGGAATGACCCATAAAATAAAACATATCTATAACTAAAATTATAATGAAACTGACTCAGTCTCTTTCCACTCAGGAGACATTTCAGAATCTTGTGATGACATGGCATCATTATAATGAACATCAATTATTGTTGTACCAGTGAAGTGTGGAAATGCTGCTTAATAGAATTCTTGGTTAATGAAATTAATTTTATATGAATGAATTCGGGAAAACTAAATCAGAATGAAATATTTTAATAAGAATGAGGGAAACATCAATCTTTTAAAAGTCCTAACAAGAAGACACACCGTTTCAGTGAATAGTCTCACAGTGTTTTTCAAACTCCACATTTGTACAGTTACAGCCTATTTTGATAATTGGTCTTTGACTATAAGAAATCTATTCACCAGTACTTAAAGTCTTCACCAATTCAGTGATAATTATTAACCATAATATAATTTTGTGTAACCCCAAATTCAGAAGTATTCTCTAAGTTATCAATGACAAAAAAATTAAATATTATTTATTATAATTTCACTGATAATTATATTTGTCAAATTTTAAATCATTTGAAAGTGGGTACATTTAACATATTAACATGTAAACATTTACTTGATTAAATATAATTAAATCAACCAGAACAAAATTTTATTCAACTATATCGTAAAATGAAGAACTTGATATAATAAAGAGTACAAGAAAGTGCTAGGACTAATATTTTCTATCTGAAATTTGTATCTAGTAACTGGAAGTCATAACATATTACTCTATATATTTTATGCAGTTAATGCAGTAGATATCTGACATACATGGTGGTACTAGTTTTTGTATGATATTCATGGGTAAACTTTTGTTCAGAAAATCTGTCATTTATGTGTGTATAAAACCATAATGGGTGATAATATTTTGCAAATTTTGGTTAAATATACATTTAAAATTATGAAATGTCTATCCAACCCAATACTTCTCTTCCTTCTCAGAATCTCACACCCTTGCTATTTGTCTATGGCACCCACCGTGTTCCAGTTACTTGTTAACTTGTACGTCTCACCCTTGGCTGCACCTGTTCTCTTACAAAGCAGGGTTGAAGGGGAGGGACCATAACTTACTCAGCTGTATATTCCATGGGGTCCCTAGTACGGATCCTGGAGCATTAGATATTCTCAATAAATGTCTAAATGAATGGAACTGACTGCAAAGGTCTGAATCCATCCTATGGTAAAGAGTTTGAGTGGCAACAGCTGTCAATGCAGGTAGAATTGGGTCTAATCACATCTCTGTCACTTACTAGCTGTGTAACATTGGGCAGCTATAGAGTCTTTCTGAACTTAGTTTCCTTATCTTAAAATGGGGTTATTATGAGAATAAAATAAAAGAACACATGTAAAATACTTAGCATAGTATCTGACACTTATTAGGTGTTCACCAAATGGTGGCTAAAAACAATGAATCAATCATTTCTTTGGATAATCACCTGTCTCTTTGCATTGGGCACTTCTCATTTTGGATTGCTCTTTGATTATAATCAACCCAGTCATAACTGTTTTGCAAAAATTGGTTTTCCCTATTAGATTTTTGTTTAAGTACTAGAAACATCATGTTTGGAGGGTGGTGGGAGGAGAAGAGGGAAGGTTATTTAACATTAGTACTTGCCACTAAGTCAAGAAATAAATGGTGAGTTATACTATTCTATTCTGGAGCATTGGAAGACTATTGGCACAATGCATGAAATATACCCACCCCACTGAATACATTAGAGCCTTAAATAGGGGGACCAACTGTCTTGTTTTCCTGGGACTCTTGGTTTTAGCACCAAAAGTCTCGCATTTGGGGAAACTCCTCCATTCCGAGCAATCCAGGACATTTGTTCACCCTAATTTACTATGATAAAACAATGGTACATTTCTTATAGGAGCCACAGTTATGGAAAAATAAGGATTAAGTGGTATAGCAGAAAGAATACGGGCTGTATTTCACATCTGGGCCACTCAGTTTAGAAATGATGTGCCCTTACACAAGTTTCTTATCTTCTCTGAGCTTTGATTTCTTCAGCCACAAGAATAAGAATAAAATTATTTGCATAGTTAGGAGGATTAAATGAGATAATGTATGAGAAATTGCCTGCCATCAGTGGGCACTCAAGAAAAATGTCACTTTTACTTGATTGTGTTTAATTATCTGGCTCCTTGAAAATATTTTCTTTTCTTTAAAATAAATATAAAATTATGTTTAATAATAAAAAAGTATTGTTATGGGTGTCTAACATCTTTGATAAATGAACTGTAAGATGCAATGAATATATTATGGTAGAAAGAGGATATTTTGAAGGGCAAGAAATATATTTTTTTAATATGGAGTTATTTGAATTCTTTTTTTCTTAATCCTATTACTTTCTAACCTTGCCTTTTATATTGATAAGTGTTCCCAGGAAAGTAGAAAAGTCATGGAGCTGTATCTTTTAAGCTTTACTAAGTCATTTTTACATACTCCAACATCTCTTATATTCTCAGCCACTTCTATCACATGTCTAACCCCCCTGCCCTGTATCAGTAAATGCAGAGATGCTCTTTCAGAAGAGACCTATACTGCAGACATGGGTGGAGCTAAGGCTGCAAAGAGAACACACATACTAGGCCCACTGATTTTTACTGACAAACTTGGAAAAGACATCTCCTTCCAAGTGAGTGCAAAGGTATAGAAGCTTCCTATAGTGGATGATCAGTTGTACCTGTGGCATGCACAGAATTAGAACGTAAGTCTTTGTGTCTTTCCCACTATGTATATACCACTCCATAGGCTACGAGGCAAAGTCTCCCCGGCTTCCTTCTCTCCACCTGTCTACAGTAGGCAAACATGCTGGTCAAGTTTCATCAAAAGCAGTATTCCTGGCACATCATTTTGTGCCCTGACATTGATATTTTATACCTGGAGTACTTGATGCCATTTGAAAAGTTTCCTTTAGTAAGACTTAAATCAAAGGAATTCCTGGATAGCTGATGAAGAAACATGCTAACAAAGTAGAATTAAAACAATTAACTTAATTATAATGAATTAAAGAAATTTTGAAAGAGTCAATATCAATGTCCTTGGAGACAGAATTGTCAAAGTCCCAAACTAAGGTGAAACATGGATTAAGTAATATAAAAAGGATCCAGTCAGACACTCTCTTTTCTTGCAAAAAGCTCTTGATACAGTGATCATAATTTATATCGAGTTCCATGCCTGATAAAAGTTCTGGTGAGTGCCTGCAGTATTTTAGTAAAGTTTTACGAACCTGGCTAATTAATGCAATTGAACCAACTCTACCATAAAGGTAAAAACAAATGGAATATTTTTGATAATGATACACACCAATTTTAGGATTACATTGACCTCAAAACCAGTGTGTATTTTTTCTTTTTCAAAAACATTTTATATGATAGCTTAAATTTCTGTCTACTTTAATATTTTTATAGAGATAAAGCATGTCCAATCATGATTTTATAAAATGAGCCCTGGGATCCTGTATCTGGGCTGGCCTTAAAACATCGTACCATATACTCCGGCCCCATTTCAATAGCACAGAAGGTATTCCACAATGATAAAGTTTAATTCTGTTAACACTGGTACTTCACATGTCACAAAAGCAACGATGCTGTGGGTGTTAGAAAGATTCACACGCATAGATAAAATACCACTCCAGTATGTTTTAGCCACGTCTACATTGTTTTTTAAAATGACCGATTTGGAAAGGCCCTCAAATAGACTTACTTTCTTTTTCTTAAATAGTTCTACGTTTTTTCTAACACTTCATTTGAAAGCAAGAAAACATTTTTTACGAGATTAGTGAATACAATCTAGTGAAATAAATTCAAGGTAGCTTCACATTCTAGGCTTAAATGTTCATAATTATCAGGACAATTGTCTTCCTTGCCTATGGTGTGCAAGATGACAGGCAGGGTGAATGGCTGGTGTTCAGGAAGGCAGAATTTTCATAACTAAGTGTACATCATGCTTCTGCTTTACACAGTTCATGGAAAGCTGAGAAAGCATAATTAAATTTTGACTTTAGAAAAACTGGCCATGTTGGACCAGACAAAAATATCATCTGATTTGTCCAAAGAGATTATCCATATCAAGATCACTACATGTACAGAGTGTAAAACTGGCCTTTTCAATGACTTCTATTGGTATGCCATGGAACCAGTGTTTTATATAATAGAATTTGAGAAATGCTGGGGTATGTATTTTCAGTCTGTCTGTTGAGATGGGGACTGACAGTGTTGTATAAGCTGTGGATCTATGAGGCTGAGGCTGTCTCTCCTTTGCTGTGTTGTATCTTTAGCTCCCAGCAACCTGACAGAGGCAAGGAGGACTGCCCTGGAGGCCAGGAGCCCTGGGTTCTCATCTCTGCTCTGTCAGCTCTGTGACCTTGGGCAGCCCACTTGGCTTGCTTGGATCTTGTTCTTGTATGTGGAATATAAAGGAGCTGACAACGTTCCTTTTAGCTATAAAGTTCTAGGATGCAACATAAAAGACATTGTTTTAGAGACTTCGTATGACTCAGTTGCATAAAGAAAAATGGCCCGATTTTGAGTCTTTATCATCCAATTTTCTAGAAGAAAGGACAATTCCAAGAACTATAGAAAAGTGGGCACTTTCTATCCCATTCCTGATGTTAACAGCGGGGGTCATTTTTTTCTGTTCCCAAAGCCCTTCTGTAGGACATTTTGGTACATTTCAAAGAACTGCAATGCTTTAAAAAGGGTCCTCTGGGAACCACCCTGGATTAGGGACTCCCCTCAAGGCAGATTCACAGCAATCTGATGAGTTAATCATGAAGCTTTACCTTATGGATCTACAAGCCGTGATTAATACCAATAACCCCTCCCCTCAAAACAAATAAAAAAAAAAACATGCACAAGGAGGCTGAACTTAGCTCTCCCTCATAAAAATATTGAGTATTCTTAATCTAGTCTTCAAATGTCATCCACTCTTAGGTCTATAAACCAACCTTCACCCAGTGGTTTGAAAGCTCAGTCTTTCCCTGGCTTGACAGAGAAAGGCTTGGGGTGGGGGAAGTGTGGGGAAGGCCCCTGTGGTTCCGAAGTGGATGGACCCATCACCAACACCTCTAACTAGCGGGTCTGGGCCAGGCAGCTGGGTCAGGAGCAGAGTGATTTCTAAAACATCTTCCAAGTAGGTTATGACTCTCAGTTTTAAATATTGTCTGAATGTTACTAAATTCATGTTGAAAGGGCATAAGAGCTGTATTTTGCATCTTTTATTCACTCAAGAAACATGTATTAAGCACTTCCTACGTGCCATTGTTTTAGGTGTGGGGAACAAACCGGAATAGGACACAGACACTCAAAAGTCCAAGTTCCTAAGGTCCATGTTTCCACTCAACTGTGAAACTTCCATTTCTTGCCTTGGCCTCACCCAAAGAAGTGAGTAACCTGGTGAACATCCGAAGACTCACCTGCTCCCTGATGCCTTCCCACAAGCACATCTGCTCCCACCATGCAGCCCATTCCCAGGATGCAGACTACGATGCCGATGAAATGCACAGCCTTGTACCGGATCAGCAGGAAGAACCAGGAGAGCAGAATCACGACTGGGATCACAAAACAGTCCAGGAGCTGTTGGGAGGGAGGAAGGTAGACAACAACAGGGGTTCAGAAGGAAGCTTTCCATATTATAGAGAAAAGTGGCTTACCTCTATAGAAAAGGTTATGTATTTTCCCTGAACCTGAGTTTAGGTGTAGACCAAGAGTTAATGCAATTAAAATAATCTCCCTGCAATAAATGCAAATTAACTTTATTTTTTCATTGAATTGTAAACATCCCCTTAGCCTGGAGGAAAAAGGGAGAAGGCAAATCTCCCCAAAGACAGGCTGGTGGTGAAGATTCTCCTGCCTCCACCATGCTGGGGCAGTTTTGCCTCCTGGCTTCCTCAGAGCTGTGGCTGGCTCCATAGGAACACCCAGGATGTGAGGAGAATTTTAGATTGTCCCACTTTGGAAGTAGATCTGGAAATGAGAGGTAAGAGTGCAAAGGTCTTAAAATGTTTTATAAATTATTAGAATTTAGACAAAAGTTGCATTTAATTTCTCCCAGACAATTATCTCCCAGTACCAGTAAAAGTTAATCTGTCCTTCACTATTTCTTTTTTTTTTTTTTTTTTTTGAGACCAAATCTTGCTTTGTCACCCAGGCTAGAGTACAGTGACATGATCATAGCTTCCTACAGCCTTAAACTCCTGGGCTCAAGTGATCTCCCTGGCTCAGCCTTCCCAGTAACTGGGACAACAGCTGTGTGCCACCATGCTCAGCTAATTTTTTGGTAGAAACAGGGCCTTACCTCACTATATTGCCCAGGCTGGAGGCTGGTCTCAAACTGCTGGCTTCATGGGATCCTCCTGCCTAGGCCTCCCAGAGTGCTGAAATTACATCCATAAGCCACCATGCCCAGCCAGTTTTTTGTTGTTGTTGTTAGTGTTTCTTGGTTTTTTTTTTTAGTTTTTCTGCTTCAGTGATAATAGGGAGACATCTAAATTAACCCTTGACCAGCAAGTTCAGTTTCTCATGAATGTGATCGTTATAATTTTAATGGATCTGCACTATGGAACCTGAGATACGCATAGCCAATGACCTACATGGCCCCTTTCTGATCAGTAAACTATACGTGAAATCAGTGGGATCAATACAGGGATTCTAGAAATCCATTGTTCAAGTTGCTGAGCTTTCTAAATAGCTGATGATATGTCACCTTGAAACTTTATTTTATCTATTTTAGATTAGAATCTTTTAATAATGTAGGGTACTTGTCACTACTATCATTTTAAATGGGATTTATTGAGTATAGGATGTTCATAATGTTGAATACTGTGATCTCTTTAGGACATAGTGGGTTATGTTGTAATTCTGTTGAGTATTGTGATCTCATTAAGAC
>NW_012148964.1:2010813-2033062 GCF_000956105.1 Propithecus coquereli
TTTTTTAAATTTTTTTTTTTAGAGACAGGGTCTCGCTATGTCACCCTGGCTGGAGTACAATGGTATGATCATAGCTCATTGCAGCCTTGAACTCCTGGGCTCAAGTGATCCTCTCACCTTAGCCTCCCAAAGTGCAGGGATTACAGGCATTAGTCGCTGCGCCTGGCATTTCACTCTTTAAAAAACTGCTCTAAATATGTATACAAATATTAGTCTTGAAAGTTTATAAGTACTTAAAAAAACTGTTGTAAAAAAGAATTTTAAAAAAAGATTGAACAGAATACAGAAAAAATAACTTTGATTTCATTTTTTATATATTTTGCAAAAATAGCAAGATTCCACATGACATAGAAGCCCCAGGAACTGATGAAGGTTCACCCTAATCATGTGGAGAGATAACGTGGCAAAATGAGAAGACCCCTGTGCCAGGAGCCAGAAGACCTGAATTTGAGCACTAGAGCCTTACTTATGTAGCTGTGTGGCCTTGGGAAAATCACAAATGCAGGAAGCCTCAATTTTCTGTTCGTAGACTGAAGGTAACAGCCTCGCCGACTTTCCCCAAAGATTAGTGTGAAGCTCAGAGATAAAACATATGAAAGTATTTTGTAAAGTATGAGACAATGCTGGTCTATAGCCCTGCTTCCAAACACATGCTCTGAGCTCCACAGAGCTGGTTCTGTCACTACTACAGCATGGTAAGACCTCTGGATAAGCCATCCCAGGCAGGGTTTCCACCAGACAAACTGATGTCACACAGAACTTCAAACGCCATATACAAAATGAGAAATCTGTGATTTGTCCAACTGCCCAGTACAGCTCCTTGCTAGAATCCTAAACAAGTGGCCCCAACCCCCAGCAGCCAACACAAGGATTAAGGACCCTTAATACACCTTCACTCTCACTGCCTACATCCTATTGATCACCAAGTTCTGCCAATTCCATATTCCAAATATCACTCAATCTACTTATACCATCCTCTGTCACTTCTGCCACCTAGACTAAGCGAGCATCCTCTCCTACCTAGGATGAGCCTTTCCTTCCTGCTTCAGGGCCTGCATTCACGTATTCCCCTCCTTCTGCAATGCTCCACCTCAATTCTTGAATTTTCTGCCTCCTTTTCCTTCAGGCCTGCACTTGTATGTTGCCTCTTCAAGAAACCCTCTTGGATTCCCAGGCTAGGTCAGGTCCTGCTGATGCTTTCCTTATATGCTGTACTTCTCCTTTGTAGTACCAACTAATTAATTATATGGAAATATTGGCATAAGGTCTGACTTCCCTAATTGTTTAGAGGTCCGTAAGGGCAGGACTATAGTCCCAGCACTCAGACGTATCCAATAATAGCTATCAAACAAACACAAAGATTTTTAATGATCAGAAACCTCAAAATGGCATCTCCAAGATTCATTAAAGGCTGAAAAAGGTTTGCATCTTCGCAAAGCATCTCTAAAGACCAGCGTGGCTTCTTAGTACTGTAAATAGTGCTCAGAATCCTCTCAATCCCCAAAGCTTTCTGTGACCTGGGCAGACCCTCATGCTTCTCTGTGCACCTGTCATCTCCTTTGCAAAATGAAACAAACACTCAGAATAGTAAGCTGTCCCTGGGGTTGCTGTGAGATGATAAGGTGAGGAGAGATCATGTGAATGCTAAGTAGCACTGTGACGGCTGCAGGCTGAGCCCAAAGGTCACAGCACTGCTGCAGGGGCTATGGGTAGGGGGTGGTGGCAGGCAGGGTTGTACTACAGCACACGGTTGCCCACTGCACAGTTAATTAGCAATGTAAGTTAATGATCCTACTTGATGTGGTAATATACTCTAAGGCAAGTTTTACAACTAGCCACAGATGCTATTTAAGTATATTAGGAAATTTCAGTTGCCAGTGAAAACTGTTCACTGGGCATAAAACAGTTGGTGTTTTGTGTTAAAAATTAAAAATGATTGAATCAAGTTGAAATATTTAGCTCGATGCTCCACCATGGGGATTTCATTATCTGGCTGGAAGCCCTCGGTCAATGGAGTTGACAGTCTCCTTTCCTGAATTATTGACGGCAAACCAGGCCAAGATCCAGTTTTTGAGGAGGGCTGACATGAGCCTTTTTGGTTCTATCATTAGAAAGCCCAAAGCACTTGATGAGTCCTGAGATCTAGTCCCCTAATGGTTAGAGTTGAAAAATCCTTGTTTGTAAGTGTCAGGTGGTCCTGTGGGCAAGGGAAGACTTCTAGAAAAAAGAGAGAGAAAGAAGGATACAAACAAACCAGGATTTTGGGACACTTGAACCAGGGAAGGTTGGTGGCCAGCATCCAGTGGGGTCCCAAGAATTGGTGGCTGAATGAATTGAGGAAAGGACAGACAAGCGATATCATTGTCAGAGGGACATTAAGATAATCAAGGCTGCTACTGGCATTTTGGGTGAGATAATTTTTCATTTTGCAAGACTGCCCCATGCTCTCTGCAGGGCATTAGGCATTGCTGGGCTCTGACCATTAAAACGCTGCTACACATTTGCAAAGGCCCCTGGAGGGCAGTAGCTCCCCAGTTTAAAATCACCAAGATCACTTAATTTAAAAGTTGGGGAACAAGTCCCTAGGAGGCGACATGATGTGCTTGAGGTCACACAAATTGTTAGTATCAGCAGTAGTTATGTCACAATGAATTTTTTGAACAATATTTTAATGAATATCAATGACAGGCATATTTAATTGCTACAGCTGGAGGTCTCACCATGGCATCTGTAACTATAGAAAAGAAACTGTTTGGCACCTGCTATTAGTAAGTAGACTATTATTTTTCAGTGATTTTTGCCTTCAGCCTTTCCCTCATAGTCATGTAACATAAAATGTACTGACAAAATAATTTTCCAATAGTTTTCTGGCAGCTTAACTCCTTAGCAAAGTGGTTATTAGAGTAATAAAAAAAGAGAGAAGCATTATAATAGATGCCTACAACTGGGACTGTTAAAAAAGAAAAAGAAAAAAATCACCTCTGATTCTGTCATTAATCTGTTTAGCAGACTTAACTTGCTTTGCATACATTTCTCTATCCAAAAGGAAATTATAGAATATCAATACCGAAAAATAAATAAGTGAATATTATTTCATAACTATTTTATGCTCTGAAAAATCTCAAAGAACTTTAAAAATACTTCAGAAAGAAAAGTTTTTATTATTCTTAGATTTACATAGCATTTTTTTCCCTTAAGAAATTTGAACTAATTCTACTCTCCTTATGTCACTGATCCTCAGATACACGCCGGACAGGTCTATGATCTCCACATCTGATCTTATTGATAGGGACATACATTGAGGCCCCCAATGTATAATTTGCTGGAGCAAATAAAGTCATCATGATGGCACCAGGACTATTATTTGAACCTTGTAGTTTTAAATAACATTTATAGTAGGTCGCTTACGGTTACACTTACAGTTTGTAAAACACATGTTATTTTTATGTTAAATCAAGTAAATCTTCACAACAGCCCTGTAAGGGAGTTATGACTATACCCATTTTATAAACAAGAAAACAGACAGTCCAAGAAAAAAGCAAGTTATTAATAGTATTAGATTAGTGCTAAAATACTAGCCTCTGGACTCCTAGATCAGAGTTCAAGTGCAACTTTCAAAAGTTATTTAAATAAAAAAGGTCCATGTTGACATGGCTTTTAGGACAACAGAAGACGGTCGACATTTATTAACATTAAAGTTTAAATATACATATATACACATATATGTATACAGGAGGATTGCTCCAACATTCACTTTTTTTCTCTCCCTCTCCCTTTTCTTTTGCACTTCATCCAACCTCTGACCACCTTATCTTTGCTTGCAGTCTTCAATCATATAATACTTGGTTATGCCTCTCCTCCTTCCTGCCGATATCCACTCAAGATTCTCTTTTTGGAAGCCGCCTCCATTGCCAGCACTCCCCAGACCACCTCAGTCCGGCTTCAGACACCCGGGCTTTTGAAAGGGCGCTCGCTCCTGCTGCCTGGTGGCGCACGTTCTCGTGAAGATGGCACACGTTTTCAGTTTATCAGTGAAATCTGCTTTCACAGACTGCCAAGCCTCCTTACAGCTGGGATCCCCTGTTGTATCCTGGTTTTAGAGAATATTTTCCAAGTCTTTGGTCCTCATGAGTTCACACAGCTCCACGTCTGGGATGCAGGGAAAGGCTCAGGCCCTGGAGCAGTTGCATGGGGTGGGGACAGGGGCTCAGGGCCTTCCGCAGGGCACTCGCTGGAGTGCCCCAACCGCAGAGGTGGGCTCGAGATGGGGAGAAGCAGAAGGAGGAAGTCCCTGGGTTATTGGTGCTCCTGCCTCGCTCACTCCCGCCCAGATACCCAAGTCCCGTGCCAGCAGGTACCGCCCTCCCACCCCAGGGAGGCTCTAAGAGAAGTTCCTACTGCCCACTTCTCTGTTTCCCTGGCTCTTTCCTGCCCAGCCCCCTCCAAGTCCAGCCCAGTGTGGGAAGTCCAGCGCCTGGCCCTGCTCAACCTCCACCCGCCCAGGGGTTGGCCTGCCACAGCACTTGCGCACACGGGCCCTAAATCCCGCTCCCCTTCAGCCTGTTGCCCTGACACTGTGCACTTTGATTTAAATTTGCTACAAAAAATACGTGTTGCATATAAGCATGCCTGTGTGCATATGTATATATAAATATATATGTATATAAAGAGTCTTGGTTCAAATAAAGAAGTTTCTATATGCAGATGAATTTTTAACAAGCCCAAATCCAAGAAGACATGTGGGAGATATTGGGCCATTCTGCAGCAAGCACATTTTTATGGACTAAGAATAAGTCTAATAAAACTGAATTCCTTCATCAATCAGTACCAGAGAAGGCCTCTGGTCTGTTGGTGTTTTGAGAGAACCCAATGCCAAGTATGATACTGAAAGGCTACTTTGGTATCACACCACAGGTGAAGCTGTTGGGTTTTGTGTGGTTAAGAGATGCATCATGGGGTCAGGATTTATACTATTTTCCTTATTTAATCACTTTGCATCAATTTTGAGCATCATATAGCATATGTGCATTGGTTTTCATTATTCATTGTTTTCAAAATCATCTTAGCTATTCTCATCTGTTTTTTTCTTCCAGATGAAATTTACTGTCATATTTTTCAGTCTTCATCCTCATGCCTTAAAAAAATCCCTAGGGATTTCAAAGAACTTTTATAACATTCATTATCTCATTGTCAAATGTTAAATGGAGACTTTTGGGGCAAATCTATATCTTTCTCTAAGTTCTTATAGAACTTAAAATGAAATTTTGATTTGGATATTTGTGTTTGCTATAGTTGCTAGAAAATATCAGTTGGATATAAATTATACTTTTCAAAAAGGGCACAGTGATATTGATGTCAGATCATGAAACAGGGCTTTTGCTTATATTAATCCAAACAAAGTGGAGATAGTCACATAACATTTAAATGTTATATTTTAGCTTATTAACTTTTTTTCTATGAGTTGATTATGCAAAGTTTCACCAAATAATCCAAAGTATAAACAAAATTCAATTTATTTTAAAAAGAATGAGTATCTTTGCCTAGAGGTACAGAGAAAGGCCAGTAGGCTACTTCTTTTCATAAAAGAAGGATGTGATTTCTACTAAAAGATCAAATTTGTAACTTAGATTGTACCCCTTTCAAAGAGTTACTCTAACTCATGAAAAAAAAAAGAGTGTCATAGTTAGTATATTACGGTATTTGATGTTTTCTGACTTACATGGTCTGTAACATGGATGAAGATGACAAGGAAATCTAGGTACCTAAGATGGGAAAATTGCTCGGCAAATTAAGAATAAGCATTTCAGGAAATCTCCATAGCATTCCCATTTTGTACTTAGAAACCCAAAAACATAGCAAGTCTTGTTCTTTATCTTCAACTTATGGCCCTTAACTACCTTCATAAAAGCTGAATATAGCATTATGTTTCCATTCTGATAAAATGTCTATTTAGAGGCTGTCTTTTGTGTCTGACATGCTACATGTACTGTTTTCTTCTTTAATGTTGGATGCTGTGTTCCAATCACTTACTTCCCCTCTCCTCTAGAATCTAACTGGCAGAAAATAATAGCTCGATCCATTTGAAATTGCCATTTTTGTAGGTCACATTGGCAGAATATTGGCAATTTCACGTGGTTCACCTAAAATACCCAAAGAACCAAACGGAGATCAAACACCAGCTGTATTCATGTTAGACCTGGATTGGAGAAGGCAGTGTTGCCTCCTACCTCTCACTCTCATTTAACTTAGCCTAAACTTTCTTAGGCAGATACCCTGGGGAAAATGGACATCAGGCCTTGTTTCAGGGGTGAAACAAGGACCCTTGTTTCAGGGTCCTTGTTTCAGGGGTCTTTCCGGCAAGGGACAGTCCTTACAAATCCATAAAGCAGGTAGAAATGAAGAACTCTGAAGATTTTTCCCCTTCCTTTTCATTTTTTGTTAAGGCATCACAACCCCACCACATGGTAAAGGCCTCTGTTTGACATTGACTTTATCTATTTCCCCACTGAGGTGGAGTAAGTAAGGAATGGAGAGAGAGAAAGGGAGAAAGAGTTTTCTCCCATTGTCTCACCTTTGGGAAGGGCATGAAGTCTTCCCTGATCTGGGTAGTATCATGAGAACAGAAGGAGTCCTTCTACAGTCCCTCCAAACCATGCTTGGTTTAGGTAACGCATGTGTTCATGTAAAAGTTCCTTTCTTGGAACTACTAAGGATCTACATATGATAATGTTAAACATGAACATCTCTGGAAGGAGAAATTCAGAATTGATAACAATAAAATGTTAATGATAGTTATCTTTGAATAAGATAACTGAATCTTCACAACCTCATGGTCTGAATTCTCTGTGGTTTCCAAAATTCCTCTATTGAGCACATACAGATGGTCTCTGACTTAGGATGGTTTGACTTACAATATTTTCAGGATGTAACCCCATCATAAGCCGAGGAGCATCTGTACTACTTTCAAAATACATAAAACAACACATGTTAGGAGTGTAAAAATCTCCAAGATCAGATCAGTCTTTTCAAGGGGAAGCTGATGGTTTATAAAAAAAAATTTTTAAAAGACCACCTTGTCCCATTCCAGTAGAGCATAATGAGGTGACCTCATCCCTCCTTCTAATGTTCCCTGCCCCAAAGAGACTCCTCCACCCACCTTCAGCTCCTCATTAACGCTCCCCTCTGGCTATCTATCGCAAGAAACAAGCTCCCCTCATGTGGCCCACCTGTCAGAAGCTAAACCCGAGGCAACCGGTAGGTGATTCCAGGAAAGAGAATATTTCCCTACGCTCCCTTCCTCTGCTTCTAATTGGCAATTCTCCCTTGTTTCTAAAAGTGACATACATTATAAAATCATCTCCGGTGAGTAAAACAGAAGCGTTAACAGGGAAGGATCTTTAAAAAGACAAACTTCAGTAATGCACACATAACAAAAGTCCTTGTTAGGCTGACAGTTGAGCTGAAGAGAGCAGAATATAATTTGGGAAATGTACTTTCATATGCAATCAATAACCGTTTTAATTCTGTGGCTTGGATATGTGGCCATCCTGGAGGCATTTGAAAAACCAGCTAGGAGAATAATTTCAGAGAGTAGTTATCTTTATCTACTCGACCCAGGCCTTGATTCTTTAAGCTCTTTTGTGTAAAGAGAATGGCAAGATCACATCTGGAACGGACTTTCCTGGTAGAAAACATGGCCCCCTAACACTCTCTCCCGAAGACTTCTTTTCCTTCCCAGGAAATCTTTTTTTTTTTTTTTCGTGGTGGGTATCTGATACTGTGTGTTTGTCTTAAGTGGCTTTTGGAGAAGTGATTGCCTTAAGTCATTTTCTCCTCTCCAGCCCCGTGCCTTAGGACTTAATTTTTAGGTTTTACTATTTTAAAATAGTCATGCTGGATGAAGCCATGTTTCTATCATGTTGCCCAAGAGATCCAAACTAATATGACAGCTGTTTTGCAGGAAATGCCCTATTTTCAGGATTTAGAAAAAGATTTTCACCAAACCACTTTTCTTTTTTCTACTGATAAGGATTTAAACGTGTGAGTTTTATATGTCTCCTTGTGCCAGTTGTCAGAACTTCCTAGTTGCTCAAGCATATTCACTTTACTTTCCTGGCTTCAACTCTCCAAGGCAGAATGAAGGAAAAGAAAAAAAGGCCACTGCCATGCACTGAAAATCTGGGACAAATACCTAGAAATCTAGGTGACCAGAAGATACAGATAATTAGACACAAGCTCTCTGGCTCTGCTGTGGGGAAGTCTGCCCCTGGTGAGAGCAGAGATGTCCCAGAGGACAAGTTCCTTCTTGTTGAGGAGCACTGGGTATCACCGGAGCTTTAATCAGCTTTAAGCACAGCTCTGATTATAAGCCAACCAGATTCCAAAAGTAGAAAGCAAGAAATTAACATATGCCAGGCTCAACAATAGGTTCTTAATGTTCCCATTTTATGGATGAGGAAAGGGAGTTCTAAAGAGAATAGATAACTTTCTTGAAGTCATATGGTAGTGAGTGTCAGAGCCAGGATGTGATCCCAGTCCAGCCTTTCTCTTTACACAAAAAAGCTTACATAATCAAGGCCCAAGTGGGATGGAAACTGTGTAGGACCCACTAATAACAGTTGTCAAGGCTGGATCAGCCTCAAGTGAATCTAGCAGGCTGTGAGCTCTCTCTGACATTATGGGAGAGAGATAAACTCTGAGGTTGTTGAAAACTCATGACTGATTGGGGTGTTTATCTGCAATTTTTATATTAAAGAAAGCATAGGTTATAAGATGTAGTGTATGAGAATGAGAATTGTTTTTCTGTGTGTGTGTGTGTGTGTGTATGTGATGGGTATCTGATACTGTGTGGCTGTCTTAAGTGGTTTTTGGAGAATTGATTGCCTTTAGTAAGCCAAGCCCTAACTTGTATTTCTTATTTATAGAATCCATGAACATAAGAACATTAACAATAACATTAAAGCAAGTACACATTTCAAAGCACATATTGAAGGAAATAAAAATTTTCTGATAAAATATTAATTCTACATTAATTTTCCATTACTTTTGATTCCTCCTGGCATTAAAACAGCAGCAGGGAGAAACAATTTCAAAAGCTAGAGAAAAACATGGTGTACTTTTTGGGGGTCTATTTCTGGGTTTAACTCCTTATTCTAGGTATTGTTAAAAATAAAAGGCAAAATCAGGTTTTTATTACCTTATACTAGTCATTTATTTATTCAGTCAATAGATATTTTTTAAATGCCTACCACATGCCCAGTATTGCTATAAGATCAGGGGATACCAGAGTGAAGAAAAAACTCTGTATCTAGGTCCAAGTGGACAGTTGCCTATGAATACACATTTCTTTTCTCCAGTTCACACTCGATTTCTTTCCCAAAGGACTTGCATGGCAGGGAAGGCAACTCTGCCCTGTCTTCTTTGGAACGCTCCCCTTCTGCTCTTTCTGGGACCTGGCCCCAGCAGCTATCCCACTTCCCTCCCAGATACTCATCTCTCTCTGCAGATCCCTTTCTGCTGGCTGCTGCCCTTCACCATATAGGCACATCATGATCTTTTTCTTGATGTCCAGTTGCTCTGTAGTTTTTATCTTTTCCTCTTCACAGCCAGGCTGTGAGGATCAATCTATAGTCACAGCCTCTGGTATCTTGCTCCATTCATTCCTCAAGCTGAAGCAATACTGACAGCCGTCTTCGCGTGATCACCAAAGCTAAATTACGTGGCTGCTTTTGACTTCTTACCTTAGTAAACCTCTCTGCAGCATCTGGCATTGTTAACAACTCTGTCCTTGAATTCTCTCCTCTCTTGATTTATCTGGCTTTTTTCTCTCCTGCCTCTCTGGCCTTCCTTTTGTCTTTTTATGGACTCGTGTTGTTCTTTTGGTCTCTCAAAGTTGGTGTATCTGAGGGTTCAGTCCTTGGCTCTGTTATTTTCACATTCTACATGTGCCACCCCTTGGTTGTCATCACCCCCTTTACTTTCCTGCCAAACTTCTTGAAAAGAGTGGCATTCAGCCACTGTCTCCATCTCTTCAACATCCATTCAACACCTCCGCTCCCTGAAATCTGGTTTCTGTTCCCCAAACACCATCAAAATTGCTCAAAAATACATTCCCTATTTTTGAATCCTGCAGACACATTTTAGTCCTCATCTTACTCAGTGCAGAATCTGACACTCCCTCCTTCTTTCGGTGCTCTTGATTGCCATCCCTTTGTCCCTCAGGCCTCCTTCTCAGACTCCTTCATGAGCTTCTGAATCTACTCTCATGTCTCAAATGTTGTGCCCCCAGAACTTTGCTGTAGTGTCTCTTCTCATTGCTCTACATTTACCCAGAATGATTTCACCCACTGTTCTGGCTTTAAAAATCATCTCTATGCTGATGACTTCCAAACCTACATCTCAAATCTGGATTAATCTCTTGAACTCCAGAGCCATATAAACACTTGCTGATCTGATGTGGATGTACCAAAAGTGCCCACAACTCAGCCCGTCTCAAACATAACTCACATCTCTGTCCCCAGACTGTTCTTCCTCCTGTGATTCCTCTCTTGGTGAATGGGACCACTCGTGACTTAGTTGCTCAGGTCTGAACCCTGAGTGTCTGAGATGTAGAGGTCACACTTCCCTCTTAGAAAGGGAACTGACTCAGCTTTCAAGACATACCACACTCTTCTGATTCTCCTCTCACCACATTGGCCTCTCCTTCTCAGCCTATTATCCCCTAGTCTCTGAATGTTGGTGTGCCCCGTAGCTCAGTTTTCAGTTTTCTTCTCTTTTTTATTTATACTCACTCCAATCAGACCATGGCCTTCAGCATCATCTATCTGAGAATGACATCCAAATACATAATTCCAGTTCCTACCTCTCTGTCAGACTCCAGATGCAAGTACATGGCCACCTATCCCAAGCTCTGCCTGGATGTCTGACAGGAACCCCAAATCTATATGACCCCCACAGAACTCTCACTTTCTGACTCATATCTCCTCTTCTCCAGTGCTCTTCATATCACCACAGGGTACAACCATTCCCCCAGTGGCTCAGGCCACTAAGAAATCATTCTCAACTCTTCTTTTTCTTTCTAACTTCTCCCCTCCCCCATACAAAAACTCAGAAAATCCCGTTGACTTTATCTCCTAAATGCATCCAACCACTTCTAGCCACGTCCACAGTTAGCTTCAGGTTCCCACCATTACTTGGCTAGTGGCCCCCTGACTATATAGCCACATCCACTTCTGCTCCTTAACAGGCAATTCCCCACAAGCAGCCACAGTGGCCTAAAAATACAAGTTAGATCATACTGATACCCTGCCCTGAACAGTCTAATGATTTTCCTAAGAGCCAATCCAAATGCCTTTCCTTGTCTTCCACAGCCTTATATAATTTGTCACCATCTTTAATTTAATCTCTTACTACTAGTAACTTCATTCACTGTTTCCATTTCGTAAACATGCCACACTCAAGGTCTTATACTGTCCCTTATACTGTCCTCTTTGCTTAGGACTCTCTATCCCATATCTTTGCATATTTCACTCCCTCATATTCTACTGGGAGAGTCAGAAAATGAAAACCAAGTCAGAACAGTCTTCTTCATGCTATATATCTAGTGCCCATGGGAAAGTGTACATAATATACGCTCAATAAATATTTGCTAAGCACCTAAGTGAATAGAACATGGACTGGTCACCAAAAAAATGAAATTAAGATGGAAATCAAAAAATTCCTTGAACTGAATGACCATGGGACACAAGCTATCAAAATCTATGGGATTTGGCAAAAGTAGTCCTAAGGGGAAAATTCATAGCCTTAAATACTCACATCAAAAAGTCAGAAAAATACAAAATTAACAACCTAATATCACATCTCAAGGAACTAGAAAAGGAATAGCAAACCAAATCCAAAGCCAGCAGAAGAAAACAAATAACAAAGATCAAATCAGAACTAAATGTGATGGAAAACAAACAAACAAAATACAAAAGATCAGTGAAACAAAAAGTTGGTTTTTTGAAAAAAATAAACAAAATTAATAGACCTCTTGCTAGATTAATCAGGTATAGAAGACAAAAGACCCAAATAAGCTAAATCAGAAATGGAAAAGGAGATATTAAACTGATAGCACAGAAATACAAAACATCAACCATGAATACTATGACAATCTCTATGTACATAAACTAGAAATTGTAGAGGAAGTGGACAAATTCCTGGAAACACACAACCTCCCAAGACTCAATCAGGAAGAAAGAGAACTTCTGAACAGACCAATAACAAGCAGTGAGATTGAAGCAGTAATAAAAAGTCTTCCAACAAAAAAATGCCCTGGACTGGATGGATGTACAGCCAAATTCTACCAGATCTACAAGGAAGAACTGGCACTCATACTGCAGAAGTTATTCCATAATATTGAGAAGGAAGGAATCCTCTCCAACTCATTCTATGAAGCCAGTATCACCTTAATACCAAAGCCAGGAAAGGACACAACAAAAAGAGAAAACTACAGACCAGTACCCCTTATGAATATAGATGCAAAAATCCTCAATAAAATACTAGCAAACAGAATTCAATAGCACATCAAAAAAATAATCCACTATGGGCTTTATCCCAGGGAGGTAAGGATGGTTCAACATACGTAAATCAATAAATGTGACTTCACCACATAAACAGAAACAAAAACAAAGACCATATGATCATCTCAATAGATGCGGAAAAAGCACTGGACAAAATCCAGCACCCTTTCATGATAAAAACCTTCAACACACTAGGATAGAAGGAACATATCTCAAAATTATAAAAGCCATATATGACAAACCCATAGCCAACATCATACTGAATGAGGAAAAGTTGAAAGCATTCCGTCTAAGAACTGGAACAAGACAAGGATGCCTACTGTCACCACTCCTATTCAACATAATGCTAGAAGTCCTAGCCAGAGCATTCAGGTAAGAGAAAAAAATAAACAGTATCTAAATCAGGAAAGAGAAGGTTAAACTATCACTTTTTGCTAGTGCTATGATCTTGTATCTAGAAAACTCTAAACATTCCACCAACAGATTTCTGGAATTGATAATTAAATTTAGCAAAGTCTCAGGTTATAAAATCAATGTACACAAATCAGTAGCATTTCTGTATACCAATAACAGTCACAATAGCTACAAAGAAAATAAAATAGCCATGAATATACTTAACTAAGGAGGTGAAAGATCTTTACTAGGAGAACTACAAAACACTGAGGAAAGAAATTACAGATGCTCATGGATTGGTAAAATCAACATTGGTAATATCAACATTGTTAAAATCAACATTGTTACCCAAAGTGATTTACAGATTCATGCAATCTCCTTCAAAATACCAAAGGCATATTTCACAGATCTAGAAAACATAATTCTATGCTTTGTTTGGAACCAGAAAAGAGCCCAAAGAGCCAAAGGAATCCTAAGTAAAAAGAGTGAAGCTGGAGGCATCACATTATCAGACTTTAAATTATAATACAAGGCTACAGTAACCCAAACAGCTTGCTATTGGTACATAAATAGAGACATAGACCAATGGAATGGAAATAGAGAACCCAGATTTAAAACCACCTACCTACGGCCTACTGATCTTTGACAAAGCAGACAACAACATACCCTGGGGAAAAGAAGCCCTATAAATTGGATAGCCACGAAAGAATGACATAGGACACTTATGTCTCACTACTCACAAAAATTAATTAAAGATGGATAGAAGACTTAATGTAAGACATGAAACCATAAGCATGCTAGAAGAAAATGTTGGAAAAACTCTTATAGACATCTTCCTAGGCAAAGAATTTATGACCAAGACCCCAATGGCAATTACAGCAACAACAAAAATAAATAAATGGGACCTGATTAAATTAAAAAGCTTCTACACAACTAGGAAATAATCAACAGAGCATATAGACAATGATAACATTCATAATCTACACATCCAACAAAGGGCTACTATTACCCAGAATCTACAAAAAGCACAAACAAATCAGCAAGAAAAAACAAACAACCTCATTAAAAAGTGGGCAAAAGATATGAACAGAAGTTTTTCAAAAGAAGATAGACAAATGGCCAACAAACTTGTGAAAAAATGTCAACATCTCTAATCATCAGGGAAATGCAAATTAAAACCACAATGAGATATGACCTTATTCCTGTTAGAATGGCTTTTATTAAAAAGTCCCAAAACAATAGATGCTGATGTGGATGCAGAAAGAAAGGAACACTTATACACTGTTGATGCGACTCTAAATTAGTACAACCCCTATAGAAAACAGTGGGGAGATTCCTCAATGAACTAAAATCAGGCTTACCATTTGATCCAGCAATCCCACTATTGTGTATCTACTCAAAGGAAAAGAAGTAATTTTATCAAAAAGAAACCTGCACTTGAATGTTTATTGCTGCACAATTCACAGTTAGAAAGATCTGGAATCAACCCAAGTGCCCATCGGTTCATGAGTGGGTTAACAAAATATGGTATATCTATACCACGGAATATAACTCAGCAATAAAAAGAATGAATTAATGCCTTTTGCAGCAATTTGGAAGGAATTGGAGACCATTATCCTATGCGAAGTATCTCAAGAATGGAAAAACAAATACCACATGTACTCTCTAATAAATTGGAACTAATTAATGGGCAGAAAAGTGCACAAAGGGAAGTAAAAGTCATTGAAAATCAAGTAGCGGGGGGAGGGGGAGGAGGAGATGGGCAAAAACCTACCTGATGGGTACAATGAACACTATTCAGGTGATGGGTACAGTTATAGCCCTCACTCAAGCCATGTAACAAAAACATTTTTACCCCCTTAATATTTTGAAATTTTAAAAAAAGAAAAAAATATTTATGGAGTATTTACTATATGTAGTCACTATCCCAGGATATAAAGAACCCAGGTAATCAAAAAATTCCCTGCCTTTATGGAGTGTGTAATGTTGTATAGAAAAAGACAGAGAATTAAGTAAAATACATAGGATGTCAATAGTGATAAGAACTATGGAAAAAAACAAAGCCTGGGAGAGGGAAGGGAATGTGGAATGGGGCAGGAGGTTGCCATTTGAAACAGGGTGGTCAGGGAAAAGTTCACTGAAAGGTGACAGCTGAGCAAAGTCCTGAGGTACTTATTGCATTGCCCAGCAGATAGTAAATGTTGAATGAATAAATAACAAATGAAGCAATGAATAATTTCTGTTTCTCTGAACCACCTGGGGGAGATCTGCTGTCAGTTAACTGTACTGCATGAAACTGCTTATTGAGGTGATTTCTGTCATGAGGAATCAAAGGGAAGTGGCCTGTGCAGTTGCTAGTTCCTGTTGTCATTCTCTGGCCCAGATGGTGTCACAGCTCCTAAACTACTCACAGAGCCCCCTATTTAATGGCCTCAGAAAATGCCCAGTCATGCTCTGTCTTCCCGTTCAAAGGCTCTTGAATTAGAAATGGCCCCAACTCAGAAGGTATAAACAAGAGGGAAGAAAGGAAAAAGAGGGACAAAAATAACTCCTGCTATTTTCCCAGATGCTGGTGTTTCTGTGAATTCTCATTGAGTCTTAAAAAGTTTCATAAGCTTTAAAACTGTACGCTTCAGTCTTAATGCAGCTTACAGGCTTTCACTGATTTATGAGCAAACGTGTCTCCTCACGTGCATTGCCAATGGAAGCAGGCTATGTTCTTTTTTTTCCTTTTTCTCTTTTAAGCACAAGTACACTCTTCTACTGCAACCATTTATTACAGGTGAATTTTGTGTAGAGGTAGACTCAAAGTGAGCACTGCTGTCAATGGAACCAGTCAAAGCATAGAAGCGTTTTCATTAGCATTTATTCATAGCAGACAGCACCAAAGTACTCCTAAGAGCCCATCTAGGCAGTACTGGGAGAATCCGCATTTTAGTAACCACAAAGAAGGAGCAGCTCCCAGGCAGGATCCTTTTCTCAAACAATGGAAACACGAGCACAGATGGGCAAAAGAGACCTGCTCTTGTACCTGTGTTTCTGGATCCTTTTGGAGAAGGCCCTCAAATGGTGAGTGCCTCGAAACCTGCCTGGGAGCAGGGGGCTGTATCTTTGTCCATTTTGGCTGCTGTAACAAAATACCATGGACTGAGTGACTTACAAACAACAGAAATTTATTTCTCACAATTTTGAAGGCTGCGAGTCAAAAATCAAAGTGCCAGAAGATTGGGTGTCTGATGAGGGCCCACCTCCTAGTTCATAGATGACTGTCATTTCTCTGTGCCCTCACATGGTAGAAAAGGCAAGGGAGGTCAAAGGGGTCCCTTTTATAAGGGCACTAATCCCATTCGTGAGGGCTCCACTTTCATGATCTAGACCTCCTAAAAGGCCCCTCCTCCAAAAAGCATCACATTGGGGATTAGGCTTTCAACATATGAATTTTGAAGGGACATAAACATTCAGTCTATAACAGGTGGGGAGGATTTAAATATTGTCTTCAATTGTATTAATTTTCTATTGCTGCTATTATAAATAATCACAAATCTAGTGGCTTAAAACAGCACAAATTTATCTTATAGTTCTGGAGCTCAGAAGTCCTAAAATCAAAGAGTTGACAGAGCTGTGTTCCTTCTGTAGACCGTAAGAGAGAATTCTTTTCTTGCTTTTCTCAGCTTCTAGGGGCTGCCTGCATTCCTTGGCTTGTGGCCTCTTCCTCCAACCAAGAGTGTGGCATTTTCAAATCTCTCTCTGACTCTGACCTCTACTTCTACTGTCACATCTCCTTCTACTCTGACTCCTGCCTTTTTCTTCAAAGGACTTTGTGATTACATTGGGATTACCCAGATAATTCAGGATAATATCACTATCTCCACATCATTAATTTAACTACATCTGCACAGTCCCTTTTGCCATGCAAAGTAACATATTTATATATTATAGGGATTAGAACATTGACATTTTTGGAGGGTCATTATTCTGTGTACTATGCCAGCTATGTTCATGCATAATGAAAGGTATACCTTGAAAATGAGTTTCTTTAAGGGAAGAAGAAAATTGCCACTTATTGAGCAGGATGTGCAGGTGTTTACATATCTTATCTTCTGTAATGCACTGGAATTCATTCATCCGAACATGGTTTTCATTCAAGATAGTCACTCTGGAAGGTTATGGTTGCATTTTAATGAAGCTCTCTTCACTCAAAAACATTTGAACTCTTTCACATTGCCTCTGAGCACTCACTGAAATATCCTTAATGGAAGCAATTGCTCATTCTTTGAAGGGTAGGTTTTATTATTTGGAAAGAACCAAAATACTGGATTAAGCTAGATAATACTTTCTGGATCCAAAGAAAGGATAAATTATGAAGAAACTTGCATGACTTAAAATTGGTTCTGAAGGAGATTTCAAAAGAGAAATTTTAAAATATTTTGAACAATGGTAACCACATTAGAATAAGTGTTTTCTATTAAAAGATAAGAACTTTGAAGGATAATAAGGATTTAGATGTATAAATTTTGCTATGTTTATCAAACCACTTTATGTCTTATATAGTAAAAAATTGCTGTGACTTTCAGGACCTTTTTATTTAAAAAGTGAAGAGAATTCTCATATAGGAAATGTTTCTAATGAAACCATTTGGGAATTGTCTATTTCTTCATTCTCACATTATGTAAACTAATTATGGAAGCTTTTGTTACAAACTAGCTTTTTTTGAAGTTCATTATCTTTTCATATTGTGCCCTCTAATTAAATCCTTTATAGCATATAGTATAATTTTTAAAAATGAACAAAAATGAGATTATTGGTTTAAAAAATCTTCAAATCTTGCATTCAACACAGAATATCTTTGACTTTCTCTTTCATCTTGTTAAGAATCTTTAATGTATCAGGAACCAGGGAGTAACTGCCTGGAGAAAACCATGAGAAATTATCAATGATGCTATTTATAGAATTTTGCTTGGAGATAGGCAGGGGGGATGACTTGGAATAAAAACATGATTCAAAATCTCTATCAAAAGATTTCCCATATACAAAAGTTAAATCATTCAAAGGCCAAATAAATAAATTCAGCCAATGAGCAAGATCTTAAAAATGTGGCTAATTGGAACGCTGATTTTTTATTTAATTAAAATTAGTTTCTATCAAGGCTTATAATTTGGAAGGTTCCAAAGTAAAGAAACATCTGAGCTTAAAAATTACTTGACTATTAGAAAAATTTTGAGTTTTGAATGCTGTGCTTTCTCTTTCTCTATCTCTGCCTCTCTGTCTCCCTCCCTGCCTCCCTCTCTCTCTCTCTCTCTCTCTCACACACACACACACCCAGAGTGCTCACTAAATCTATTTGAAATTCTTTACTTAATTGAATGAACAATTGATTAAAAGTGTCCATTTTGTACCTTCATCCACCCACAATTCCACCACTTGTGTTCTGTACAAGGCATTCAGGTCTGGAGGTCTCAGGTTGCCAGTGGTTAACAGATCCATCTGTCTGAGTATAAAGGAGGCCTGGGTGAATCTAAAGCTGGACCTCCTGTGTCTGTTTGCCTATCCACCCTTCTCCACCAAATGTGCCAGGCTAGGTAATTTAGACACTAGTTCTGAGAATTTAAATATGAAACTTTGTGGTATAATGCTGGACTACAAGAGTATTTCACTTTTCACAAACTCAGTGCATAGAAAGAATACACAAGGAAAGAAATACGAGTCATTATTCATAGTATAAAATGATTTTTCTATATATAAGAACTACTCTGGTATATTTCCCAGTGTGTTGAAAGTATATATTCATTGCAGATAAGGCAGTACCATGGGAGAAAACGTTGTTGATTTCACATGGTGACATGTGAAACCATCCCAGGGCTTTAAGGTTACCACATTTGCTTGTACAATTCCCCCTGATATTTCCACTCCAAAATAGAGTGGGTTGGAAGAATTTTGTTCACATCTAGCAGCAACCTCATTAATCTTTATGAGATTTCACCTCTATTAACTGGCAAATGGTCTTACTTGAGGTAGCACAGTGATGAATCAGTGGCAAAGCTAACTAGAACGTGGGTTTCCTAAACTTCTCTTGTGTCTCATACAAGGTCTTTCACCTAGATCACTTTGCATGCAACCATGAAATTTATCGCTCTTCTTAAATTTACCGTGCAAGTGTATGAGTATATGAGAGGATGGGATGGTTAGGCAAAATGTATCTTCTTTATTTTTTTTAAATTTGATCAATGGAAAGAACACATGAAGTGGAAAATATGCAAGTAAAAGGAGCTGGCATTTATTGAGTATTGACTATGTGTTGGAGGCATTGCTAAGATAGCAAGTGTCCCCGCTTGGCCGTCTGACTGTCCTGTGAATCTCAGCCAAGCCTGAGAATGCTGGAAGACCAGTGGAGTCACTGTTGAAAATCTGTTTGTAGGAAAGACAGAGAAACTTCACTGGGGAAAAAGAGGCTGCATTAGGAGCTGGTGGCAGGATAAGAACAATAGAATGTTTTACTGTTGGTTGTGTTATTTTTGCCTTAAGGCTGGTGGATAAACATGGACCACCAAATGCAATGTTAGGTTTGCATACCATGGTCACACCAGGGGGAAGGTTTTTTATTCTCACTTATAGGTGGGAAAACTGATGCTCAGAGAGAGAGAGAGAAAACAAACATGTAAGGGCATCTCAATTATTTATAACCTGTCTATGTGCGCCATTGGAGCTGAAAATCACCAGGGAACCAAGTGGCCAGCTTTACTGTCAGATTCATGTTGTCAATAAAACCTAGGTTTACAGACCTTGCTCAAATGTCACCTCTGGAGTCTTCCCTGTCATGGGTAGAGTCAGTCACTCCTTCTCTGTAATCTCATGACATTTGTTTATAGCTCCATTTTACTATCTTTCACACTACACTGTAATTTCTTTACAGATCTGTCTTCCAGCAAAATAGGAAGAAAATTTTGGAAAATTAGTTTCCCCCCTTAAATCATGTCTCATTCAGCCATCTGCCTGTAAAACTGAGCCATGAGGAAAAAGAAAGCAGGTTTTTTATAGAACAGAGAGGTCACTGATCAGTTTAAAACACAGAGCTGATTTTCTTGACACCTTTAGCAAGGAAGCATCTAGGAAGTCAGGTTCGTGGAGAAATAAGGGATTCTAAATTCCACAATTCTCTTCCAACATATCAAGAATCCATATTGCCAGCTATCTCAGAGTTTCTTCCAGAATCTGGAAAGTTGCCCCTTCCTCCCTCAAGGCTGAGCCAGGAGGCCTGGTGTCCCTGGAAGGAGGCTGGGAGACAGGGAAGTCCTGCTAGAGAGGAAGAGGGGGGAAGCACTTGTCCCTCCCATCTGCAGAGCATAGGAAGAGGAAAAGAAACTGACAGAGAAGAAGTAAGTGTTGACTCACATGTGCCCAGAGGTGCCCTCTCTGGATTGAAGTCTCAGAGGGTAAGAAAGAATGTCAAACATTTCAAGGGGCAACTGAAAACAAAGTATTGGTTTCCTTTTGGGACAGCAGCCCCACACCAAGCTGAAGAGGCTATGTCAGAGAACAAGCAGAGGTGAAGTGTGGTTAGCAGAGCACTGAAGCTTCTAGAATCCTCCCCAGCTCCTGTATTGCTGGAAGTTGTCCAGAAATCTGAGCACTCTGCAGAGGGGTGCAGGCTGGCTTACCTGGGGCAGGATGGGAGGTAGGGGTGGTGACTGAAGACCAAATGCATTCCCAGCCAGACATCTGGAGGTCCACAGCATCAACGAGAATCAAGGATGTGTGCGGGCAGTCCGCGGGTGCTGGGTGGAGAGAGCAGCAGAGGCCAGCAGCATACCACATCCAATGCAGCAAGTGCACGGCCAACTACTGGCCAGCTGCCCCATGGGGACATTAGCCACAGGACCATCATGAGGCCACAAGATCACACAAAGCCCCTAGAGAGCCACATGCCATCTCAGAAATGAGTATGGAAATGGGAAGTCTGAGAGGCTTTGTCCAAAAGCAACTGAATTATCCAAAGAGTTTTTATACTGGAAGAGATTAGCAAGTTTTACATTTAATCAGTCTTTTCCCTCCACTCACTGCTACTTAGCCAGCTGGAGGATGTTTAGGGGAAGGTTCGCTATGATGATTACATCAACTGTAGGATATAAAGAAGCTACAGTTGCTTTGGACATGGAAGCATAGCATGAAGGAATCTACATTCAGTCTCACCTACAACACTTGTGCTTCTTTAGAGCTGGTATAATTGTTTCATCATCTTTATATTCCCAGGCCACAGTAGAATACTTAAAATGTGTTTAGCATTTTGTACCTGTATCCTGTATGAATAAATGCACTTACTGATGATAAAACTACTAGAGGTCACTTGTATCGCCTTGCCCAATAACTATGGCCTTTACAGATTCATTCATTAACTTATTTATTCAAATATTGGATACATTTTTAGCATCTATCATGTACATGATGCTGTGAAAGAAACAAAGATGAATCATTTCTGCATTTATTAAAACATTAGGGATTTAGTCAGTGCTTATGATGTCCCATGTACACAGGTCCCACCTTCAAGGATCTTATGCACTTGAAGGGGAGAGGAAATCTGTAAATAAACAACGATTGCATTAAGTAGAAAGTGACAGTTACCATAATGAAGATGAAGATGAAGATATGAAGAAAGAATTTAGACAGGATCAAATACATATTTTCCTATCCTATCCTCCAAGCACGGCTGTTACAGAATGTAGTGGAAGGAATGGGAAAGAGATACTCCCCTTGATGTCCAATGACTTTACCTGACGGCACCTGGGTGGCAGCTCAGGGACTCAGAGTCAGTGGAGGTAGAATGTGAAAGCTCTCTGGAGAATACATTTTAAGATAGAGATAGGGATGGGTATAGTAAGGGAACTAAGGAGGAATCAATGACAGTTCTAGTGTGCTCCTCTGATGGTGTGCAGGGGTTTATACCCCCTATCAGGACAAAAGGCTGACAGAAACTGTGCAGCACCCATTCAAATATTTAGATTTGAACTGCTATGTATTTAAGTTATTTTTCACAATCTTGGGAATAGGAAGTCTGGACCTAAGAAATCTGAAAGAGATTTGAAATATCATGTTCCCTTTGTAGGTAAGAACTTTGTCTGCTTTTAAAAGCTTTGCCTTTAAATGTAATTTAAAAATATCTCTTGAATAGTCATTAAATGTCCACAGGTCTGTATCAGGGACAGGTGAAAACAGCAAGGATAAAGAAGAAAATACAGCCTTAAAAGCTGAGCTCATAATCATAAACTCAAGCTCGTGGCACCTGTTTCTAAAACATGCTAAGA
>NW_012148964.1:2035767-2047644 GCF_000956105.1 Propithecus coquereli
TAACAGGAGGGCCACACATGGACTAAAGTAAGTGTCAGATTCTGACTTAAAGCCTGCCACCAGATGCAGCTGTACAACTGAAGTACATCAACTCATTTGCCACTATAAAGCCTGCCACTAGATGCAGCTTAATTGTCACTTGCCACTCACCGATAGGGATTTGATATGAGCCTGTAAGCAATTGATTTATTATGGTCTCTGTGTAGTCAAATCTCTCTGCTAATGATAATCTGTATTTGCAGCTGCTCCCCGGCTCTACTCTAGCATCACTGCCTCAGCTCCACCTCAGATCATCAGGCATTGGAATCTCATAAGGAGCACACACCCTAGATCCCTCACATGTGCAGTTTACAGTAGGGTTCATGCTCCTTTGAGAATCTAATGCCATTGCTCATCTGACAGGAGGCGGAGTTCAGGCAGTGATGCGAGTGATGGGGAGCAGCTGTAAACACAGATGAAGCTTTGTTTGTTCACTTGCCCGCTGCTCACCTCCTGCTGTGAAGCCCTGTTCCTAATAGCCTGGGTTTGGGGACCACAGGCTTAAAGAATGTGAAGAAGAGCTATGAAACATGCACAGTGTGAAAGAGGGTATTTGGTGTCAGGGGTACAGACCCCTTAGCGTGGTTAGCAAGGGTACTGGAAATTGTTCCCAAGGTGAGTTAACTTTAATTACCAAACTACCGTGTTTGAAGAGATATACTTTCTTATTTCTCAGAAGCACTAGTTTAATCTGTTTGCATTTCATGGCTGAAAAAAGATGAATAATCTTTGGGCTAAAAGTCATAAAGCTGGCATTTCTACTGTAATGGTTCATATAGCATAGTCATAAAAATAGCATAGCTTTTAAAATGTATCCAAATATCATTGCTAATCTGTCTCAAAGTCAAAGGCACAACTTCTTCATTCTCCACAAGTCAAGAGATGCAAACCCACAAATATGTCTTTAGAATAAAATCCTTATTGATCCTACTTGATAGTGTTACCATCTCTTTTTACTTTAATAAAGAAAACAGCTGAGTTTCTTCACTTCACTGTCTTTCTTTCATCATCTTTTTCCTGTATAAATGTTGTCTTTTTGCCACTGTCAACTCTCTATAGCTTCCAATTATAAAGGCAAAGTTAAAAAATATTTTTCCCAAAAGATTTTCAACATTACTAGCCATTATGGAAATGCAATTAAAACCACAATGAAATATTACTGCATGCCTTTTAGAATGGCTATAATAAGAAATAATGATAATACCAAATGCTGGTGAGGATGGGGAACCAAAGGATTTCTCATACATTGCTGGTAGGAATGTAAAATGGTACAACTACTCTGGAAATTAGTTTGACAATTTCTAAAACTAAAGACGCTCTTACCATGTGACCCAGCAATTGCGCTTTTGAGCATTTATCTCAGATAAATGAATACTTTTGTTGACACAAAAACCTGCACATGAATGTTCATAACAGCTTTATTTGTAAAAATCTGAAGCTGGAAACAACATAAAAGGTCTTTAATAGGTAAACGGTTAAACAAATTCTGTTTTATCCATACCATGGAATACTATTCAGCAACAAAAGGGATATTAATACATGCAACAATTTAGATGGACTTAGGGACATTATGTTTAGTGAAAGAGGCCAATCTCAAAAGCTTAAATACTGTATGATTCCATTTTATGTAACATTCTCCATCTGAAAAAATTATATAGATGAAGAACAGATGAATGTTGGCCAGGTGACAGGGATGGGGGTAGTGAGCAGGGTGCAATTTCACGGGGGTAGTACATGGAGTTCCTTTGTGGTGTTGGGACAGTTCTGACTGCAGTGGTGGTCACATGAACCTATATGTGGGACCGAACTACACAGAACTCCTTCCCCCCTGCACACCTCTCACACAGAAGTGAAGGTAAAAATGGATGTAAATTGAATGAGGTCGATAGTCTCAAATCGTGCCAATGTCAATATTCTGGTTTTCATATTATTCTAAAGTCACATAAAATGTCACCATTGGGGAAAGCTGTGTGAAGAGCTCAAAGGACTTTATATTATTAATAATAGATTTTTGCAATTTCCTGTGCATCGATCATCATTTCAAAAATATATTTTTCCTCTCCAGCTTCATTTATCAATTGTTTGTAACATTTAACCATAAATTTGGTGAATAAGCTGAAAAGGCAAGAGGATGAAGCAAGGAGTAGCTCTTATATCTTTTTGCTCTACATCTCTGTTTTTGAGAGAATTGGAAAACAAGAGTATTTGGTGCTCTGCCAATGATTAATGAAGTCTCCCTTGTTAAAACAAATGTGCTTGGGTCACATCCTATCATTCATTTCCTCAGAAACGTTCAGGCTCTCGTTTACCTACAAAATTAAGTCATACTCTTCAATCCTGGCATTGAAGACCTTCTACAATATGGTCCAACTGAACTGCTGGCTCTCTTCCTCTGCTCCGTTATGAGTACCCATTGCTTCAATCTGTTCTCCACACCACAGCCAGAATGATCTTTGAAACTCAGATTTGTCACATTGCCTTGCAGTTTATAAATTTGCAGTGGCTTCCCATGGTACTTAACCTAAAGACCCAAACCCATGGCCTGGCTGTCAAACTCTGTGGGGTCTGCCCCCTGCCCCCTTCTCTTCAGTCTCCTAGTCAAGCCACGTGGCCTTGTTCGGAACCCCATCCCTCCCATGGTCAATCACACCACAGAGTCTTGAGCGTGTTGTCTTCTTGGCCTGGATCTCTTTCTCTCCCAACTAATCTACTCCTCTTTTAGATCTCAGTTCCACCATCTGAATTTCAGGAAAACCTTTCCCACTCTTCCAGTTTAGATCAGGTTGTTTTGACAACGTTCTCATAGAACTGTGCTGATTTCTTTCAGAATGCTTATCCTTGATTATAATTATATATCCATTTGCTTTGGTTATTTGATTAAAGGCTGCCTTTCTCACTTGACTGAAAGCTCCATGAGAATATGGACAGTATTTAATTTTTGCTCACAAGTATGTTCATCACCTAATACAGTGTCTTGAACACAGAAGTATTTGGTAATTGTTTCAGTAATTGTATAAATTGAACAAGAATACTTGTTCTCCAATCATATGCCTTGGGTTTTCTGCCCCCAGGCTTCTGTTATGCTGTTCATTCCATGCACAGAGCTATATCCACATTTTATCCTCTCCACATTTTGTTTAATCTCATAGACTCATCTAAATGGGCACTTTCTTGACTTTGCAAATAACCATCATCTCTGCCTCCTTGAAAATCATAGCACTTAGGTGTCTGTTCTCCTGACATCCTTGGTGTTACTATCCTTAAATTGTGCCTCTTATACCTTTACCAGTTCATTAGCTTCTGTAGGGCAAATTTGATTCATTTCTCTTTATATCAGCTGCAGTAACTAGTACATTTCTCAGATGCTTAATAAATGCATCTTCTTTATTAATGTGAGTAAAACACATACTATGTGTTCAATTAAAATTTACAGAAACAAGGGAAAATCATTATAGGTCCTTGACAGTTCCACCAATGTGCTGAATTAAATCACTAAATGGCAGTACAGACATGGTTCTCAAAGCAAATACCTTCTGTTCTGATCACTTATTATTATTTAATAGATTTATTTGTGGTAGGTGGCAAAATGGTTCTAGAACTGCTAGGTTCGAGTTACTTCTTTACTTCCCCCTGTTCTTTGTGCAGAAAATTACAATGAAGACCAATTGATGTTTCACTGAAATTATTTTTCTTACTAAAGAATTAAAATAAACTTTTCATAGAATGTATCATTAAATAGGGTGTCAAATAGCTAATTTGAGAGAAGTAGCAGGATGGATTAGTGGTGGTTTATAATGTGGATTGAACTAAATACCTCAGGATCAAGAGACCAGCTGTTAAGAAAATTGTCACTGTTTACATGCCACAAACTACTTGAAAAAAAGATTTTGGAAAAGAACTCATTGATCTTAAGAAACCAACAATTTGTTGTGACTTCAATGCTCAACAGAAAAAAAAAAAAAAGTCAACTGTATTTCCAAAGGGGGAAGTCACTACTCATTCTCCCCTGGGCCCATTTATAATTTTTGACTCTGGTCTAGAGGGCCCAATTTTGCCATTAAGCCATTATTCCTGTCTTCATTTCCCTACCATACCTATATGGACATTGTGGGGACCTCTAAATTTAGGAAAAATACAGCTGGAAGTTTCTGTTCCCCAAAATACTGGAAACCAGTGCTATTTAATTAACTTCTTTAAACATTTATGAAGTATCTAATATGTGCTGGGTTTTCTAGTAGGTACTAGAGGGTCACAGGTGAACAAGAAATCATTCCTGCTATGAAAAAGCTCACAGTCTGGTCAAGTCAATGAGAATATGGAGGCATCATTCTTAGGTAAGTGACTGTGGAAATAGAGCTAAAAAGCAAAGCACTGTGGGAGCACAGGAGAGAGAGTGAGCTATTCTCATTGTGTGAGTTGTTGAAGTGAGGTGGGGGCTAAACTGGGTATAGAGACATTGTGGTTGCTCCTCCTGCATCTATCATCCTCACTTCCCCCTCAGTGGGTGACAGACATGTGACTGGATGGGATTGATCTCACCCTGACTCCAGGAGTGGGTGTTGTCCACCCAAAATGCCAGTATTACTCCTAGTGAGAAACATTTTTCTAAGCTGATAAGAGATATCTCATTCTGTACTGGTTCAGGGAGTCCAAGTCTAAGTCAGTCAACTCACAGCATTCCCCTGGCCATTAGTGTGGCCCAATTAGAACAGAGCTCTGGGCTTTTGTTCAATGGTTGTGGGCAAGCATCTCTTCTGTCCCTCATTGGGCATGAATGAAGAAGCACACGAAGCTCCAATTTCTGCTAATAGCCATCTTATGACCATGAGTGGAGCCTGTTTTAGGATAAAGCCAGCAGAAGAGACAGAAGAGAGGAATGATGGAAAAAAAATTGAGCCCCTGATGACATCAAGACATTTGACCAACTATCCTGAAGATTGTCCTTTCTCTAGATGTTCTAGTTCTCTAGATATTGATTATAAATCAATAAACACTCCCCCTCCCCCTTTTCTTTGGGATAGGTCTTGCTATCCTAGCGAGGCTGGCCTTGAACTCCAGGACTCAAGAAATCTTCCCATCTCAGCCTCCCAAGTAGCTGGGACTACAGCTAATGCACCATTATTCCTGGCTTAAATTCCTTTATTTTTAAAGACAGTTTCCGTTGAGCTTCTTTTATTTATAATTTGAAAGCATCCTAAATAGTACAGAGGGCCTCAAAATGAATAGGACTTCAATGGGTAGGGGATGGAAAAGAAAGGGATATTCCAAGTAATAAAAATAGCTTAAGCAAAGGTATTAAGAATAAAAAAAAATGTAGCAAATGTGTGGGCTCTGTGTGTGTGAAACATAAGGTGTTTATGGGGCATCTGTAATGAGGGAGCAGTCTATTCAAACACCCTGTTTCTAATTGAAGAGGAAGAAAGAAAGAAAAGGAGAGGCGGGAATAGAGAACCTAAGAATGTTTTTCTAGTGGCAACTTCAGATTGTTAACGGCACTGAATAACTACATTGATACATACAAAGAGAACACTGCCAATGATTTTTGTTTCTATAGTTCTTTCCAATATACTAGTGTTTATGATCAAATACATGTAAAAGGTTTTCAAAATTAACACATTGACTGCCACACTAGAAAAAAAATTTTTTTCCCTGGGGCCACAGTGTCTTATTATGAAAATAGAATAAAAACCTCAAAAACAAAATGATCCTTTCAATTTAATGAAAAATTTATTGTTTTTTATTGTTTTCTGTGTGTGAGTTATAAGCAACTTGAAAAGTAGTTTATGCAGCTCAAGGCAAAGAGATGTGTGAGTTATATATGCTTCATGAAGCCTGGGCTCAAAACTCACTAGTGTGAGTTAAATACAACTCACATGGCAGTGAATGTGTTAAATTTGTGGTAAATTTACCCATTTCAAGAGAACAATTTCAATTATATACAGTACACTAAATTGTTAGTGCAACTATGATGTATATAAAGGGTTTTCCATGTTAAAGCTTTATTGTAGGTAGAGGTGAGTATGGAGACACCATAACTATTGCTGTTAAAGAAGAAATATGTACTGAATTATTCTACCTTTGGAATTTGCAACTGTCTTGTATGTCTGTGTTTTCTTGGAATTCAGTGAGGTCTTAAATAAAATAAGGAAATGTAATTAGAGGAGTTTTATGGTGATGGGTTAATCATATTTATATTTGGTATATTTGAGTCTAAATGCTAATTTATACATGATTCTGTACCAGGAAAATTTATAAATTAATCTAAAAAAGTTATAGTCCTTGTTTTCAAGATGCTTAAGATCTTACTAAGAGCATGATGCTATATAGAGAACAGAGGATGTAAGCATATAAAAATATCTTTTAATCAAAAGAAATGTGGCCGGGCGCGGTGGCTCATGCCTGTAATCCTAGCACTCCGGGAGGCCGAGGCAGGTGGATCGCTCAAGGTCAGGAGTTCGAGACCAGCCTGAGCAAGAGCGAGACTCCGTCTCTATTAAAAATAGAAAGAAATTACCTGGACAGCTAAAAATATATATAAAAAATTAGCCGGGCATGGTGGCGCATGCCTGTAGTCCCAGCTACTCGGGAGGCTGAGGCAGGAGGATTGCTTGAGCCCAGGAGTTTGAGGTTGCTGTGAGCTAGGCTGACGCCACAGCATTCACTCTAGCCAGGGCAACAGAGTGAGACTCTGTCTCAAAAAAAAAAAAAAAAAAAAAAAGAAATGTTATATATTGTTCATGGGGTCATTTTGGGAGTCTCTTTTCCATAGCAGGAAAGATAAAAGAAAAAAGTAGAAATAAGAAAGCCAACATCAGGGAGAGAAAGTCACTTTGGAGAAAAGAAGCTTCCTAAAGGGAGAGAAAGGATTTCATACAAGCAAATTTTTAAAAAGGGCAGTGCCAAGAGGTAGAATGCACTACTTCTGGGTTCTCACAGTGCATCTGGCTATTGCTTTGTATCTCTTCCAACATCAGCCTAAAAGCCACAACATTTTAAGGATTAAATTGAGAGGGCAGACTCAGGATTCCCTTATCAGTTCTCTACTTGCTTAAATGTGCACCTTCACTAGGAAACCCATCTCACATATGTTCTTGGAATACAAAATGCATATGGAGGTGGTCCTGGAAAAGTGCTATCATTGATTACTTTTATTTCAACCCCTCTTTGAAGTTCATTTGGAAATCAGATGGTAGGAAAGCTAAATGAGGTTTAGATAGCTTCCCATCCATACAATCTATATTTAAATTTATTCAGGTACTTTGATTGTTTCTCCATTTTCGTTGTTGTTCCTAAGTGTAATAAATTAACAGGATGGCAGAAATTTTGTTGAAGTATCAAATCTAAGCTAAATCTAGTATGGGTACAATGTTTTGTTTTGCTTCTATACAGAAGCTTTGGAATGGCTATGAAATTCATATTACCATACAAAGAAAATGAGGATAAAACAAAAAATATTCAAGCTTATCATTTACAACATATATGAGGAATGTAACAGTATGGGAAAAAATTGTGAAAAGCCAAGGTAAACTTGCAATGACAATGGTGTGTGTATGTGTGCGTTCATGTGTTTGTGTGTGTGCATGTAAGAAAGAGAGAGAGAGAGAAAGAGAGAAAGAGAGAAACACAGTAGCTATCTTCATGCATAATACATTTTAGGAATTTAATCCTTGTCCCATTAGGAAAAATCTTGTCCTTTCAGATCACAAATTCTATACATTAATAAAAGCTAAAAGAAAAGATTAGAGGACGATGGCATTTTTAGACAGTAGTCTCCATCTTCCTCATTTGCCAGCAAATTAATAAAACTCCTCTTTCCTTCTCCTCAAAAAAAAGATGATTAAGTAGTTTGATTATTTAATAAAAGTCTATCAACATTCTAAAAAGTTATAAGTTCTGATTAAAATTGATTTATTTTTATGCTTATTAATTCTCCTGTTAACATAAGATTAGTTGGCAGCATTCAAAGCCACAAATTATTTTTCTATGTTGTCAATGGTAATTGTGGTGTATTCAGAATAAATAGGAAAAAGAAGTCCAATTACACTTGAATTAAGAAAAATTAATAAGACATATAAGTAATGTTCAAGTTAATTTTTTATACAACCAATTTCCCTTCTGTTGGAAAACTTATAGAGTAGTACACAGATTCCCAAGGACTAAACTGAAAGTAAACTTCATCTGGAAATTGAGGAAGTTGAGAAAGGAAGAACCACTTGTACCTGGATACTGGTCAGAGTTGTGTACTGGTAAGCCTTGACCACCAGGTAATTTGCTTCCAGGTCTATGAGTCCCAAAATCATATACTTCCACCATCTTCGTCGTAAGATTGCCAAGAGGTTTTCTTCTCCTGTGTTATAAAGTTAAGAAGAAATGGGTTAGGTTCTTGACAAATAACAAACTATATATTTAGAAGGATTCTAAAATGTTGTAGCATTACATTTTTTTCACCATAACCTTAACAAATATTTAAACAAATCAATCAATTTACCAGAGACTCATATGTGTTTATTTAGCAAATGGTCTTCATCTTAGATTTTGGCTCATTGAGTTAGTTTCTATGTCAGAGTAAGACTGGGCAGGTTATTAACTCACCATGCAAGACATTTTCTTGTGAACATATGAAGGAAAAAATAATTACACCATGATAAAATAAAAGGAAAGATGTGCCAGAAAGGCTGAATAAACACACACATTCCAAACTATACTAAATTTCAGGATTGTGGTAAAATAGATACACATGAAAAGAATGCGACCAAATACAAAAAAATTTGTGCTCAATGGCAGATCTGTAGTAAGAATCTGAGATGCTGTCCTGAGTTCTTGAGCCGCTTTGAACAGTGTATGCACTCTGGGGATGTGTGGGTGATGGGGAGAGAGAGGAAGTTCAGGGTCACTCTCAGATGGAAAAGAGTGCCATTTGACCATGTCTCAATACTGCCAACAACTATAATCTTCACCATCTTGCCTCTTAAACTGGTAGCATCAGAACAGACTTTGAATCTCTCAGTTCTGCATCCTCATTTTCACATATATTTTGGCCCTGAGATAAACCTTATTTCTTGACATGGGGCAATCACGATTAGTAACAATGATAACTCTCTTTAGCCAACCTGTGAGGTCTTCATAGAGGATGTGGGATGTGCAGAAACTCTGAGAAAATGGTGACCGATACCTTATTTGTGGCTGTATAACAAATTATCCCTTAACCAGAGCTGTTTAAAACAAGAAATATTTATTATCTCACAGTTTTAGGGGGTCAAGAATCTGGGTACAGCTTAACTGAATGTTTCTGACTTGAGGTCTCCCAGTTAGTTGTAGCCAAGCTGTTAGCCAGGGATGCAGTGTCATCTGAAGGATTGACTGGGAGGGATCTGCTTCCAAGCTCACTCATACGGATGTTGGCTGGCCTTGGCCCCTCATCTCACAGGCCTGCCTCAAAACATGGCAGTCAGTTTACCCCAGGATGAGGCGAGAGAGAGGGAGGGAGAGAGAGAGAAAGAAGAAGGAGAAGGAGGAAGAGGAGGAGGAAAGGGAGGAGGGGGAGGAAGAGAAGGAGAAGGAGAGGAAGCAAGAACACCAAAGATGTAAGATTAGGTTTTCTATAACCTAATTCCAAAAGTAACACTTCTACCCTATTCTATTCTTTAGCAAAGGGTCAATAAGTCCAACCCCACTCAAGAGAGAGAATTTCATAAGGGTGTAAATATTAGGAGGCAGGGATCATTGCAGGTTATTCACAGGCTGCCTACCCAGTGACACATACCTTTAGTGCTATGGCTGTTATTTGGCTAGTCCTCAAGAGCTGCAACAGAGCCCCACATCCTCACCTGTCTTTGGGCCACTCCCAAAACTTTGAATTCCTGATTTCTGTCTTTGGCCTTATTCTGATGACCAATAAATGAAGTGATCTTTCCAACCTTATGGAGATCTGTGAACACAAAGCTCTCCAGCTACATAGAGACTATCAGAGTATGGGTTGTGGCTAGTGGAAACAAGGAAGGAAAGGTCTCTTGACCACTGGTAGTCAACCCACTAGTTTTCTAGCCTAGTTTTTGATGTCACACTTCTTATAGCCTATTATCCAAGCACACTCAAAGTCTTTCTGTCTTAGTGAACTGCACTTTCCATATTGCATCTATTAACTCTTTAAAATTTAGTTCTTTTGCCTAACCTCACTCCCCAAATGGGCAAAATGTACCCATCTCTGTATAATCCTTTCACATGATTGTGGTTACTTATAAATAGTCTCTTCACTGGACTTGGAGTTTAGGATGGTAAAGTTAATATCTTATTCAAATATGTATCCACAGCACCTAGCATAGTAATTTATAGCAAGGGTTAGCTAAGTATTTTGGAAGGAATGAATTAATGAATTGAAAAAAGTGTGAAATGCTATCTATCTGAATATGTCAAGAGCAGTGCTAGAATGTGAGTCATTGTTCTCATGGTTTTGCACGAGAGGGCTGGTAGATGTGATCTCCAAGGTCATTTCTTCACAGCTGGCTCATTTTGGCAATGTCCTTGCACAGCACTTCTGCCTCTCTTACTTGCCTACCCATTTGATAATCAACATACCTGTTGGGATTTATCTTATAAATTGGTGATTCTTAACTTGATTGCATATTCATATTATCTGGAAAGCTTTTTTTAAAAAAATCCCAATGCCTGGAACCAGCCCCTGGAAATTCTGGTTTAATTGGTCTTGAGTGGGGCCTTGGCACTGAGCTGAGGATCAAATCTAGGACTTTCAGATGGCTAATGTCCAATGGTCATCCTCAGGGTGACCTAGGCTAGGAATTCCAAAGAGATATAGCCACAGAATGGTGGTGAAGACTCTTCACACCAAAGAAACGACCTGAACATTTGGTCCAAAGTATGCTTTCTCTTGTCTCTGGGCCTTTCCATGTGCTGTTTCCTCTGCTTGGACTATTCTTCCTTTAGTCTGTAAATGAAGGATCAGCATACACACTTCTACCAGGAAACCTTCTTTGATACTCCTATCACCCTATGCTGTGCTCCCTTAACACACTGTGCTTATCCTACATACTGTACTTATCTTCCTGTCTTATAATTACCTGCCTTCTTGACTCTATTACTCATTAGATTAATAGCAATTTGAAGAGAATGGCATTATCTTGGCCATCACTTTATCTCTAGATCCAACAGTGCATGACAGGCAGTCAATAAATAATAGAGCATAAGAATAAATTTCATGTTTAATAATCTCAGCAATGTTAAATATCATTGAAATTGAGGTACTTAAAAATATATCTACTATAAACATATATGTACCAGCCAATGGGAATTGTTTTCTAGTTAGCATGCAGACAACATCTGAAAGAAATTAATTTGGTGAACATTTTACATATCATACACTGTACATGAGACATAAAAAGGTCAATGGCATATTTAACCTCCAAGCTGCAATTCTAAAGTCACACAGGTCATTGACCCAGTTAATTTACACAATGAACAGAGAACTGCCAAACTCAGAGCACACCTGCTACATCTCAATACATAGCTCTGAAAAAAAGAGGTTATAGTGCTGTTGGTTTCAGCAATCAATAACATATTTAAAGTGTATTTCATTACACAGATTCAAAGGAATGATTAGTTGCCTTGCTGTTCTGCTGAAAAAGTTTGCAAAGCAAAACACCCTAAATAAATGCTTCCATTGTTTCACTGAAGTACCTGAAAATATACAACATGCTTACTTAGCAGACTTACCCAGGAAGACAAGAAGAAGGCTTTTTTATTTTTGGCTGAGCGAAAAATACAACTGTTAAAAGAACTGCTTGGGGATTTATCTACATGACTCCCATTAACACTGATGTATAA
>NW_012148964.1:2048229-2083522 GCF_000956105.1 Propithecus coquereli
TTTTAGAAATGTATCCCTGTTGTTTCATGTAGAGACAATTCATTTATTTTATATGATGCATGTTATTATGTTTTATGAACATAGCACAATTTATCCAGTTTTCCATTAGTAGACATATAAATTGTTTCCAATTTTTCTCCACTACAGACAATGCAGTGAAGGACATATATGTCCTTGTACATGTCTAACTCTGTAATAGGTATGGAGTTTTATTTTGTTTTCATTCTCTTTTTAAAGGACTATAAAGTATGACAAATATGTAAGACATAATGAAAGTTATTCTAATTTGAAGTAAGTCAGAATTCCACCAACAACTTCAGTAAGCAAGAACAGAGAGGAAAATTATTGACAATCTTGTTCATGTGATTCATATCTAATTTTACTAAGCATCAACAGGATGATCGATCAAACGTGTTTTTAATTTTTTTTAACAGAGACTTATATGATACTATGTGTCAATGTCTACGTGCCTTATAGATATTAACTTACCTAATCCTTACAGTAACTGTATGGTAAATACACTACTACTAACCCTATTTACAGATGAGAAGAGTGAAGCCTGGAGAAGTTAAGCAACTTGCACAGGATCACACAGATGAACCAATATTTGAACTCGTAACAATCAAGCACCAGGCTTCATACCTATTAGTACTGCACTAATTTTTGCCTCACTGATTTGTAACTGTGGTTTTGTCCTCATGAGTCACGCATTTCTCATTAAGGAATCTTTCATGACTTATCTGTTCCAATTCATATGGTGCCCCACTGCCAGCTCCGACGGGTGCCCACCACACTGGAGCCTATATGCACAGCATCCCCCTGGAGCCGCCAGTGTCCAGCTGTGCGACTGTGTGTCTTCCACCTCCAAATCGTAGGGATCAGGATGTATTCCAGCACCATCAGTTTAATATCAAGGATTTGATACCTCCTTGCTTGATCTGAGTCTATGACAGAATTTTTCTTGCAAAATGTGAAGTAAAGTTTTAAATCAATTTTATGGCTTAAAAAAGTCAAATTACAAGAATTGCTGTTATGTGCTGTACAACTTGCTGAAGCGTCAGGCGTAAGAACAATGGTCACACATAGGGTGGGGTGAGGGTTGTGGTGGTTAATAAACATTGAGTGAATGAAGAGGAAATGTTTGTACAAGGACTGAAACGTGGTCCACCTTCACGCCAGTGACTAGAAAACAGAAGAGCCTTGATTCATAATATTCTTGTTCACCCCCAGTGGTAGTCTGAGTAGAGAATAAAAGTACTACTAGACAGCACCCTAGGTGAATTCAGCTAAGGGAACAAGAAGCTGCATTATTCTTGGGATTGCATTTTCATTAAGGGCTCTCATGGGTGCTGGGATCCTTTGTGGTGTTTTTATGCAAGTCCACAGCAAGAACGAAGCCCCTGCACTGGGGTGAAATCCTTACTTGAACAGACACCTCCTTGGCTCATAGTCTGAAGCCAGAATGGCATCTCCTTTACCAGAACTCCAAAGGGGAATACTTAAGTATTAATCAGTGAATCTGAAAAGAAGAAGGACTTAGGATGGACTTACAATTACTCACTTTTAAAAGCTAAAATGTAGTATTAGGATTTAGAGTTTAAAACAATTCTCTTTGGTCTGAAAAGTGACCAAAATTAATGTGCTAATTATAAGGAAGTGAAAATGTAAATTGTTCATGAAAAGGGCTGCAATCAGTTGCACTTCATAATGTGAATCTGAGTGTAAGGATGAAATACAAAAGAGAAAAATAATAACGATTCAATTTCTCTTGTATTCTTTCATTTATTTTTCTTATCAGAGCCAGACTGTGAGATAAGGAAGAACATAAAGGTAGCCCTTTGATGTTTTGGCTTAGTAGCTAACAGATCTGGGTTTGGCCACAGGCTGCATCTTGCTGTGTGGTACTGAGTACTGGGTTAATTGCTCTGAACCTCATCCCCCTACTGTAAACTGGGGATCATAACAATTATTTCATAGGGCATTGTAGATTAAAGGTAAAATAAGTAACAAAAATATCTAATGCAAGGTATGTGTACAAGACATGAGAGCAATTGGTGGAGCCCTGAAATCCTTGATTCCTTATGATGATTAGTTTTATGTGTCAACTTGACTGGGCCACAGGTGCGTAGATTAACATTATTTCTGGGTGTGTCTGTGAGGGTGTTTCCAGATGAGACTAGCACTTGATTCCGTGGACTCAGTAGACGGCCCTTCCCAATGTGGGTCGGCCTCATCCAATCCACTGAGGGCCTGAATAGAACAAAACACTGCAGACGGGAGGATTTGCTCCTTTCACGTCTGAGCTGGGACATTTCATCTCATTTTCTCCTGCCCACGGACTGGGATTTATACCAACAGCTCCTCTGGTTCTCGGGCCTTTGGTCTCAGGCCAGAACTACACCAGCTTTCCTGGATCTCCAGCTTACAGAGGGCAGATAACGGGATTTCTCAGCCTCCATAATCACATGAGCCAATTCCTCATAATAAGTCAGTCAGTCTGTCTGTCTATCTATCTAATCTACCTACTTACCTATCTATCCTATTACCTCTGCTTCTCTCGAGATCCCTGACTAATACAATCCTTGACCATCACCTCATCCCACACTAGCTCCCATGTGTGAGATACTGCATAGAGGAAACCCAGGAGAATGAACTCTCTTAATTACTCGCTAGGGCTTTGACCACACATCCTCTTCATCTCATACCCTGGCGAGCTGTGCTCGACCACATTTGAGCCAGCACAGGACATTGTCTAGACTGAAGGTAGGTTGAGGGGCCCATCATTGATGCTGCCCACCTGAGCAAGACCCTTGTCTTGATCCTATGGCTCTTACCACTTGATCTACAAGGGGAGGCTCATGAACAGGCCCCTTCGCCCTGAAGCCCAGAGGAGGACCTGGGACCCTGGTACTACTGGGCCTGTCCAAGATGGGAGTTTCTATGGAGACGTTTCCAAGGTTCTTCTTACCATACGTGCTGCACATTATGGGAAAGACATAAAAGAGGCAACTGTGTAGAAGGGCAGAAAGAAAGCCAAGAGGAGAAGAGACTTTGCCTCAGTTCCCATTTTGTTCCCCTCTTTGCCCTCTCCTTAAAGCTCCTACTCATCCTATAACACCCAGTCTAAATGTTACTGGCATGTGAAGCCTTCCCAAATTTTCTTCCACCCATTCCCAGTCTTCCCCAGAACTCTTTTTTTTTTTTTTTGCACATCCTATACTGCCTAGCATAGTGATTGAGACAAACTAATTACTCCATGTAAGATGGTTATTAAGGTAAGATAGCTGGATATGACCTTTAAAATCTGTTCAATTATCTTGCTGTTTTCAAGAAATGCCTAATATGGATTTGGAAAAATATCTAAAAGCAACTAAAAGTGAATCATAATCACATAAGGTTCTGGTAGCTTTCGCTTTAAGCTGAACAGAAGAAAAAAACCCTGCATGCATAGATATGATTGCATACAAGGTAGATTTCTTAATAGTAAGCTATGTTGTAAGATAAAACACAAATCAACACATCTGTCCCATATTTCTAGTTTTAATAGACATATTTCTTCATAAATGTCATCTAACTTCTAAAATTTAACTCATTAAGACTGAGCATATATTCGTACCCCAAACTCCTGTCCAGTTTATGCATCTTGGTGAGCAACTCCCTTTAGGGCTGTTTTGACTTTGCCTCATCTTTTGCGGTTATCTATACGTGCAGGTTTTAGTTCTGAAAAGGAGTCCCAAGGGTTTCTTCCTTTTGATTTGGACAGTGAGTCTGCCAGATTGGGCCTCTCCCTTGGGACTGTCAGGTTGCCCTGCTCCAGAAGGCAGTGTCTCAGAGAAAACGAGAAGCATGGTGCCCTAGGGAGTCAAGGACCACGGCAGCCACACCTTCCTTGCCTTTGGCAGTGCAACATGAGGGAGGAGGAGCCATTCAGCAGGGGAGTCTCACCCAGGCTCTTCCTGCATGATGTCATGCAGCCACGCTTCGATTTTCCTCATCTACACATTGGTGCCAGTAGGTAGACCTGTCTCCTTGGGTGTTTGTGAGGATTAAATAAAATTTCCATAAAGTGCTTAACACAGTGCCTGGCAAATAGCTCTTGTTATTATTATCTTGATTTTTATCATAGCCGGTTTCTCCTCAGGTCAAATCTCCTACATACAGTGGCTGTGTAGTAAAGAATTTAACCTTGTCCCCAGAAAGGTCTGGCCTTTGTATCTTAGCTAACAATGTGATTTAGGGTAGGGGCGGCTATTTCAGAAAGACTGATAATTATGTAGAGCGGTAGCTTTGGAATACAGCTGGAGGGGCTTATGACTAGAGACTGAGGTCGGTCATATGGACAATCAATCATGCTTACATAATGGAGCCCCAGTAAAAGCTCTGAACATCGAAGTTCCAGTGAGTTTCTTTGGTTGGCAATATTCCGTGCATATTGCCGTATACTGATGCTAGCAAAGTTGTACATGCTGGCTCCATGGGGAGGGGACAACGGAGGCTCCATGCTTGCTATGTCTCCGGACTCTGCCCTTTGCACTTTCTCCCCTGGCTTATATTTAATCTGTATCCTTTCCCTATAATGACTGTAATCATGCATATAAGAGCTTTCAGTGAATTCTGTGAGTTCTTCTAGCAAATTATTGAACCTCTGGGTGTTTTTAGCTTCTCCCACCCCACACTTGTAATTGGTGTCAGAAGGGGGATGGTCTTGTGTGAGCAGTGGTCCCTCGGTAGCGTTGGGACTGTGCCCTAAAGCTTTGCAAGCACAAAGGTTTGGCTTTTCCACAAAGGCTTTTCCTCAAACACAATTAAATTTTTCCCTCTCTTGCTCAAGAACTTGAGTGTGTATGAGGTGTATCCAGTATAACCAGTCCCTGGAATCTTCCAAGCCTGGATTCAAAGTAAAACAGACGAACAAACAACTAGGCTCTTTTCCAGGTGATCTAAAACAACGCATAAGATGTAATTATTTGCTATCTTGAAAGAGTGTCAAAATTTCGTTCTTTATACATAAATTTTCTGTCATTATAAAGTTGTCACTTACAATGGGAAATAATGCTCACTAGCTCAAAACAGTTAATGATAGGTTGGCTGTGTAGGGGGTGGATGCTTTAATTTGAAATTATTCAAAGCGATCATAATGAAACTATATACTAATATAAATCTCTCTATTTTCCTGGGGCGAGCCTGCTGAGAGGAAAATGTATTTGTCCTTTTTAATGACAAGACTATTTTCCTTTTCTTAATCCCATTTTGTGAAAAATGACCCTGTTTGCCTTTTGGAAGTTTCCTGTAATTGGCTCTGATGCCTCCCGACATTAGCAGATGAATCTGTCAGTTTTGTGAATTTTGTCTCTAACAAAAAGCTGTGTAGCAGCTAATGACACACGATGTGAGTGGAAGAGGCCAAAGCAGGCTTGCCTCCGGACTCCTGCCACTTGCTGAGTATGTTCAAAAGACAACATGACAGAAGGTGCCCACCTGAACTCTTGAGGGCTGACCTTGAGCTCTGACATGAGAGCATCTGTCATGGTGGACACATAGGTTAGACATAACATGGGAAATTAGCAAGAAGGAGCGTCAACAGGCCAGAAGCCTGGTGAAGGGGAAGGCTGCTGGCCTCCTCTCCCCAAATGCCAAGCACAGATCCGCCAAGGCCACTTCTGTTACCTGACATTTATTCTCCATCAAACACTATTTGTCAGGCACTGGGCCAGTGGCACCATACATTCATTCTCTCATTTAATTGCCACCCTATACTCGAGGTTAAAAGCACGAAACCAGAGAGACCTGTGTTAAAGTCCTGACTCCGCCACTTAACTGGCCGTGTCACCTTGGGAAAGTTTACTCATTTATAAAATGAGGCAAACATCGTTTACTTGAAAATCATGCTAGGAGAATTAAATGAAAAAAAATGTATGTAAAATGTCTGGCTTCCAGTAAATACTTGGTAAATGATATAGCTATGTTATTAATAGCCCTGTGAGGAAGATATTTTTTAGATCATGAAATTGAATGTGGAAGAAGTCATTTTTTCCGAGGTCTGTCCTGGCCTTTTGTTATAAAGTATTCAGTACCCTAAGAGTAATGCTTTTTGTTTACACAGTATGTTTCATAAAACAAATCAGAAACATTTTTGTTTATCTTTCTGAAATTAAGTTCAGTAGAAAAGAAGCTGCATTTTTATGAGCAATGCAATGACAGTATGCAGTACTTCTAGAATATATATATATATATATGTATATCTCCACCTGAAAATATTGAGGAATGTATTATAGGATTAAAAATTTTCCATTATACCAACTTAGTGGCAGTGAACATCATAACACCCAGATTATCATCTTAAAATACATTTTCCACCAAAAGAAATAATGGTCTTTGAAGAAATGGCTGATTGCAGATCTGGGTCAGGAAATATAATATACAAGTTGAGCCTGAAACATCTTGTCACACAAAACAGCAATGAAGCACTCAAAGACTATTATGGTTGTATCAAAAAGATTCAAAGTCCAACACCTGAAGCTCTGACTGGGGTGTCAGGGGACAAGGGCAATATATGTAACCTAAATGTTTGTACCCCCATAATATGCTGAAATAAAAAATAAAGATTCAGAGTCCAACTTGGAGAGTCTTTCTTATGAAGATAACAACTGAAATGGATTGAGATGTATGAAATATGATTAACTCCATGAATTCATAATGCATTTGAAAACAACAGCAACAACAATAATCACCACCAGACAAGCATAAAAAAATACTAATTTGTACCCATTGGGAGATGTTAGTAAACCAACTCACTATTTTGAAAATTGGTAAATAAAGGAAAAGAATTAAGTGCATTTTTGTCCTGGGATTCTAATATGAACTGTACCACTAGATAGTAGATGAGAGGAGATTTGTCTTTATGGTAATATTCTAGTTAATAAATAAGAAATGAGAAAATTAGAACATCACTTTATACCCCCTAATGAATTAATGAATATAGTCCTTATCCATATAAGCTAGTAGCTTAAACGGATATAAGCTTCTACTACAACAAAGACACAGTCAAACATTATATTTTATGTGCTTTTTTTAAAAAAAAAGAACCTAAATTTGATCAAGTTTCTGTACTCAACTACCAATTTAGGAAGTATAGAGGTCAAAGGAACATGTTATACTACACTGGATAGATTCAATCAGCAAAATCCAGATTGGGGGATTGTGGGATATGCCTGGCTACCCAAAGTTTGGTCTGTTGCATGGCAGCAATAGCATTGACTGAGATAGACTGAGCTTGTTAGGAATGCGGAATCTCAGGCCCAGCCCACACTTACTGACTCGGAATCTGCATCTGATCAAGACTCCAGAGGATTTTTGAGCATTACAACGTTAGAAACACTGATAATATAGGCCAAATGATGATTTCTTCAACAAAAAAAACTGTAATAAAAATAGAGAAATCTGTAGATTAAAAGGATTTAAGAAAAATATCACCCACTTATAATGTGCAGGCCTTATGTGCATCTTAACGCAAACTGTATAATACATGAGACATTTGAAATTCTTGTTAATTTTATTAAATACGTGTGACCATGGAATTGTTGTTATGTCATTTCTAATTTCTTATCTTTTAGGAATACGTACTGAAATAGGTACAGATGAAATGGTATAACATCTGAGACTGGATTCAAAATAATACAGGAAGGGGGAAGTGGTGAGGATAAGGATAAGGTAAGCTTGACCTTACGAGTTGAAAAATTTGTTGAAGCTGATAAAGGAATACATAGCTCTTCATTATACTATTCTGTCTACTTTTCTATATATTTGAAATTTCCCAAAATAAGAAAGTTACAAAAAGCAGAATTCCATTGTAAAGACAGAGTCTAGCTAACGAAGTAGCATTGGCTGGAACATAAGAACATCAATAGTGTCTGGCCTAGAGGAGCTGAGCAGAGACGCAGCCAGGACTTAATTAGAAAGCGAGAGACTACTATTATGGCCGGGAAGCCCAAGCTGCACTACTATGATGGACGGCGCAGAATGGAGGCCATCCGGTGGCTCTTGGCTGCAGCTGGAGTAGAGTTCGAAGAGATATTTTTAGAATCAGCAGAAGATTTGGATAAGTTACAAAATGATGGGCGTCTGATGTTCCAGCAAGTTCCAATGGTCAAGATTGATGGGATGGAGCTGGTGCAGACAAGAGCCATCCTCAACTACATCGCCAGCAAGTACAACCTCTATGGGAAGGACTTAAAGGAGAGAGCCCTGATCGACATGTATGTGGAAGGCATGGCGGATTTGAACGAAATCATCATTATGCTGTTCACGCATCCACCTGAGGAGCAAGTCGCCCAGCTGGCCTTGCTCGAAGAGAAAACAACCAATCGCTATTTCCCGGCCTTCGAAAAAGTGTTAAAGAGCCACGGACAAGACTACCTTGTTGGCAACAGGCTGAGCTGGGCTGACATTCACCTAGTTGAACTTATCTACAACTTGGAGGAGTTTGACCCCAGCCTCACCACCAACTTCCCTCTGCTGAAGGCCCTGCAAACCAGAATCAGCAACCTTCCCACCGTGAAGAAGTTTCTGCAGCCTGGCAGCCAGAGGAAGCCTCATGAAGATATGAAATCAATGAAGGAAACCCTGAAGATTTTTAGGCTTTAGTAAAGCAGGCATGGAAGCAAAGCACAGCCCAGACCCATCTGCTAACATTTTACAAGAATAATCTGCTTGCCTAATGCTGACGGTGGCTACTGTGAAGCTACTAAACTTTTCAAATTATGTACTAATGAAAAAAAGAAAAAAACTCCTTTGACCAGTTAAAATTCATTCTTTTTCATTAGGATCTGATATGGAATCAGATTTCCAGTGTGTCCCTGATCTGCCTCTTTTTGCAATTAAAAACTTAGTACAAAAGGAAAAAAAAAAAAAAAGAACATCAATAGTGTCTGTGTGTTTGTAGACAGCATTTCTCCTTACAGTGTCCTTTAGTTATAGGTGATATTATACTCCAGCAGCCAGAGAATGCAGAAGTTTGAATTCTATTACTTCCATGTCCTTATTTCAGTTTTGGAGGTCAAGAGGAATACTTGGCAACTTTTCCAGCAGAGGTTTTGACAAGCTCTTAATAGCTAAGTACCTCTCTTGTTCATTTCCCTGTATTCTGTTTTTGTGGAGGTGCCTTGCCCTTGTGCTACTGGCCAAGTTGTTCCCTGCCTTTCTTGCCTTATTTTCAGACAAAGCCTTTCTATGTTTAGACAACAAAAGTCCTTACAGGGAACCTTTTGTTGGTGCAGTGCAGCATCTATAGTGGAGCATCTACTCACTACCGAAGCTTCATAAAGCTGCTGGTGGAGAAATCACCCTCTCGAGGGTTGCTAGTGCTGTCTTCAGTTTGGTAGATACTACTAAGGTAGAGCCAGCTGAGCACAATAATATCTAACACAAATATAAGAGATGACTTGACTGGAATTGAGACTGTCAAGAACCAGGAGAGGAAAAGACGCCAAATAATAAGCTAACATCCCAGATGAAGCCTCCTGTGTTATGTGCCAAACACATTGGGAGGCACAGATATCACAGGCCACAGTCCAGTGAGATTCCACAGTATGTTACTACCCTTAACCACAAACATAGGCCTTGAATAAGATATTCAAATATTAAAATATTTTGGAAGCAAGATAAAGTATAACAAAGCAAGCCAGTGATTTGATTATCTATAAGATTATATAAATGTTTATTTACTTCTTGACCCCATCAGATTTTTGCCATTTTTTACCAGCTTTGTCCAGTCTGGTTTTTAAGCTTGAGTGTGCATTAGAATCACTTGGGGAGCTTTTAAAATTTCTGCTTTCTGGGCTCCACCTCAGACATTTTCACTCAGTAGATCTGGGCTGAGGTTCAGGAATACAGATGTATTTTAAAAAGCCTCTCAGAGATTGCGTTGCTGCTTGTCTCTGGTTATATTTGACAACCTTGATTTAAACTAATAAGGAAGTGGGGTGTATTTCCCTCTGAGGCATTTTGCTCCAGGACTTGCTACCTGCTTGGCTGGGGACTAGAACCAATTGACAGGGTAGCTTTTGGTATAGGAATAAATTTGATAGCTGTTCTAAATCTGTGAGAGCCCAAAGAAGTGGTAGGGGCTATTTATCCACAAAGGTAATATTAGAAGGTTTTCCCCAATTCCTACTTTCTCAGAGAAATTTCCCCAGTTTGACCCACTCCGACTTTTCCTCTGAATTCTTACAGTCCTTATGTGTTGTTCTACTGATTTGGAAACTTCATCATAGAATTTCTTATATTTTTAAAATGTTGCACGTGTATAATTCTTCTGTCCTGAATAATAGTAAACTTAGGAAAGCAGAGCCTCTGTTTTATGATCTCTTTCTTGCACTCTATGAACATACATTATTGTCTGTTTAACAAATATTTACTGATCTTCTATTACAAACAAATCCCAAAACATACATAATATAGATCTAGTCCATGGAACCTAATGTCTCTATTTTTATTATCTTCTACATTTACATATAGGGATATTTTAACTTTCCAAAGAGTTTATTCATTTGTTTATTATGTATCAACTACGGTACTAGTGAGTCAGCTCATGTGCACTGTCAATGTCTGACAAAACCTAATGATCCATATTGAAATTCATAGAAATATACGCCCTCCAAAAATGTCCATTTTATAATATAATATATTTTTTAAAACCCACAACCAATAAATAGAAAGCCTAATGATCCAAACTGATTGTCTTTCTTAGAAATTGGTTTTATTCATGCATGGATATGTACCTATTGATAGAATGTAAACTTCTGAGAATAGAAAAATCAGTGTCTCTGAAGGGTATCTGTCTCTGAGACATGGCAGGTGGCTTGTAAAACAATACTGAAGTATTATTAAGCAACCCTTTACCAGTACATTTCTGGGACAGGGTTAGTTTGGACAACCACTGATGTGAGATCAATTTTAGGAACCAAAATTGATCAGAATATGTCCCAGACATCACTGGCTACATACAGCTTTTAACAGGATGTTCCATTTGTCTATGGATTTTTTGGGACATAGAAAAAAAGTAGGTGCTTTTAAGGCAAATAAAAGAAAGCTCCTTGGATTTCCAATTAGTAGTCAAGATAGGAGGTAAGAAGGAGTCATAGGCTAAAATTAGGATTCTTAAGGTAAACCTGGAAGACAATTTCAGCTATTCTCCAAAGTAATCCCATCAACCTTGTTTGTTCTCTTTGCTTCTTACATCTTGGATCTAATTCAAAGATCAAACTTGGAGTGTCCAATCTCCACCCACCAAATCCAGTCTATTTTTAGATCTGACTTCAACTGAAACAGAGTGCTGTTCTGTAAAGGGTATGGCTGAAGTCTAAAGGGTGCCTGAAGGTTGTGGATATTCATCTAGCTGAGAAATAAATTTGCTAACAGTGCTAATTCCTTAGGTGGAAACTTGACTGTGGACAGGTATGGTGTCAACTGACATTTAGAGTGCTCCTTCCCGGTTGCCTGGGTACGCTACGCCTGTAAACACCATTCCCCTTACTTAACTATTGTCCTGAGAGGCCTCTCATTTCTTTCTTGATAACGGAAACTTAGACACATCCATGGCCTGGTATAATTGAACCAAAATCCCAGGACTTGCATTCTACTTCAGAATAAATATTAGGCCATCTGTCCAGTCTGTGGACCTGCCGTCTGTACCATGCCATCTGTCCTACAAACTCTAACCAGGGCAGGAAAAATTAGGCTTTTGTCTTGACATCTCCATGATGCCCCAGTCATATGGCTGGTCTTAGCAAGTGAACAGATAAATAAATAATGTTTCAAGAAAGTAACAGAAAGCAACATTTCCAGGAGAGGAAATGACTAAACTGACCTTGTAGTATCCTACCAGAGTTTATATTAAGACATGTTGTGATCCCACTGTTGTATTTTTGAACCTGAGGTCAGAAAGGAAAAAGCAGAAGGACATCATTTCAGGAAGGAATAATTAGTGTCAAGTTAGGGTGAGATAATTATATTATTTTTTTCATGATTGTTATTCTTCTGCATATGGTAGAATATACAGTAACGAAATTTACCATTTTAACCATTTTTAAGTATACAGTTCAGTGGCATTAAGTACATTCACATTGTTGTACAACCATCACCACTATCCATCTCCAGAGCTTTTTCATCATCCCACTCTCAAACTCTGCACCCACTAAACAATAACTCCCCATTCCACCTTTCCCAGCCACTAGTAACCACTGTTCTTCTTTCTGTCTCTGTGAATTAGACTATTCTAGGTGCTCATACAAGTGGAATCACACATTATTTGTCTTTTGTGTCTGGCTTATTTCATTTATTTTAATGTTTTCAATGCTCATCCATGCTGTAGCATGTATCAGAATTCCATCCCTTTTAAAGGCTAATGGTCCCATGTATGTATGTGCCACATTTTGTTTATATATTCATCCACTGATGGACACGTGTTATTTCCACCCTTGACTACTGTAAACAATGCTGCTATGAAGATTGGTATACAAATATCATTTTGAGTCTCTGATTTTAATTCTTTTGGCTATGTACATAGAAGTGGAACCAAGGTGATGATAAGTAAGTCATGTGAAGTCATGTGATGAATGAAGCCCCAGGAACATTTTTTTTCTGTTGTTTTGGCTCCTCTTGTAGCCAGTCATTGGCTCTTCCAAATCACTGGATCCTCAGGCTATTATATGACAACTCAATTTGAATCACTTTGGAATCTAACTCAATTTAAGGCCACTCTGTGTGAAAAGGGGCGAGTATGGGAGTGGGACTGACATGATTTTATGTTCCCTCTCTATGGGAAGTCTGGGTAGCTGCTATTTTTGGACTGAACTGAAGTTCCACATGCAGTACTTTCACAATCTACAATCCTGTGTACCTCAAAAATCATGACGACAATAAAGTGCTACTCTATGCTCAGCATTTTGAGATTCTTCAAATAAAGACAATAAATAAATAACTCCTGTGCAGTGAGTAGTTTTTTTTTTTTTTTAAAAAAGAGTCTCATTCTGATTCCCAGGCCAGATTGCAGTGGCATCATCATAGCTCACTACAATCTCAAACTCCTGGTCTCAGGTGATCCTCCTGCCTCAGCCTCCCAAGTGGCTGGGACTGCAGGCATGTGCCACTTCGCCTGGCTAATTTTTTCTATTTTTGGTAGAGACTGGGGTCTCGTTCTTGCTCAGGCTGGTCTTGAACTCCTGACCTCAAGTGATCCTACCCCCTCGGCCTCTCAGAGTGCTAGCATTACAAACATGAGCCACCGCACCCAGCCCATGAGTAGCTTATTGACAGTTAATAAATATCATCAAGTCTTGTGATGTGGACTTTTCTGTAAATCAATTGCTACAGAGGCCTCTGACACGATTAATTTCAACCATTTCCTGACTACTTTTGCTCCTCTGCCTTAAAATAAATAAAAAGTCCTCTGTTTACATTCTCCAACAGTTTTTGGGGGGGGGTGGAGAAAGGTAGGAAAGGAACTTATCTTCTTTATCTTTCATACAGCTTTTTTATAGTAGGAATGATAAAATAAGAATCTCAAAGACTATAGTGATCTAGAAGAAAAACATGCATATCAAATATTCAAAATCTTTAGGATTCCTGAAATGAAGAGTGTTCATACTCTAACCTACAATGTAACCTACAATGTAAAATATACTTTCACATCTGCCATCACCTGTCAAATGAATTTCACTTTAAGTGACAACCACATTCCTTTGATAGACGAGTGATGGACTAAGTCCTTGTCTCTCATTCAGAATACACCATATTCATACTAAGATAACCAAGCTTTGCCTCTGCCCGTAGTGGTTGTGTAAGAACTGTCTGTATATTAGACATCAGTGTCTGAAGTCCTGCAATGCCTTTTACTACCAGACTCATCAAATACAAGCTACAAAGTTAGAAAAATCACTACTACCTTAAACAGGCCATTCTGCGTTAACAAAAGTATTAACTGCATCACAGAAGAACTGGTTTGTTAGACAAATAAAATCAAGATGCCTCACCTCTCTCCATCTGTCATGTCTCTGTTTCTGCCATTTCCCATTATAGGAGAAGACTGTTAGCCTGGTTCCTATTGTGACAAGAACTCACACGGAAATGCTCATGAGCTCCTCTACCTCCATGGCCCACCACTGTCTCAGTGTCTGTTGCCTAGCAACAAGACCATTTTTATCTATGCAGGCAAATAACCTTTAGTATACATTAGTTAAAAGCACTTCTTGGTCTTTCTTTTATTTTTGAACACTTTCAAAAATATCCTTGTCTTACATGAGTTTTAAATTGCCTCATTTTTTTGAGATACGAGACCTCAACAGGAAATCCACTGTGCAGTTTTCAGATCTCTTCTGTTTCATCTACCTCAATACCTTGCAGTCTGGCCAAGTATAGAAATCCTCAAGGAACAGAACATGTCTGAATACCAAGGAACACCGTAGTCATCAGCTTTTCCCCCAGGTTTTCGGGGACTCCTACCTCTAAGTCCACTTTGCCTGAGCCAAGGATACCAGTGACCAGATGCAGGAGAGAGGCTAAGGTTCTCTTTTCCCTCCTGACACCAGGAAGAATAGTGTAACCAAGGGGCCTGGAGAAAGGTCTTGGGACACAAATTGCTCACAAAAATACCTAGACAGTGACTGTCAATTATCAGTTGATCACTTTTAAGAGAAGTGAGGGAAAAGACAGCAAAAATGGAAGAGCAAAAGTCACATATTCATAAAAAGGATGTCACTGATAAACACACACACACACACACACACACATGTGGCCTGTCTTTTTTGTGATCACTCAGATGTTTTTCACTCTGAACCTGGTTTCTCAGGGAAAAGAGAGTGTAGAGGAGAGACTGTGCTAAACCAGGAAGAAAGCCACTGTTAGCTGAGAGAATGAATCCAGAAGAATGAATGCTGTACCATCCTCTATGGGCACTCCACTTCGCCCTCAGAGTTAGTAAGCTGTATCTACTGTGGAGTCCAATTCCTTTGGATGTCCTGGAGGATCCATGCACAAGCAGTGAATTCAAAATGCAATTCCAGACCTTAGTCAATCAACATACATTTCCTTTCAACTCAGTAAATGAAAGTTTCTACTCAGTAATGTTTCTACTTGGGACAGGCCTTGCTGGGTGAAACTTCCTCCTTATCGGTAGTCTTCAAGTTCCCCTACTTTTACTTAGAGCCCATATCAATTCCATTTTCTTTTCACCGATGATTCTGTCTTTTCCAATTCTCTTTGAAAAACGCAGATTGTATTTTGGATTCTGCCCCTTCTTCTAAGACTGATTCATCCATTTTCTAGTCAGAGCAGCGGTGTGATCCTTCAACTTCTCTGAGACAGCATTTGGCTTACCATCCTTCACCTTCCTTCCCCACTGCAGGCATCTGCAAGCATTTGCACATTCCACCCACTATCCTTGTTATATCAGCGCGTGGCTCCTGCAGCAGCTGCAATGGAGAGATACCCCAGGAATGCTTTCCCATTGGGTTTCTAGCCCATATTTGATCGAGTTGATCGACTTGGACCTCAAAACTGGCCATGGAGCTACTATGAAGGTCTTCAGCTACCAGTTTCCATGAATGCTTAACTTACTCATTGTATACCAGTGAAAACATTCCCCAGATGAAAAGTCTTTGTCCTACACTGGTATACCTTACTTTACATAACGGCTGTGTTGCCCAAAAAAGTTGGCATAAGAAAACTTTCTTTTAAATAAACCATCACATTTCATATGTTCAGAGAAGAAGCCTACAATGAATCATTTTTTTAAAAAGGGAATAATTCCCTTTGAAAGTGCCAATCACACCCTAATTTAATCTTCTGTAAGTGGTGATTTTCTTGTTATGTTTTCATAGAGTGAAACCCACCTACATGTAATTTCATGACAACTGTAATAATTTCATATCACAAGCCTATTGAAAATACTACCACAGTGAGGCATGCCTGAACCCACACATACTTTTCTCAAGACGAACTTTTAAATTCTAAAGCTATAAGATCCTTGAGAGTAGGACCATGTCTTATACATTTTTGTTACTTCCAATGGTACCAAACATAGTATCTTACACATAGTAGGCAAGTAACATATATTTGTTGAAGAATGAATGAATAAATTAAGCATCTTCTGGTAGTGCTTAGTGGTGGGCTTGAGAGGACTTCTGGTTTTGAAAAAATAAAAAATACAGAAAATTGGCTACACCATGTAGTCACAACAGTGAACTGGTAATCTTAATAATTTCCTGAAATACCTTCAAAGTCATTTTAAAAAGCAAAGTAAAATTTTTTTTAAAAGCATTCCATATAATGTTGAAGTCTTCACTCTCCTTTATACCCGATACTATTTCCCCCCATCCTAAGAAGCAACATTAGGAAATTTATGAATTACCTCACAAGCCATTTTTGGTTTTATATACATTTATACACATGTATATGCATATGTATGCATATCCATATATAACATTTTTGTAAGAGTTATAAAATTTATAGTACTGATATCATACTCTACTTTCTCTATATATCATTTTGCAACTTGGTTTATTTCACTCATCATTGTATTTGTGCATTATCCATGTTATATACAAATAAGTCTGGCTCATTTTTTTTAAATGTGCAGAACAGCATGCCACATTTTATTTACCCATTCCTCCCATCCCTGGACTCACAGGTTATTTCTAAATTTTTCTATTATAAACAATGCTGCAATAAACATGTCTCAGGGCTTATGTAAAATCTACCAGTACCAAAATTTACTGATTCATAGGATATGCACATTATTCACATTCCTACTGTAACCAAATAACTCCCCAAAGTGTATGAATTTACACTCCGCCAGTATTGTGTAAGAGTTCCCTTCTATCCACCCCTGCTAACACAAACTGAACACATCCTGCATGCTCATCTCACAATAGACAAGGAGGATAATATCTCATCAATTTTATGTTTTGTGATGAAGACAATGAAACTCAGTAGTCTTTAAATGGTAGTATGGTGCCAATACTATCATATTCATAACTTGTTGATTTTAGTTCTTTGATGTTAATATAGTAGATTCTAATTAAGAGCATAGTGAAAGGAATGGACGTAGAGCTCAGAAATTATAACTTTAACAGAATTTGAGTGCATCCTTATGCATCACTGAATTTTAAAATGATGCCCAGATGCATCCAAATTTGCCTTAACTTGTACCAGCATGTTTATAATAATGCAATGAAGTATCCCACCTCTCAGTGTTCTTTCTTCAATATTTATGGTTTTAACCTTTTATAGACAAGATCCAGGTTAGATACTAATTACTTCCTAATGTAAATGGTGTTCAAACACTAGGAGGTTCCCAAAGTTAGTTTTGGTATCTACTTCTATAAGAAAACTAGATTAATTGTTGTCCTAAATGGTTTAGAAGAGTGCTGCTGAGAATGTGGATAAATACTGCCTATATATTACATCTAAATCAAGATTTTTATAATTTAAAACAACAGACACCAGCTGTGGTGATCGTAATTAGAAATGGAAACTGTTGGAAGGCTAGGGAAGTGGGTTTGAAAAAAGTCAGGATTCAAGACATCTGGTATTTTTGAAAATGGCTGACCAGAGACATCAGCTGCCACAGCATCTCAGTAAGAAGGAGAAGTTTTAGATGAAAGAGAAAAAATGAACAAACAGACAAAGAGAGATTAGGTGTGGGTCTGAGGAAAGAGTTCCAGAACCTTCAAGAGACTCCATGGGAAGAAGTTGCGGAGCACAACAGGAAGGAGCAAGGTATTGGCAGAGATCAACCCCCCAAGAGGCTTGGAGCCCAGTTAGAAGTGTAGGTGGAGCAGTTAGTTTCTCCCTCCCTTGCATCTCTGATAGTTGGTGGGTTCCCGAGCTACTGGAGAGACTTTCTGCCCACACGAGTCCAGAGGCTGCTGCCGCCAGTGAGCTGGGAGCTTCTTGTGGACAGGGTACCAGGCTCCCAGCCCCACTGGGACACCTCCCATCTCTACAGACCCGAGCTAGGATGGCAAGTGCCATATTACTTCTCTACCCACTGTTTTCCTTTGTCCTCCCCAGGGGGCTTCAATTCCCCAGGTTCCATCTTGCTTCTCCCCACACAGGCATTTCCCAACTCCAGCCCAGACTGCAGTGGCCACAGGGGTCCAATGGGCACCAGGTGATCTGTGTGACTACAATGCCTGGACATTTTGGGCAGGTGGCCTCCTGGAGATAGGGATGGGCATGACCAGAGTGCTAGCTTTCCTCCATCCAGACTCTTTTTCCCTTTCCATCCCCCACCCATGGCTGCTGAGAGAGAAAACTGAGCCACCACACTGAGGCTTCCACAGAGAGTGGGGCTCAGATCTTTCCTCTTGGGGTCCTGCAGCAGACTGAGGGGTGCCTGGACTATGAGCTTCCTGCCCACTGGCCCTCCCTGGTGCTATTTGCCTGATTGCTCCATCAGAGTGGGGCACACCCTGAGGCGGAGAGATAGTGAACCTGCTTGGGCAGCCCGTGGGCAACTCAGGACCAGTGTGCTTCTCCCAGGCATGCTCAGGGATTGATCTTTGATGTCCCAGGGATGAGCCCACAGGCCAGATCCCATATCCACAGGTCTCAATTGCATTGCTCAGGGCCACAGAGGGGAGATTTATAAATCAGTCTCAGGAGGAAAGGGAGCTTGCACGGGCAGATCAGGGGGAGAGCGCAGTGTGGGTCCTGCCTGCAGCATGCTCACGGGGCACTCCTCCCCCAATAAGAGGGCCATGCTCTCAGCTGAGGTCAGGATCCTGGGCAGGGAACCTCCCAGCCAGCATCACAGTTGTGGGGGAGCTTTTCCGGTTTGAGCTCCTGCCTGCTGACAGATGCTGGGAAGAAACCGTGGAGCAGGGGAAGGCAGAGAGGAGCAAGGCCTGCTCCAAACTGCCAATTTGTGAATCTCAGATGGACCAGGCTTTTTGGTTGGGTGGGGCCACTTCAGACCCTCCTTGGCAGTTTAGCCCAGAAGCTGGGAGGCCTTTTGAAACAGATACCTTGCAGACTTTTGTGGCACCTGAGGGCAAACTCACCAAACCCAGCCCCACCCAGCTGCACTCCCCCAGCTGCCTCTGTAGTGACAGAGAATAAGGACTCACCTGAAGTTCTAGGGCCCCACCCACAACCTGGGGCATTCCAGCATTTCTCCTGAGGGACTAGAGCCAGTCACAGGACCCAAAAACAACATTGCAGCTTGTTCCTTCTGGCAAGAGCCACCTACTGACATGCCATTACAATTCACACTGTTAAGAAGACCACAGGGCTGGGAAAAGGGAAAGGATTTCAAAGACCCCTATTCTCCCTCATCAAAGAGAGACAGGGAATCTGCCCACTCATATAGCTCACCACTCCTGCAGCCTACAAATAGCTAGCAACTGAAAAACCACCACATCAAGGATATCTACAACCAAGGCATCTATCCAGCCCCCAGACTGCCATAAAAACACCCATGAACAAAGCCAAAGGTTGTTACCCAACATATGCTAAAAACACCTGTACAAGTGAGGGGAGGGGAAAAAGCCCTATCTAAACAAAAGATAATCCAAAAATAACAAGCAACAACTGCTCCAGAAGAGAAGAAATCAGCAAAAGAACTCTGGAAGTATGAAGAATCAGAGCAATAGGTAATACCAGCTCTCCAACAATGAATACCAACCAAAATCAGAATATTGAAATGACAGATGAAGAATTCCAAATATGCATTATAAGTAAACTCAATGAAATACAGGAGAAAATGGAAAACCAACATGAAGGAAACACACAAAAAATTGAGGAAATGAACAAAAAATTCACTAAAGAAATTAAATTATTCAAAAAAATTAAGGCCGGGCGCGGTGGCTCAAGCCTGTAATCCTAGCACTCTGGGAGGCCGAGGCGGGTGGATCGCTCAAGGTCAGCAGTTCGAGACCAGCCTGAGCAAGAGTGAGACCCCGTCTCTACTAAAAATAGAAAGAAATTATCAGATAACTAAATATATATATAGAAAAAATTAGCCGGGCATGGTGGTGCATGCCTGTAATCCCAGGTACTTGGGAGGCTGAGGCAGGAGGATCGCTTGAGCCCAGGAGTTTGAGGTTGCTGTGAGCTAGGCTGATGCCACGGCACTCTAGCCAGGGCAACAAAGCCAGACTCTGTCTCAAAAAAAAAAAAAAATTTAAATAGAACATCTAGAAATGAAAAATTCATTCAAGGAAATATGAAACACAGTGGAAAGTCTTAAGAATAGACTAGGGCAGGCAGAAGAAAGAATGTAAGAGCTTGAAGACAACACCTTCAAATTAAACAAGTCTATCCAAGATAAAGAACAGAGAATTAAGAGGAAGGAACAAAGCCTACAAGAAATATTGAATTTTGTCAAGAAGCCAAATATAGGGATTATAAACATCCCTGAGGGTGAAAAGGAAAATACACAAGGGCTGGAAAACCTTTTTGAGGAAATAATTGAGGAAAACTCCCCTGGTCTTGCCAGAGATTTAGATATCCAGGTACAAGAAGCTCAATGAACACCTGGGAGATTCATTGAGAAGAGGCAATCACCATGACCCATCGTCATCAGATCAGCCAAAGTTAACACGAAGGAGGAACTCCTGCAAGCCGTAAGGTGAAAACATCAGGTAAGTTACAAAGGAAAACCCATCAGAATAACTGCAGACTTCTCAACTGAGACCATAAAAGCCAGACGGAACTGGGCCCCCATCTGCAGTCTTCTTAAACAGAACAACTGCTAGCCTAGAATTTTGTATCTTGCAAAAATAAGTTTCTTATATGAGGGAGAAAGAATTATAAAAGCAATCCACGTATGTAACATTTTTACCCCCATAATATTCTGAAATTAAGAATAAAATAAAATAAATTACAAATGAAAAAAAAAAAGATTTCTGGGACATCTATGTAGTGAAAACAGTCTTTTTAAGATGCCACTGCTAGAACAAATCAATTCCAACTGTTTTTACAGTTCGTCCTACTCCACTCAAGATTCAAAGACCTGGGAGAAAAAGAAATATTGGTCTAGCTTGGATCACATGGCTGGCTCCCAGTCAAAGACTGAGCACCTTAGTACAATGAGAATGTATACTCAGGAAAATAAGGGATAATCCAATTAAACTACAGAAGATTGGGTATTTGTTGGCCCAAAACAATACATGTCTGTTACAGGTGGGTTGAACAAATATATGTTTAATGTCTACCATCTGCCTGGAATAACCAATGCAGATGTGGTCACTGCACTCCAGTGGGCTTAACAAAGCCTGTGAGCCTGAATTTAAGTATGTCTGTGTGATTCCCACCAATGGTAATGTCTCCCAACATAGCCACTTGCCTCCTTAAGTATCCAAAAAACAAAAAATGCCTTGTAAACAAATGAACCTATTTCTTCAAGTATGAATTATCCCTTGCCCTGCAAAAGCTCTCTTCCTGCTGTACTCCCAATTCTTGCCAACAGTGCAACGAAGTCTCAAACCTCAGAACCACCTTTGACTTGGCTGTTCTTCTGTCCTTGTCAATTTTAAATCTGTGCTCATTCTATCTCTCTATTTTCTCTTTCCCAGTCATCACTTCTATAATTGTACTGTGTTGGGTCTAGTTAAGTCTTTCAGTGCTTCTCACCTAAACTATAGTGCTAGTCTTCTAGCTGGTTTCCCCATGCCTAATTCTGAACCACCAGACTCCACTGTGTATACATACTAGTGTTAGAGGATCTGTCATGAATACATTGTCTAAAAAAGGAGAAGAATGAATGGGGGTATAGGGCAGGACAAGTGGATGTTGGGAGTAAAAATGTTACATACTTATTATCATTTACCTTTTTGGTTTCCCAGTATCCATACATCCTTACAAATACTCTTCTTTATATTTATGAAAATGTCCTCATAGAAATAAAATTTACTCATTCTCCCTTCACAAAGGGGAAACAAAAAATTGTTTCATCCAGTTATTAAGTCTTCTTTAAAGTCCAATGCTGAAATTCCTATTGTGAGTGCTAAACTTGAAACACACATTTAGGTCTAGGTCAAAAATCCCTGAATAATGAGCAGTCCTCTCAGCCAGACTGAGATATGTAGCTCCTAAAGGTATGGCAACCTCCCTCTGAATAATAAGCTTAACCACCCCCAACACACGGAGCTATGCAATGAGGGCAAGAGAGAGAGACTAGGAAAACTGCACTACCACTCTCATTGGAGAAAGTAGAGAGCACTTTTCTGCTGTGGTACTGAAGTACCTTTGGTCAGACAGTCTAGTTCACTGCACCTGACACTGCTTGGAGACAGCTTCTCTTGTCCCTTACTCTCCATGATCCCTAGTGCTTCTCTCGGGGAGAATGTGTGTTACCCATTTTGCCCTCTGGCTACATGTGGGATGGACACACTGGGGAGGATTCGTCTATGGTCTGTGCCTCTTGAGTAACCTATTTCCTGTGATTGGTGGACTGCTGGCTAATCCAACTGTCAGGAACCAAGGTAGCATGAAATACTTGGTGTTTTTTGTGAGGGCACTGCAAATGGAATGTGGGGCCTGCACCTGTTTCTGTTCTGTGTTGTTCTCTCATGACACAGTTCGATGTCTAGAGTCCTGAAAGGGAATGTCCTACTGGCTTCATTCTGGTCATGCATCCATCCCTTAAGTGAGAACTGAGGTTCCCTGAGAACCACATGGCCTGGGATAGGGGGTAGATCACCTGACAAAAGTTGTACTTTTGCTGGAAGTAGTGTGAATGGATGCTGGTTGATGAAAAGTGACAATGTCCCCCCTGAAGGTTTTACTACATACAGTTCTGTTTCCTTTTTATAATCTGTGGATGCCTGTGTATTAAAATTATTCTGATAAAAAAAAACAGTTACTGTCTGTACCCGAGAAATCCAATTATTTAGGTAAGGCACCAACTAAGTTCTTGAGCTACTTTCCACTCAGCTGTGCACTATTCTGGCTAAGGTTAGACAAGAAATTTATTATAATAATGACCTGTTAGCATCACTTGAGCTTCCAGCCCTACAGGAATAAGCAACATGAAAATATTAAAATGCTATAGTCAGCATGATGTGTTCTTGGTATTCTTGGCACGAACTGGCCTCCTCAAGGGTATGTCCATATGTTCCTGGTTGTTGTTCTTCAATTGATCATGCACTCTTTAAGACTTGACATTTCATGATGATTTATATCAGTCACCTGCTTCTTGGGAGTCACATTTATTTATTTAGCAAATATTTATTGAGTGTCTAGTGAGACTGTTGTACATGCATAGTTTATGGTAGGCACGCAATAAACATTTGATGAATGGATGAGTGTAATGTGGGTAGTGTGAAAATGAATTAGACATGGGTTTTGTGCACAAGGATCTTGTGGTTTGGGAAGAGAGATGGGAAACACAGCCTCAATCATAACTGTAATACCAGACAGAAAGTAAGAAAAGCCAAAAAGGCAACGGAAATTCAGAAGAAAAAGGCCTCATTTCTGACTAGGGTAGTGTATTAGTTTACCGGGCTGCCATAACAAAGAACTACAGACTGTATGGAGTAAACAAAATAAACTTATTTTCTCACAGTTCTGGAGGCTAGAATTCCAAGACTAAGGTATTGATAGGGTTGATTTCTTCTGAGGCCTCTCTCTTTGGCTTGTAATTAGCTATTTTGTCCCTGTGTCTTCCATGTGGTATTTTCCTTGATGCCCTAATCTCTTTTTATAAGGACACTAGTCATTTTGGATTAGGGTCCACCCATTTGACCTCATTTTACCTTAATTACCTCTTTAAAGACCCTATCTTCAAATTCAGTCACATTCTGAGATACTGGGGGTTAGGACTTCAACTTATAAATTTGAGAAGGGGGGAGAGGCACAATTCAGGTCATGAAAGGTGGTCAGGGATGGATTCAGGAGGAAGGGCAGCATCTCGGCTGAAGCTCCACTCTGATTCAGGTATGGAATAATCACATGTAACCTTATTCTTGCCAAAGTGGTTGGGTTAGGGTTGGACATATAACTTGACCAGAGCCAAAGAGACACAATAGGTTTCTAGTTGAGTGACCAAGAATAAGCTCCGCTTTTCCTCTAAATGCCTGAACCTGAAACTTTGAAGGCTGGAGTTGGTAGATTTCTTATAATCCTGAGGAGAGAAAACGCTTGTTTGAGAACGGCTCTTAGCCAGGGGAAGCCAGAGTAAAGAGATGTAGAAATCAGGAAATCGGGTCCTATGGCACCATCTGAGCTGGTCAAGCCACATTACTCCAGTGCTACCCTTCAGTTTCTCCAGTCTATTTTTGTATTTCATTTCACTTTTTGTTGTTTTGTTTTTATGCAAGCAAGTGGAATCAGATTTTTTTGGTCACTTGCCACCACAAGAATCCCAAGAGGTAAACACTTTAAACCAGACTTTCCACAGATCAAGCGGTAAAATTTTAACAGGGAAAAATTTCTTTAGAATGAATTAGAAAATGTGGGACATGAGACATTTGATATATCAGGTGGATAATTCTTGATTGTTGAAGAACAGTAGCAATCACCATAATTAGGTCTCATTTTAATTATAAAGAGGGTTAATCACTCAGAAAGACAGAAAAGTAAATCTGCTACCTTCTCCCATTTTCTGGCAAGCTCCTCAAGGTGGAAGAGTTGTGAATGGCACATATTTGCACAACTGGGTTCCTTTTGTTCTTTTACTTGCTCCAACTAAGTGACTTAGAATATCACTGTTATTGTTTCCACGGAATTATATAATAAAGATAACTTTTGTACAGCAGGCTACTGAAATGATACTTGTCGTTACTTGGTTTAGAATAACAAAGGTGCAGATCAGACCTCTGGAATAGGTAGAATAAGAAATCATGCCTGTTCCTTTTTGTAACATGGATTGCCCTGGAGAATGGAACTGAGAGGAACCTCGGAAAGTTAGCATAATATTTAAGATAATAAAATATTTATGAAAATTTGGATAGGACATTGCTGGACTCTCATAGTACCAGGGACATATAAACTCATAATAAAATATTTATGAAAATTTGGATAGGACATTGCTGGACTCTCATAGTACCAGGGACATATAAACTCTTTAGAGATAATTTAAGGTAATTTTATTACTCTGCTGGCCAGAGGTCAGTAATTTTTTTAGCAATTATCAAAATTTATGAAATATCATGGTTACCCAAAAGGGGAAAAACATGGGTTGTGGCTCCTACAACATTTAATAGACTTAGTTTTCAAAATTCTGGGCATTTAAACACTTAGTTGTCCAATTATAGAGGTAAATTTCATTACATTTACTTGTTAGAATATTCAACAGTTATTTTAAAATGTATTTTTAGAAAGGCTTTGTAAGACAATGTAAAAATGCCTATGATGAAATATTAAGCATACAAAATCAGATGTGAAAATTGTAAACACAGTAGGACTTCAATTATGTAAAATAAAAGCACAAACAAGAATAGTGTAGGGGCTGACAGGAGTGCTACCTTTCGTCACTCATCACAAGGGTCACGTCTGACACTTCCATAACAACAGACAGGCTCACAGGAGAAAAGCATAACAAATCAAAGTTAGGTGACATAGGAGCCTTCAGAAATGAAGACTCGAAGATGCAGGGAACACTATTTATCTTTATGCTTAGGTTCAATGAAGAATGGACAGCTGTGTAGAAATGCAATAGGACAAAAATGGTATGACCTAATGGTAACAGACTGAAAGGGGACACCCAGCAAGGCCGGTCTGTTCAGAGGATTCTTGGTTTCTCTGTGTGGCATTCCTTCTTCTCGGGTGTGGGGCAGAACATCTCTGGAATGAGGGTCTTCAAAGGAGAGGGGAGAAGGGAGAGAATGATCTTTCTAGGTTTTATGGCTTGCTTTGAGAAAGAGAGGTTCTACTTTCTATGACGTGCCGTGGGTAAGAGGAATTCTTCTGGGGGAAGGGGGAACAACAGGGGTGGAAGACACAACGTCAGGAGAAGATTAGAGAAAGACTTTGCTTTAGAGGCTACTTCTGAGGGCTTCTAATCTCCTTTAGTTCAGAGTATGCAGCATGCCAAAGTGCCAAACTTTGGGGTATTGATTTCTAAGCTCCAACAATAGAAAGGCTCTAAAGATGACATTAAAATATTAACAGAGGTGTTTGTGATGAGGTGGCAGCACAATGGATATTTTTTCCTGTCTAGTTACATGTATTTTCTAATTTTTCTTTAATTAGCATGAATTGCTTTTATAATTAAAAAGCACTTATTATATAAAAATATGTGCATTCCATATAATAAAATAATTATTTTAAAATAAATTTCTCTTCACAAGATAAGTTTAAACTCTCATAATTCAAAAGATTTATAAATAAATCAGAGAATAATTTAATCCATAATAACAAATAATAGATGTCTGAGTCAAAGGAAATTGCAAAATCATTTGTCATTATTTTATGAGCATTGCTCACACACTGTGGTAGGTTTTCATTTCATTACCAGGTGTTTCTGTATTAGAGAGATAAAGTGACTTCCCAGGGTCATATATGAGAGGAACATAAAGAACAGGAGATCTCATCACAACTTGGCTAAGTGGAGGGTACCTGCAGGTCATATACAGACATGTTTTATCCTGGTTCTCCAGAGCCTGTGTACACAAGCAGAGGAAGCTGAGTGCTGCATGCAGGCAGTGGGAGCACCATCACCGGGGACTGGGGGTCAGGGGAGAAGAGAGAGAAAGAAAGAGAGGAGAGAGACAAATTCTTTCCCTTGATGTTTCCATTTTCTTCTTCTAAAGAATCCATTACCCCTCTTCAGGGCCCTTGTACCTTCCAGCCTTCTATTCAGGGCAGAAATCATCACCCCAATCCAAAAAGGGAATGATTTGTTGTTATCTTTTAAGTTTAACTGGATTCCATTCATGCCAGGTAGCTAACACTATTAAATATTTATATGCTAACAGTATTTATGTCTAACAATGGAAAAAAATCTTTCTTTCCAATTAAGGGAATTCTAGGTGATGGTAAGCAGGTAGTTTAGATGGGGGAGGGATGGGGGACAGGGCAGAAAAATAGCAACTTGTCCCTGAAATCAGATTATACCTCTGATTTGGAAAAACAGAAAATGCTTCAGTTCTCTGTTTGTTTGCTTGCTTACTTGTTTTTTATTTACTGAGCACACATATTCTTCTGTAGAATGCTTCAGTTTTTATTAGGTCCCTAGGAAGGTCTGCTGACATTGTCCTTCAACTTTCCTTATTCTCCCCATCCCTGCACCATCACCCCAACCCAAGTTTCCTGCCATACTGATGCCCACCACTTTGTCCTAAATTGCCTTTGAGTAACACAGTGTATTTCATATGTGTATAGAGAAACACAGCCTTCGTGGTTGGTTGTCCATGTATAGTAACAGCTCAGAATTCCAGATTCAATAGCTTCTTGATATGTTTATTCAGTAAGTAAGTCACCTCTGACAGCACATCTACATTTAACAGCCAGTAGTCTAAGAGCTTCTAAGTATTTTAGAAAATGAAAATAAGAATTAATTAATGGTCAGAAATTAAAAGAGGAGATGCTTCATTTGTCCAATTACCATAAAGCAGAATGACACTTTTTAAAAGGCAAATTTGATAATATCCCTCCCCAATGTAAAAAGCATTCATGGCTTCCCACTGCAGTTACAACAAAACCTCCACTCCTTACGATGGCCCAGGAGTCCTCACGTGGTCTGGATACTGCCCGCCTTTGCATCTTCATTGTGCAGCACTCGCTCATTTGCTTATAATGCTGTAAGAACATAGATCTCTCTCTGATCCTCAAGCCCACTCAGCTCACTCTTCTATCCTCACCCTTGCGTACACTGTTCTGCGGGCTGCTCCTCTGGGGCTGTCCCCATGCCTTGACACATCCCCCCCTTATGCCTTGGGTTTCATCTCAAATGTCACTTCCTCAATGCAGTCTTCTCTGACCATCCTAGATAAAATTGGCCCTCCATTGTCGTTATTATATTCTATATCACCTCCTAGTTTATTTCCTTAATGGTACTTATTACCATTAGCAATGATCTTGCTGATTGGTCTTCCCGACCAGCATATCATCCTCCGTGAAGGCAGAGACCTTGTCAATGCTGCTCATTGCTATATTGTCTCAACCTTGCACTGTTCAAAGCAGGCAGTGTTGCACAAAAGCCTATTTGTTACATAAATGAATGAAGCCGTGAATGGCTTTAAATTAATTGGAAAGAAACTGGGTCATAGTGAACCCCAGCAAATAGCATGTTCTCCCACAGTATGGTTTCCATAGCACAACTGGATTATAAGGATATTGAGTGAGGAATAACAGAGAGTTTGCAGTTATTTCTACTCTAGTTCCTCTCTATTGACAGGCTTGCCTACAAGTCTTGACAGAAAACAGACATACTCCTCCCAATGGCATGGTTCCCTCCGCTTCACAGAGCAAGGCTTCACTCCAGTGACCTCAGATGTATGTCTATTGCAAATAGAGCCCCCAGAAGGAGACACTTAGGTTAAAGCACTGTGAGATTTTGAGGGGTTCATGAAAGGTGGGACAATGAAATAGGGGAAAGAGACTAGAGCAAGCAACGTATAGAAGAGGTTGTATGGGGCATCTTGTGCATTTGGCATTCCTTTATACAGATGGCCTTTGATAGCAGAGTGCTAGCACTTAATGGATACTGCTGCTGAAAGAAGCCTGTGCTTCACTCAAGATAACCATTGTCCTCAGAGCCCTATGAATCTCAGACAGCAGTTGGCTCCTGCATGAATAGGGTGGGAAAGTGCGCAGAGACATGGCCTAGCTTAGGACTGAACATGAGGCGTGAACATGGGAACTCACAACTCAGTCATGAGATCTTGACCACTGCTGTAAAGACAGCTGGGCTGCCTTTCACTGAAAGCAGTCTTCTAGAAATCAATTCGTCACAGGTAGGAACAATGATCTCCTTCTCCAAGGAAGTTAGTTCAGTGTTTTTACTTCATTGGGTTTATGCACAATTTGTAATAGAAGAGTAAACTCTTGGGGCCTTTGCATTTCCATTTCCTCTTCTTAGAACACTTGTCATCTGGACCTTGACATGGCTAGAACTTATTATTCAGGCCTCAGCTCAAATGTCATCTCCTTAAGGAAGCCTTTTCTGATGACTGAACTTAAAGGAACATTCCCACATTCACCACAGCTACTCTCTGTCACACAACCTATTTAATGGCTTTCATAGCATTTATCACTACATAAAGTCATCTATTTTCTTTACTTATGTGCTTGTCTGTCTCCCTTTATTAGTTTGGAAGCTCCACAAGAAAAAGAACTTTGTCACCATCATACCTTTGGTGTTTAGAACAATGTCTGGCACATTGTAACCGCCAGAATAAGTCAATAAATTAATTTATTCACAACCTAATATGTACTAGGTGTTATGTGAGTGTAGGAGATTTGAGAAGTCATTCAATAATGTAAAATGGTGCAGCCACTTTGGAAAAAAGTCTGGTGGTTCTTCAAAAGTTTACACATAGTTACCATATGATCCAGAAATTCAACTCCAAGGTATATACCAAGAGAAATGAAAACATATGTCCAGACAAAAACTTGTACATGAATGTTCATAATATATATCTAAAAGGCAGAAGCAATCCAAATGTCCATTAAGTGATGAGCAAATAAATACAATATGGTATATCCATACAATGGAATGACATCTGGCAATAAAAAGGAATGAAGTACTGATACGTGCTATACAATAGAAGAACCTTGACAGCTTTATGCTAACCGAAGAAACCAATCAGGAAGATCACATATTATATGACACCATTTCTATGAGATGTCTAGAATAGGCACATCTACAGAGACAGAAAGAACATTAGTGGTTGCCTAGGGTTGGGGAGGTTGGCCAGAAATGGGGAATGACTGCTAATGTGTATGGGATTTCTTCCTGGGGTGATGAAAATGTTCTAAAATTGATTATGGTGATAGTTGTACAACTGTGTAAATATACTAAAAACCATTGAATTGTATACCTTAAATGAGTTAATTTTACAGTATGTATATTGCATCCCCATAAAGCTATCGTTTAAAAAAAATCATTCAATCATGCATGATACCTGAAGTTATATACTCATTTCATCTTTCAGCTTGTATTCATCACCTGCTTTGTAACAGGCTCAGTGCTAAACAGTAGGAATCCACAGGTCAACAACTGTAGTCCCTACCTTAAGGTAAAAAAATCTATTGAAATGTTTGTGATTTCTTTGCCAACTTCCCACCTTATCTCATATCTGCCAAAGAAATCTGATCACAAGAAATGACATGTGCTGGAGACTGCTACCTGTTCAGTAAAACCACATTCTCCTATTCTTGGACACACAACTAGATTACATTTCCCAGCCTCTCTTGCACTTGGGTGGCCATGTAACTGACTTTAGTTTGTGAGGAAAAGTAATATATCACCTTGGCCAAGTCTGGCTCTTCTTTTGCATGTGCCTCTATGCGTTTCATCCCCACTGCCAGTGGAATGGAAGTGAAAATGCTGATCTTGGAAGGCACGTGTTGAAGATGGCAGAGTCTTCATCATCTTGGGTCCCTCAATAAATACATGGAATAAACCTCTCAAACTGACCCATAATTGTACTGTTATGCTAGGAAGAAATAAATCTCTAATTCTAAGGTAAAATGTAATGTTACACTAAACTAACACATTGTGGTACAACAGAAAAACAGAAATATTGTAGGCTATGAGGCCCTCCTGGTCCCTTAAAAATCTAAGCTTTTAGAGGCTGTTTTCCTTTAGATACAAAGTGATAATTTTACTAGGCCCTGATTAGATGTGGGTTATTACCTTTATTACTTAACCCTGGTTTGATTTCTTCCACTCCTTTAGGTCTTCTCCTACTTTAGCAACCAGGAACCGCAAAGAACACTGGCAGAAGACAGGGTAGTAGAGCAAGAATTCTGTTAAGGCCACTTAGCCAGAATTCCCCCGACCCCTGATTTCCTCTTAGTAATGTTTCCCCCACACTGAACCCCACCCTACTCCTTGGTGATAAATCTCCAAATGTCCCTATTATATTCAGAATTGGGCCCAGTGCTACACTAAGGTCTCGTTTCCCCTATTTCAATAGTTCCCAAATAAAATCTGTTTTTACCACTTGAACTGTTACAAGAGCATTTGTAAGGGCTGAGTACAATTTGGGCCTCAGGCCACAGTCTTTATTCAGGCCCAGTTCTGTTTTGCTTGCATTATTATTAATATTATTATGGTTACTATTATTATTTTTGACAGGGGAATTGGCATTCACCTACCTTCCTGGTGGGAGTGTGAATGGTACACTCTTTCTGGAGGGAAATTTGGTACTATGTATCAAAAGTATCAAACTATACATAACTCTCCACTCATCCAACCCCAGACTTGCATGCTCTTTGACCCACAGTCATCCCATTTCTAGAAATTTATCCTAAACTTAAAAATTAAAGAAAACATGGAATGAGTTAGGGAGGATTCCCTCCTTCTCCATGCTATGGAATAATTTCTGTAGGATAGATAGCAGTTCTTCTTTGTTGGTATGGTAGAATTTGGCTGTGAATCCATCTGGTCCTGGGCTTTTTTTTGTTGGGAGATTTTTTTATTGCTACTTCAATCTCGCTGTTCATTATTGGTCTGTTCATGATTTCTATTTATTCCTGATTGGGAGGTTGTGTGTTTCCAGGAATTTATCCATTTCTTCTATGTTCTCTAGTTTATGTGCATAGAGATTTTCAGTATTCATGGAGGATATTTTGTATTTCTGTGGTATCAGATGCGATGTCTCCTTTTTCATTTCTGATTGAGCTTATTTGGGCCTTTTCCCTTCTATTTCTGGTTAATCTAGCTAGAGGTCTATCGATTTTGTTTATCTTTTCAAAGAACAAACTTTTTGTTTCATTTATCCTTTGTATTTTTTTTTTTGTTTTGTTTCCATTTTGTTTAGTTCTGCTCTGAGCTGTGTTATTTCTTTTCTCTGCTGGTTTTGGGTTTGGTTTGTTCTTCCTTTTCTAATTCCTTGAGATATGACATGAGCTGTTAATTTGTGATCTTTCTGTCTTTTGATGTAGGCATTTAAGGCTATGGATTTTCCCCTTAGGATTGCTTTTTCTGCATTCCACAGGTTTTGATAGCTTGTGTCCCCTTTGTCATTCAGTTTGAGGAATATTTTAATTTCCACCTTAATTTTATCATTGACCCAAGGATAGTTCAGCAGTAGGCTGTTTAATTTCCAAGATTTTGTATAGATTAAAGTGTTTCTCTTGGAATTGATTTCTAGTTTGATATCTATGCCAGGAAAGGACACACCAAAAAAAGAAAACTACAGAAACTCATTTCTTATGAATATACATGCAAAAATTCTCAACTAAATACTAGCAAATTGAATTCAACAACACATCAAAAAATAATTCACCATAATCAAGTAGGTTTCATCTCAGAGATGGAAGAATGGTTCAACATATGGAAATCAATAAATGTGACTCACCACATGAACAGACATAAAAACAAAGACCATGTGATCATCTCAATAGGTGCAGAAAAGGCATTTGATAAAATCCAGCATCCTTTCATGGTAAAACCCCTCTACAAACTAGCCATATAAGGAACATAACTCAAAATTATGAAAGCCATATATGACAAACCCACGGCCAACATCATACTGAATGGGAAAAGTTGAAAGAAGTCCTTCTAAGAATTGCAACAAAACAAGGGTTTCCCCTGTCATCACTTCTATTCAACATAATATTAGAAATCCTAGCCAGAGCAATCAGGCAAGAGAAAGAAATAAAGGGTACCCAAATTGGGAAAGAGGAGGTCAAATTTTCCCTCTTTGCTGGTGACATGATCTTGTACTTAGAAAACCCCAAAGACTCCACCAAAAGACTCCTAGAATTGATAAGTAACTTCAGCAAATTCCCAGGTTACAAAATCAGTGTACAAAAATCAGTAGCATTCCTATATACTAATACTGGTCAAGCAGAGAGTAAAATCAAGGACTCAGTACCATTCACAATAGCTACAAAGAAAATAATATATGCAGCAATATACTTAACCAAGGAGGTTAAAGACCTCTACAAGGAGAACTACAAAACACTGATCGAAGAAATTGCAGATAATGCAAATAAATAGAAAAACATCCCATGCTTATGGATTGGTAGAATCAACATTGTTAAAATGTCCATACTGCCCAAAGTGATTTACAGATTAAAAGCAATCCCCATCAAAATACCAGCATCATATTTCACAGATCCAGAAAAAATAATCCTAAGCTTCATTTGGAACCAAAAAAGAGCCCGAATAGCCAAAGCAATCTTAAGTAAAAAGAACAAATCTAGAGGAATCACATTACCTGTCTTCAAATTATACTACAAGGCTAGAGTAACCAAAATAGCATGGTACTGGTACAAAAACAGAGACATACACTAATAGAACAGAATAGAGAACCCAGAAATAAAACCATCTATCTACAACCAACTGATCTTTGACAAATCAGACAATGACATACACTGGGGAAAGGAAGCACTATTCAATAAATGATACTGAGAAAATTGGATAGCCACATGCAGAAAAATGAAACAGGATTCCTATCTCTTACCATATACAAAAATTAATCCAAAGTGGGTTAAAGACTTAAATGTAAGTTATGAAACCATAAAAATTATAGAAGAAAATGTAGGAAAAACTCTTTTAGACATGGGCCTAAGCAAAGAATTTATGACTAAGACCCCAAAGGCAAATACAGCAATAACAAAAATAAATAAATGGTATATAATTAAATTACAAAGCTTGTGTATGCAAGGGAAATAATCAACAGAGTGAATAGACAACCTACAGAATGGGAGAAAATATTTGCAAACTACACATCCAACAAAAGACTGATATCCAGAATATATAAAAAAACTCAAAAAAATCAGCAAGAAACAAACAATCCCATCAAAAAGTGGGTAAAAGATATGAACAGAAGTTTTTCAAAAGAAGATAGACAAATGGCCAAGAAACATGAAAAAATGCTCAACATCACTAATCATCAGGGAAATGCAAATTAAAACCACAATGAGATACCACATTACCCCTATCAGAATGGCCATTATTAAAAAGTCAAAAAACAACAGATGCTGGTGTGGATGCAGAGAGAAAGAAACACTTATACACTGTTGTTGGGAATGCAAATTAGTACAACCTCTATAGACAACAGTACGGAGATTACTTAAAGAAATAAATGTAGACCTACCACTCAATCCAGCAATCCCACTACTGGGTATCTGCCCAAAGGAAATGAAGTCATTACATCAAAAAAAACAAAAACAAAAACAAAAATAAAAAAAACCCCTGCATTTGATGTTTATCGCAGGAGAATTCAGAATTGCAAAGATGTGGAATCAACCTAAGTGCCCTTCAGTTCATGAATGGATAAAAAAAATGTGATGTATGTGTGTGTGCATGCGTGTGTGCACACACGCACACCATGGAGTACTGCTCAGCCATAAAAAGGAATGAAATAATGTGATTTATAGCAACTTGAATGGAACTGGAGACCATTATCCCAAGTGAAGTATCTCAGAAATGGAAAACCAAACATCATTATGTTCTTACTAATAAGTGGGAGCTAATAGATGGGTACACACAGGCAGAAAGTGATATAAAAGACATGAGAAACCAAGAAGAGGGGAGGGCAGGAGGGTGGATGTGGGATAAAAACTTACCTATTGAGTACAATGAACACTATTCTGGGAATGGGCACACCAAAAGCCCTGACTTAAGCTTTATGCAAGATATTCACATAACAAAACACTTATACCCCATTCGTTAATATTTTAAAATTAAAAAAAATTTATTGCTTTAAAATAAATAAATGACTATCACAAAAAACTAAAGAAAACAATGTGTTAGTTGTCAGGATGTACAATATATTACTTGAAAAAATTGACACAACAATTTGGTTGTAAGGAAAAATTCTGAAAGATTTTGAAACTTATTAGGTGTCCTGTCTAGGTTTCACTGCCATTATTTGTTTTTGAGTATGCTATTTTATCACTTCACAGAGATAAAAGTTCACTGGTAGAAAACTAATATTAATGTAAATAATTACTCTCCATAGAAATACAAATTGTGTCTGGTGGAATGCAATTGATTATCTCTCTATGGATATTTTCCTTTTTCAGCATATTATGGGGGTACAGATGTTTAGGTTACGTATGTTGCCCTTGCCCCCCCCTCCCCCCCAACTCCGAGCTTCAAGCATGTCCATCCCCTGGATGGGGCGCATCGCACTCTTTGTGTATGCATATACCCGTCCCCTCCTCCCCC
>NW_012148964.1:2084410-2094087 GCF_000956105.1 Propithecus coquereli
TGCAAAAATTTTCTCCCATTCTGTAGGTTGTCTGTTTGCTCTTGTGACAGTTTCTTTGGCTGTGCAGAAGCTTTTTAATTTGATCAGGTCCCATCTCTGTGGATATTGATCGGTTTTACTCATTTTGTATCCACATGTAAATTTATCTCAGCACTTTTTTATCCGACTAAATGTGGGAAACTTTCAATTGATTTGAATTTCTTACTGGTTCCTTCATTAGTTAATGAGATAAATAAAATCTGTAACGTGTTCACTTTAAACTTATATGAGAATCATGATTTGATGTTTTAAAAAACGTTTACCCTTTACATGGAGATTTATTAAATAAATTATGATACATTCATATGCTACATAGCCTTAAAATTTGTTACAGAAGAACATTTGTTGACACAGAACAAGGCAGGTTGCAGAACTATCTGCACAGCATGAGTTCACCTTGTATAAAAATGTAAATATAAACCTGAGTGTGTGCAGGAAGGAGTATATGGCCCAGATTCCCTTGATCCAACCACCTCTTCTCCTTCTCACTTGTAGTTCTCAGTTTCTCAGGCTAACTGTAGAATGTGCTGAAAATGCATTGTCTTGAGATAAGAAGGAACCATCTGATACAGCCCAGGCCTTACCCTCATCCTTCCTAGAGTAGGATGTCCTACAATCCTTTGGCTCAGCAATGCAAGTTTCTCCCAGGGTATAAAACCCAGAGCAGAATGCTTTCAAGGTCCCTCCCCTTTGGTGAGAAATGGGGCATGTGCAGACAAGACTCCATCTGCCCTGGGCAGCTTTTGCCAGCCTTGGAGGCAGTCTCACCATGGATCCCAGACTTCTGTTGATCCTTGTTGTCTGTGAGTCATAAGTCACTTTGCCTGACTTGTTGTGAGAGGGTTCTGTGTCACTGGACTCACATTCTGGCAGCTAGGTTTGTGCAAAACCTCCTGTCAGATGTAGGAACCTCAGCAGAAATTGATGAGTTGCTCAGAGTCCTCCCCTGGGACTAATAAGTGGTGCACAGTATTCTGCTTGACAGTGTGTATGTGTGTCCACGTGTACAACTATATATACATGTGCAAACAGAAATGTGATACATATGTGTATGTATTTTAGCCCTGGAATGATATATATCAAGGTAATAAAAGGGATTATCTCTGGGGTTGAAATATAATATAATGTTTAATTCTTCTATACACTTAAATGTATTTTCTCATTTTTCTAAAGTAAATTAAACTTACACTAAGAAATGACTATTTTGTTTTTTAAAAATTACAATGGGATAAGCAGGAACATTTTTCTCTTCCACTAATTTGTTTTCAAATTTTAAAACTCAATCCTTCATGGATAGGTTAGCTCAGGGCAGTGCCTGTTTCTGCCTATTGCCCCTTCATAAATAATAGGGCCTCCTTTTGTTCTCAAATATGTTTCAGTTTGAAGCACTTTTATAGTCATTTTACTTCTGTGATATAAGCTCTCAAGATCTGCAAGATGTCATGCCTCAGTGCATGAAGCGAGCAGTATAAAGAAAAGCTAGAATGCCTGTGAGCAATGTCATAATTCACTGGTTCAAAATCTGAATTTTGTCTCATCCAGAAAAATAGTCTTGCAAAAACAAAGCATGTTTGCCTCCACAGGTTGCAGGATTGAAGCCCAAGCTGATTTCATTGTCTGAATGAATGGGGAAATGATCACAGCATTTCTTGGCCTTTGCATTTACCATAGGACTGAGAGTTGCAAATCAATGGACAATTTCAGGGGGAAACCAATCCAGAAGGAGGAGGAGTTGCTCTAAACAGAAGATTTTCTCTCCTCCGTAAACTTTTCATAACTGCAAACAACTTACGGATTTCAGGACCAAAAAGAAACCTTAGATTTAAAGCAGCATTTATCTTGTCTGCAAGTTTATTGGAGTGATCCCTTTTCAAATCCACTGCCAACTATGTCAGGGGCTCTCCCGGCGGGGAACCAGCTGTTTCAGAAAGTGAGCTTTTCAAATGTAAAATAGTGCTTTTTCTGCCTTCTTCCCTCTGAAAGCAGACAACTTAAAGTCTTAAAAATTCAACCCTGAATTGTTACAAGGGCATTTGTAAGGGCTGAGTACAATTTGCGCCTCAGGCCACAGTCTTTATTCGGGCCAAAGCCTCAGGAGGCAGGAGATTGATTTTTATAAGCTCAGAGTTCTATACTTTCCTGAATCCTCTTTCATCCTGTTAGTATTATCTTAGAATCAGATAGGGAAACTTTTACTTAATGCCAGAGTTGGTGGAGAAGTCCTGATCCTCTGTACTTTCTAAGCTAGATGGGAGAAAATAACTTCATAGTAAGGTAAAATCCTATTTTATTCACGTATTTATAAAAAAGGTAGCACAAAGCCTCACTCAGTTTATTAAAGAGGAAAATTCTAACATTACTAGTTTCTCACATTATCTAGTTTACAGATACTGGGAGAGTCGAAGATACCTCTTAGGCTATCTAAAGACCAAAGAATGGAAAGGAAGAATAGAAAGAAGGAAAGGATGAAGGAAGGGAAAAAGGGAGGAAGAGAGGGAGAAAAAAGCAAAAGAATAAAAGAAAGGGGTAATTAGCTGATTAGGCAAAATAACTAAGCCATGCTTAGAATTTTTTTTCTTATTGCATATATTTAAGGTGTACAACATGATGTTTTGATATACGTATGCACTGAAACGTTAGGTAGATAGCGAGGGATTCTGGATCTCCTAGGGACGAAAGTGGGTGCTATTGCCTTGATGCAGTTGCCTCACCTGGGAAGGACAAAGGTGGGCCTCAGTCCGCAACACCCCCCGCCACCATCTTGGTCCTGCCCCACCTCAATCCTGTCCCTAGTGACTGCCATACCTGGGGTAGGAGGAAACACCCTACAAATCTGTCAATCAGAATTTAGCACACCAACTGCAAAAGAATGCAGAGGACTCTCTAGCCCATGGACCAAGAAGCATAGGTATGATAGAGTCTGGAAAGTGACCTACAACAATCCACATGGGTAAGACTCAGGTCACGCAACTCTCAACTGTCGAATCAAAGTGGTTTCGTGGTGACATCTGAGCACTATAAAACAAGACGTAGACCATAACCAGGCCCTTCCTTTTGCTCTCTCTTTGCTGCGACAATGGGTCCGATCATCATCCGTGGCGTACGTATCATGCTCTATAAACCTGTATCTTGCTCTTGCTCTACAATCCTATCTTTGTTTCCTCAATAAACCTCATTTTCATGCTTGCGTTACTTTGGTGAGTCTGCTCATTCTTCAGCCATGAGTGCACCAAGAACTAAAGAACTAACATTTCAGACCCCCAAACCCAACAGGATGGCTATTATCAAAATACAAAAGATAACAAGTATTGGTGAGGATGTGGGGAAAAGAGAACCTTCGTACACTATTGATGGGAATGTAAATTGGTGTAGCTATTATGGAGGTTCCTCAAAAATTAAAAATAAAACTACCATGTGACCAAGCAATGTCTCTTCCAAAGGAAATGAAATCAGTCCCTCATAGAGATATCTGTACTCCCATGTCCATCACAGTGTTATTCACAATAGCCAAGATTTGGAAAAATATTATTCAGCCTTAAAAGAGAACTTTTTTTTACATGCCGCTGAGTTACCAATGCTCCGGTAAGCTTATGGGATTTCAACAAGAAGTACAGCTTTTCTGGAATTGTGGTTTTTTTTTTTTTTTTTTTGCTGGACTTTAGTAAATGAAGACAACTTGAAAGACAGTAGAAACATAACAAATGTAAAAGGAATTTTCAGAGAATGAGAAGAGCCGTCCCCAGGAGAGATTCAATCATTCTGTCAGGAGCCTGGCTGGTGTCCACAGCAGCAGACCTTCCCCTGAAGCTGTGAGTGTGTGTCAAGTTCTGAGTGATACTGTAGCGTTATTGTTCTAGTTAAGGATAGTTACACATAATGAAGCAATCAAATCCAGGATTAAGTTCTTCGGTAAGAGCTGACTGCTCAAAGACTTGACAGAATGTGAATTAAATACATTATGTAGTGGTCCCAGAGGCAGTGGGCAATAGGAACTTACGCTTTTATTCCTGAAACAATTCTGTCTCTGACAGGGGCCAGAGACACGGGCCTAATTTGGCGTCTTCCTGTGTAGCCGGTGAATGATTTATATGCTAGGAGGGAGAAGAGCTTTCCCCTTGCTTGTAACAAAAACTATTTTTAACTCTCTCAGTTGAGAAAATTCTGTTTTCTGGCTCAGGCACCTTTTAGATTAATATGCTTCCTAAAATTGAAATGACTCATTAGGATCTGTGCTTAGAGTGGGCTGGAGGCTTGGTTCACACATCTCTCTGAGAGCTGTTTCATCCTGAAGCTTCTGGAGAAGTCCCTCCAGCCACCCACTCTCCAGATAACTAGGGGAAACCTGATTAAGGGGCTGTCAAGGAAAAAACAAAGCAAAGTGTAAATTCCATTATCACTGAAGAAAGCCTGTCGTGACCAAAAGGTGAAATAGTGCAGAAAAAAATTTAACTTCTTTTTGTTGTTGTTTCTTTTTCACTTCTATGCTCAGAGAACTGTTTTCATGAGTTGGTTACAATTTTCAGGCTTCTTTCTTCTCATGTCTGGGGGAAGGGGGTTTGGCATTAATTGGAACACTTGTCAGTCTCAGCAAAGATGGCGAGGGAGAACGAAATGGAAATAAAAACGTGCCCTCGAAATGTGAGTGCTCCATTTGACAGAAAAGCAATTCCAACCTTGGCATTTCGGGCAAGGAGAAGGGAGAAGAGAGGTAACATTCATGTGCCTGCCTTGTGCAGGGTGTTGCTACATAAATTATCTCATTTCACAGATTTTGACTCAGTGACAGAGAGCAGGGGGTAGTGAACAAATCACAACTTGTACACATCAGAAGAAAATGAGATCTCTCCGGAAGGTGGCTTGTTGAGATGGAATGAGAGAGAGAGCTGGGCACAAATAATGGGCTTGATATGGGAAAATAGGGGAATCTTTGGGGGGAATGGGAGTCTATAGGAAAGATCTGCTCATACCAGCTTTGGAAGATAACCCCAAACCCAGGGAAGATGGCTTTGGCCCAAGGTGTCTAGGAAACTCATCATAAGCCCTTAGCAATTCACCAAACAAGAAAATCTGTACCTTTGTTTGGGTTGTGGGGTGAGTTTTCTGTGTTTACCATTTCCTCAGGGATGGGTCATTTGTAGTCACATTCAGAGAATGTGGCCTGCTGGCCCCAGTCACCTTTATATCTCTAGCACCTAGCTGAGTACCTGACAAATAAAAGCAGCTCAGCAAGTGCTTATTGAATTAATGCCATGAATGATGAACTAATACTTATTTATTATTTGAAAACTGGGCAGACTCATTCCTAGTAAGTTTAGTCAAAACAAAATATTTATATTGTCTTAGGAACAGTTAAAAAAAGAGAAAACTAGAGATTGGGAAGAAGGTGGGAAAAGATGGTGATTTAGGTGGTACAAAGAGAATAAATGCTTTTGCAGTGTAGCCAAGGCACTTTGTAGAGTAAAGCAGCCTGAAGCAAAGCATATTTTGGTACCCTGGAACTGCATGCCTGAGAAACATCTGGGATTTAAAGAAGAGGGGATATTATCCTTCTTATTTCTACTCACACTGAGTAGAAAGTGCCCTTTCTGATTCCAGGTGCTGCACCGGGCACAAGGATCCAGTGGAACTAGAACTCTTCTTTCTCCTCTGCTGGAGCTCACATTCTAGATGGGGAGACTCCAGATACAGCCAGGTAGGCATATGTTGGGGTGAATGTGTGTGTGTGTATGTGTGTAGAGGAGGTAGCCCTGGACCCTGGATAGGGTGACCCAGGGAGGCCCAGGAGGCCACGTGAGAATTTCCTCTGGCTAGGGGCCACTGAGGAGAAGACTTAGTCTGCTCATCTTTGCATTAGTACATTGCAGATTAAGTGTCAGGATAAAGTTGTCATGTAAATACATCCAATCTTTTTTTTTGGGGGGGCGTGTAATAAAGCAGAGTTGAATAAAAATAAAATGTCATGGGTTTTGGGGAGGAGGTGATTTGAATCTATTCATTTCAGACACATGTATGGGGTCCTAATATTAATATACTCCACCCACTGTGTTTGTTGTAATAAACAAGAGAGATCCAGTCTTTGACATCACAGAACTGAAAACACAGGAGCTTAGACCAGGGCTCACAGACTCAGGTGTCTACCAGATGAGCAACAGGTAGAGACTGTAGCCAACTGAGACTGTGTGCCTGCCTTGTTTAGGTGGGGAGTCACAGGTGTCAGTCAGGTAGACCCACTGTTGTCAGGTCTGATTTTCAATAGAAGCTGGAAATTCATATTTTTATGTGAAATGCTCTGATTTTTTAAATGTTTCCAACTAAATCTGGGTACTACCAGTAGCCATAAAAGGGATCCCTACACTAGACAAGGAATGCTTCTCTGGAGAAACTGTCTATGGATAAGGAACAAGCTTCTTACATTGTTTGACTTTGTTTCCCTGTTGATTTTGTGGCTCGATATTGTCTTGAGATTTTTTTCTTCTTCCTGTATTTTTCCCTCTTCCTGCCCTCATTCAAGCTGGTGTTGGACTTTCTGTTTAGTTGCCTCAGGGTAAATGTGGCAGGGCCAATGCAGAATTAGCCTGCAAATCTTTCTGGCTTTTATTTTCCCAAAGCCTAAAACTTTAGCTATAATTTGCAGAAGAGAAAAAGGAAGGATTTTCCAGTATGTAAGAGTCATGGACAACAAAGGGACAAAGTAATACTTAACCTCCAGCCCCAGGCAAGAAAGATATTCCTCCCAGACTGGAAGGGGTGGGATGAGACAAGAGGAACCATAATGGAATTCACAGCAGAGAGGATCCTGGCTCTGTCTCTTGCTAACGCATCATTGGTGCATCCAGGCAGAGGGGTCTGTAGGCAACTTAAAAATATTCCTGTACCCCAAGTATGGCATCAGGAGCTGCTGAGAGCTGCTGCATGTGAAGGGGCCAAGCAGACAGGACAACAGGTAACCTCGTGGTAGCTAAATCTCCTGCCTATTCATTACCGGTGACCATGGACAGAACCGCTGCCATATCCCTGGCACTGGAAAAGATCTTGGATCCATGGCACAGCCCTAAGGGGAGGGAGGGCCAAAGTCTGACCATGACCGAGGTGAAGTGGCTAAAGTTAAAACAGGTTGAGTCACAGAAAATATAGTGATGTGTTATTTCCTCCACTTCTGACGATGTGGCCTGAAATTCAAAGCCGCTACAGTTTTTACTTACAGACACCACGCACTGAAGTGCCCATGCGTTCACATAAAGTCTTTTCAGAATCCTCTTTTTTTAAAAAATACAGATATGTATGGCACATATTTTTCATTTCTGCCACGAATTCTATGTCCTGGCTCTGCAAGAAGTGCAGGATACTCTTGCCCTTTGGAGGACTAACAGGGAGAAGCTGGAGGAGTGAAGTTGGGGCATTGGTTGCTTCCTCAGAGCACGGTCTCTGGGTCATGGCGAGAGAAGGTTTCATTTAGTGTGTTTTTCCCATTAATAGGGTAGCTGGGAGAAATTCCATGCTGCAGTGAAGCCTGGAAATACCTTGGACCGGACTTCTGGGAAACCTGCTCCATGTATGGTAGGGCCAGGTACTGAATCATCTAGACACACTTTTGAGAGCCTTACTCTTAATACTTATTCCAGGACATGGGCATAACGCGGCATTGTCATAGGCAAAGCAGAATGTGTGGTCATCCTATCTCCACTGTGGGGAGACCCTCTCATGGTGTATGTTACATTGTTACTTGTGCTCTGTGCCTTGTCAGGAAAACATCGAAATATGGAAAATAGCCATATATAGCTGTTTTCTAAATCACTCAGAAGAATTTGAACCAGTACCCAGAGTAAGCTGTGTGCTGGTCCACTAGCAACTTGACACAAGTCTTTGCTGAAAGGTCCACTGTTCTAAGATAGTGCAGAGAGAAACAGATTTCTCTTTGCTTGCTCATACTCAAAGACTAGGGAAATGAATGAAAGATCAAAAAATAGAGACTATTCCTCCCCTTGCTTGTAAGGAAGAATTCAAATAAATGATTCAAAAAAGAAACACAAGAGAAAAGAAATAGTAGAAGATTACAGGGGGAAGAAAGATGATGCACAGTAATTTTTAAAATGCTTCTGCTAATGTTAAATTAGTTGCAGAGTCAGCAGCAGACCTTAGGCCTACTGAGCCCTATTCCAGGAAGGAATCTCTAGCTAGGTTGGATAATCTTGAATTGTTCTGTTTGAGATTCTAGGTAACAAGAGCTTATTGGGAAGTACATGCTTTGGGTCCCAAGGATATATTTTGAAAAGGGCGTTTCTTGATGGCCACTGCTGAGTATTGATCTGTACTCAGCGTTGTCATTTCATGGGTTCTGTGAAGTTTTTCTCTGAGAAGCAATTTCTTCCTCTTCCACACATGTCTTAGCACCAAGAGAAATTTTCCTCTGAAATCTTTACCTTTTGTCATCAATAGCAGCTCTTAACCATCTGGGTAGATTTCACCTCTAACCTTATCTTCGGAGAACGAAATTTTAGCTTAAACTGTGACCACAAAATACAAACACGCTATCCGATCATTTGCTATCTGTCCTATGTTTTTCAAAGCCACCTAGTAAGCTTCAGAAAACAAAGATCTTTACTGCTTGGTAGTTTTTCAAGGTATCCGGAGTTCCAGGATCGATTGCAGCAATCTGAGCCATACAGTTTTTCTTACTTTAAAACAGATTTTGAGGAAGGTGTTTAAAGTTTTAGCGTCAGAACAAGAGAAATCCTTCCAGGGCGAGCATTTCCAAAACAAAATAATAGATTTTAGTTCATCAGGGGAACCTTGAGAATGACATAAATTTTACCGTAATGGCCTTTAAGGATTAAATTGGTTATGAAAACATACCACCAAGGTTATTTTACATTATAGGTCTTTCGTAAGTCTATAAAAGTACAATTATGCTACAAATGTTTTTGTGTATAGTACATATTATATATATATGAAAACAATAATGTCATTTCATGACAATGAATAATATAGAACATCCACATCCATTTACCTCTTGATTGTTTTTAAATTGCTTTTTTATGCCTTGGGTTTATTCTGCACTTTACTAAACCTCTTAAACCTGAAGAAAGAATAAGGAGGAGGATAATAAGGGATAAGTGGAGAAAATAATAAAATAGAAAACAAAGACATGTTTTAAAAAAAGAAGAGAAACTTTGTTACCTTAAAAAATGAAATTAGCAAACACACTTTACAGTATTTCTTAATCTATCAATTATTGAGAGTAACCTTAGAAAACTCTCATTTTGAGGGGTCAATTTTTATCTATTTTTAACCTATATTACTAGGTACTACAGGTTTAGAATTGTTTAACTTTTTGATTAACTAAACCTTTAATCAATAGGTAGTGAGTCTTCTCATCACTAAGTAATATTTCTGTCTTAAAGTGTTTATCAAATATATCCACAGCAGCTTTTTTTTAGTTTAGGGTTGTCCCAGTTTATCTTTTTTCATTATTTTACTTTCAATTGTGAATCCCATATACAATACAATTTATTACCTATAGCCCTCATGTTGTACAGTAGATCTTTAGAAAACTCTCATTTTGAGGGGTCAATTTTTATCTATTTTTAACCTATATTACTAGGTACTTACAGGTTTAGAATTGTTTAACTTTTTGATTA
>NW_012148964.1:2095882-2097199 GCF_000956105.1 Propithecus coquereli
GCTGTGTTCCCAGGCTTTTCCTTCTGAATGCCATATTGTGATTGTTAAAAATCCAGGTTCTAGACCACTAGGCGCAGCTGTTACATACCTCAGGGTAAGCCATAACCAGTGTGAGCATGTCCGTCTATCTGATCGCTGGCCTACAGCTTGTGTCTGGCCTTCACAAATTCCCATAACCTTCCTAGAAGGTCAGTTATACTTTAAAAAAGACTTTTAAAAAACACTTACCCCACAATCCTAGGGGTGATGTGCTGGGAAGGATTTCTTAGAACATATATCCTATATCATATTTGTAAACAAAAAAAATTTCAAATCTTTGATGGTTAATTTTATGTAACAATTTGACCGGGATGAGATGTATCCAGATAGCTGGTAAATCATTATTTCTGGGTGTATCTGATAGTGAGGGAGTTCCCAGAAGAGATTAGCACTTGAACCAGTAGTGAGTAAAGAAGATTGCCCTCACCACTGTGGGCAGATACTGCCAATCCTTAGAGGACCCAAACAAAACAAACAGGCAGATGAAGGGAAATTCATTCTTCTCTCTTCTGGAGCTGGGACATCTATCCTCTCCTGCCCTCGGACATCAGAGCTCCTGGTTCCCAGGCCTTCAGACTCAGACTGAATTACACCACTGGCTTCCCTGGTCTCCAGCTTGCAGACGGAGATCATGCGATTCCCCAGTTTCCATAATCATGTGAGCCAATTCCTTATTTTATCTATCTATCTATCTATCATCTATTTCTCTCTCTATAGTCTCCTAATTGTTCTGTTTCTCTGGAGAACCCTGATGAATATAGAGGGGAAGCAAATCCAAGCTTCTGTTTTGAAAACTCCTGAGAAGAGCCTGGCTCGAACCATCTTCTGCTTAGTCCCCAGCATATAAGAAGGGGTATACATAGATCAAACTAAGAGGAAACATTAGTTTAATTTTTAATAATGTGGAGACTCTTTTTGTTATGGCTGCCCATAAAAATATTCTTAAGGGGAATGTTTAAAACTATTTTGCCATTATCTAAGTTTAGTTTTAAGAGACTGAGCTGCAAAAACCTCCATGGGTGAATCTGATTATATGTCAATCACACACCTGGGGTTTCAGTGCACAAATTTACTCTTGGAGGTACTGAAATATCCTGGGAAAAAGATAAGAGAGTTATCTTTGGGATAAATCTTATATCTGTCCTGTGACTGGGTTTCTTTATGGGTATTGTCAGTCTCCCGTAGTTGACTATGGTTAGGAGCAAGGTCTTCCCTGAGGCTCAACGTAGGGAATTTTCTCCACATCCAAGGTTTAGTGGAATAAAAAAAGGCTTCTGG
>NW_012148964.1:2108570-2110499 GCF_000956105.1 Propithecus coquereli
GAGTGACAGAGATATTAAGGTGACCTGCTTAAGGAAGGAACATAAAACACAGTAGAGACCATTCTTGAACTTAATTTTACTGTCCTGATTCCCACAGCTGTCATGTAAACTATGCTGCTAATTTACACAGATTTGGGATTCTTGGAACCTACCTCATGTTACATTCATTATTTTTTCAAGAAGTGATAAGAAGCATATATATTAAAATCACTTCACTTTTGGATGACACATTAATAAAAATGCCACAAGAGTACAGAAAACCGTAAGTAAGTGACACTGAGTTACAGAAACAGGCAGAATATATTTGGCTGAGGAGCATAACCTTGCACTGATTCCTCTAGGTGTTTCCAATCCATTCTTCCTGTTCAATACCAATAAACCTCCCCTGGAATCCAAAATCCAAATGTTATAATATATCTAACAGTTATCCCTCATACTCTGCTTTCTAAGCAAAAATAATCTTTATTTATTTCTTTATTTTTTGAATGAAGATTCTGATTAAACTCTAGCTAAACTGACTTGAGTGCTTTGGTTTACATGATGCCCTAAAGGATTATTACTGATGTCATTTATGTGATCACAAGCTGTGTTTACAGCAATAAAGCAAGCTAGGCTTGAGTAGTATTAATAGCCCTACTAATTACACTACTATAAAAGGTTTATGGATGGTATAAATTTCTATATTATTATCCAGTGCTCTGGCAGTGGCATTATTCCAGAGAAAGGTATCACAGGGCTCATTTGTTTTCCATTTTTTGCACTCATTCATGAGGAGATGATAAACAAGAGACTGAGTGAAAGAAGAAGGAAAGGAGCCCACTGGGATATACTCTTATACTAAAAACATGCTACGTGAGGGATTATTATCATTTACATTTTATTTTAGGATTTAAAAGTTATTTCATGTTGCCAACAAACATATGAAAGGATGCTCATTTCACTGGTAATTAAGGAAATAAAATTTAAAACAATGAGATATTTTTTATCATTCAAACGGACAAAAAAATTACTGGTAATATCCGATGGTGACAATTAAATGGGGAAATAGGGACTCTTGAATACTATTAGTAGACTTTTGAATTGGTAACACCTTTTTGGGAGGAGGGGGTATCGGGGGGAAATTTGGTGGTATTTATCAATATGTAGAATGCCCAGTGATCCAATATTTAAACTTTTAGAAATCTAAACTCCAAGATACTCTCACATGTGTACAAAGATATGCATACAAGAATATTTCTTGTAAAATGGATGGTATATTTCAAACTTGGAAACAATCTGTATGATCACTAACTGTGGGCTTATCAATACTATCTCAGCAATTAAAACTTATAAGGTAAATGTATATGTGCTGATATGAAAAATTTTCAGGATATATTAAAAGAAAAAGGAAAGTTGCAGAACAACTTTAGTTTCTAGCATTTACATGAAAAACACACTATAACTACATTTATGTATATATATATATGTGCATAGAAAAAAGCCATGAAAGATGAATAACAAAATTTAACAAAGATTTCCTTTGGAGAGTGGGATTTATAGTAGATGAGAAGCACTATCTTTTTGTTTTTAAACCATATTTATGTCTGTATTTGAAATGTTTATATTTACATAAACACTTAATGTTTATATTCACGTGTTACTTGGATAATTTAAAAAATAAAAGTAAATTCAAAAAATGATTATAACATTGCCACTTCAAATAATGTTGCAGAATCTCTTGGTTCTCCACAGCTCCCTTCTAAAATGGAGCATATTGACATATTAGGAAGTGGACATACTAGCATATTACATCTTTTTTATAAGGTGGACATCTGCCTTAGAAGCAGTCCAACAAAGATATTTGATCCAAAGATTTATTATCAAGGATACCTTTTAATTTATTTTAAGTCTTAATCAAATTGGATTGATTTTAAATAAACAACCCAAGTG
>NW_012148964.1:2110549-2112158 GCF_000956105.1 Propithecus coquereli
AATTATAAAAATTAAGCATTTAAAGGCTAGCATTGCTGAAGACGTGCCAATATACAGCAAATGCAATGAGGTATAGGCAGGGCTGAATGTGGTGGAAAGCAATCTTCCCATTTCTATAGCTCTAGTTCAAATGTTGGCTCTGCTTCTTACTAGCTATATGATTTTTATTTGTCTTCACTTCTAAAGGGTACTTTTATTGTTTACAGACTTGTATGATGTCAGGGTTTATCTTTTCCTTCTAGCACTTTAAAAATATTGTTATATTGCCTTCCTGCCTCTATTGTTTCTGACGAGAAGTAGTTTTTCCCTCTGTGTAGTATATCTTGTTCTTTTGCTGCATTCAAGCTTTTCTTTTTGTTTTTGGGCTTTAGCAGTTTGACAGTGATATACCTACATGTGATTTTCTTTGCATTTCTCTTGAGATTTGCTGAGCTTCTTGGATCTGTTTGATATCTTTCAATAAATTTAAAAAGTTCTCAGCTATTATCTCTTCAAATATTTATTCTTCCCCATTGTCTCTCTCCTTTTCTTCTGGAAGTCCAATTGCATGCATGTTGGATAGTTTCATACTGTTCTACATATCTTATTCTATTCTGTTTTTCTTCCCCTCCCCCTTTTTTCTGTATTTCAGTTGAATACTTTGTACTGATCTACCTTCAAGTTCACAGATTCTTTCCTCTGCTGAGCCCTACATTCTTCATTTCCTTTACTGTGTTTTCTATTTCTAGTATTCCCATTTGACTATTGTTAAAATAGTTTTCTGATCTCTGGTGAAATTCTCCATGTCTTTATGAAGGTTGGTGACCTCTTCCACTAGCATTAAGATTTTTATCATAGTTATTACTAAGTTTGATAATTTTCTGATAATTCTAACATCTATGACATCTCTGGGTCTGCTTCTATTGATACTTTTTCTCTTGACCATGTGTCCATTTTCTTGCTTCTTTGCATATTTAGCAATTTTTTTTCTTGTGTCTGGACCTTTTGTATCAAAGAATAGTATAGACTGGACTAAGTAATATTTACTTAGAGAAAAGGGAATGTCCTTTATCTTGTGTTAGGCTTCTTGATTGGGGGACTGAGTTATGCTGATCAGTGGGACTGAGCTTTCTTGCAACTTTAGTTTGACTTATTTTACCATTGTTTTTGAATAACTTGAGAGCAGAATCAGTACTTAACCTTCTTCAGGGCATGGGATCTGAGTACTGGTGAGGTTCTAGAGATTTCTTTGCACTTTATAATCAAGTTACCAGCTTTCTGAACCATTAGAGATATATCTTTGCTTTATAGCTCAGCTGTCTGCTATTTGAGTTTTTGGGGAATTCTCTTTATCCCCATCCCTGTACCATACCAGGGTTTCTGCACCTACGGAGAAAGATTTCTGTCAGTTCTCCATTCCTGTCATAGCAGCTGAAAGTCTGGAATGCCTCCAACTCCTTTCTCTCAGATCTCCTACACTACTCCCCTTCACCTTCAAAGGATGGCTCTCAAACACTTGGGGAGGCTCCACACACCTCATATGAGACCTCTTTTAGGTTTCCTGTGCCAGCCTTTCAGCCTGTGTATACTACATGCCCAGCAGTAGGTAAAGACCCATGTAATATAGCTT
>NW_012148964.1:2112208-2113962 GCF_000956105.1 Propithecus coquereli
CATACAACCGTGCCATGGAGCAGGAAGGGAATGGCTTAAATGTAGGATACGTGGGAGGAATTATCTCCATTACTTTCTTGGCCATTCCAGTAAGTTTTGATTTAGTGGAAGAAATACAAGATAAAATTTGTCTAAGATAGCAAAAGGATAGGGAGGCTTGCTCAGGAAAGATAAAGTTCTGCCAGTTATAACATATTTAACAGTATCTAATTTAGAGTCTCACGTTTTTAGGGAGTGTGAAGAGATCAAAGAGTCAGGAAGTATGCTAGGGAAGCTATGATAGGCATAGAAAATAGGACCGATCAAGAAAGCTTTAAAAAGTGTGCAGTAGTCCTTAAAGATGGAAAGGTTTTGCTGATTTAATATGACTTAAGGTGCATTTGAGGAATACAAAAGATTATTATGAAGAAGTGAGTTTATAATACTTTGGAAAAAATCCTGGTCACATATCAGAAAAATAACTTTTAACAAGTCAAAAGATATGGAATTAGCTGCTTGGGAAAATGCTTTCCTATAATGAAGATATAAGAATATGTAAAAAAATCAATCAATCAATCACTTTTTCATTTGGAATTATTTAGGTGCAATGAGCTGTGAGTGAAAAAAGAAAGCAAGTGCAAGTTTAAACTTTATAAATAAAAATGTAAGCATAGAAAGTGGAAAGAGGAGGCAGCATCCCAAGGGAAGATGCCAACAGAAAATATAATACAGCTAAACTATGTCCTTATTCCCAAGTTCAAAACAAAACAAAAACAAACAGATACACAAAAATAAATGTACCCTGTAGATGTAGCTATGTTGGTAATGTTATAAAACAACATGCACTGTGTGATTACAATTTTTAAAGTATGATATATACAGAAATATATATACCAAAATGTATCTCTCTGGAGAGATTACAGGTGACATTGTCTTTCTTTGTATTTAAAAAATATATATTCCCAAATTTCTGTAACAAACACTTTGTGACCAATGAAAATAAACAAATATTTTAAATGAAGAAAAAAAAAAGGAAAGAAGACAGAGGGAAGAGGTCAAGAGATCTCCTCCCATTCTAAACAGCAGAGAAGTGGTACTTCTCTCTCAAAGGGAAATGGACTAAACAGAAGATGTTGAGAGGAGAGTAGTAAAAATGAAGAGAGCATTAACTTTTGAGGGATTGGGGATGTTTAGCTTGGAAAGAAAAGTGTGCATAAGGTTTGCCTCCAATATTTCAATGACTATCTTGTTAAAATGCAATGTAATATTCCATAGGCCTAAAGAAATACATTTAGGATACTGGGTATCAACTAAAAGGAAACATATTTTGGCTCATTATAAAGAAGAAATTTAATGGTCAGAGGTACCCAAAGTTGGGATACATTTATCTGGAGTATAATGAATTTAAGATATTTCAGTATACTCTGAGTTCCTGGACTGAACATTGTAGAACTGGAGACTCTATAGTTGGAGCAAGTGAATGTTAAGGTCTACACCAACACTTTTTTTCCTCTCTAATCAGTTTCACTATAAACAAGAAAAGCTATTTTTCACCTTTGGCTATGCCTGAAATTAAATTAGCAAATTACGGATGATGGAGTGACTACAGGTACTTTCTCAAATGGAGCTGAATCGCTTGGTTAAACTAAGCCTCTTCTTCTGGCCTTCATGTGTGATTTCTCATCTTTTGCCTCAAGATGCTGCTATGAATACATACTGTAAAATGTTAATTTTTAAAATTGCAACTATATTTGCTATTATTGTCCACATGTATG
>NW_012148964.1:2118727-2131306 GCF_000956105.1 Propithecus coquereli
TTGTTAACAAAATCACTAGCTTTCCTCTTTATCTCTCTGGTTCCTTTGTTCCACATTGTTCTCTTTTTAATTTGTTATACATGTAATATGTGTCATTTTTGGAAAATCAGTAATTATAAACAAGCAAAAGAAGAAGAGGAGGAGGAGAAGGAAAAAAGGAAAAAGGGAGAGACAAAAAAAAATACACTGTGTTTCAAGCTTCTTGGTGTTTATGACCTCTCCCAACCACATAAATATGCATATATATTTTTAACCACATGTCATACTATTTTGTAATAGCTTTATTGATGAATAATTAACATATAATAAATTCCACATTCTTAAAATGTAAAAAAAAAAGAGAGATAAATGGGCTTTTTTAAGTTTAGCAATCATGCTTTATATAGGGTACAGTATCAGACAAAATTATTTCTAATAAAATTAGACTTGAAATATTAAGTTTATTTATTTTTTACATTAGAATCAAAGTCTCCCACTCCGAAATCCAAGGCTTGTATTTTAGAACACGCCCTGCTCAAAGAACAAAAATTAGTGTATTAGATGTTTGGCCTCTTTTCCTCAACTAGACAGGCCAATTAGAAAGCAGGTAGAGCAACATTCTAGTATCTTAATTTTGAAATTCTTTGAATCCTTATTAAAAGATCTTATTTTGGTTCACAGAATAAAGCAGAGAAGTGCATGTTGATTTCAATAGATAATGAAAATAATCACTTTTTATTAACCAATCCCTCCAACAACTTTTAAAAAAAATCCTGATTTTAATCTAAATCATAAATGAAGAAGGATTTACATGACATCCAGTGCCTAGTGGACTAGTGCACTTTGGCTTAGAGTAAATAAAGTTTTAAAAGAGGGACTATTGGGACGAAGGTGTGGCAGGTATCAGAGACAGAAAGCAGTTTGGAGGTGGTAGCAGCAGTCTAGGGGAAGGGTGATGGGCGGCTTGGCTTGGGGCAGTGCTAGAGCTGTGGGGGTGGGGAGAGGGCACCTGTAAGGGTCTCATACAGTGTTAGGAACACAGTGGGTTTAATAGATAATTGTGACATTTAAATGAAGACAACTTTGCATCAGTCAACATATTCTACAAACAAATTAAATTCTAATCCCAGAGATGATGTGGGTTTTCCAAGTTGGTTTGCTGAATGTGTTTAAGTGTTAGCCATGGGAGGTTGCACAGATATACAGGGATACCTGCGGTGTGGTTGAAGAGACCCTCACTAGGGGAAGATTCCCTCTGATGATTTTCAGGTGAAGCCATGAATAGACTTAGATTAGGGATTTTGGTCCAAGATCAATAGGACACAATAATGGTTTCTTCAAAGAAATCATAATCATTGCTACATTTGGTTGTATATTTATCTGTGCTATGGTCTGAAAACAAATTGGGACTAGTGGAAATTGTGCACATTGTGACTCTGCTATCAGAGGCACCATTAATTTACTTCTCTAGAATGCTACGAGATGACAACCTAATACTCTGAAAGACGCGATGAACATTTGCTAAATGGAGCATGCTGCATACTCAGAGCATGAGATGAGCTAGTTGGTTAAAAGCAAGAGGCTGATATTTGGTTCTCCCTTCCTGCTCTTCTGCAGATGCTAAGGGGCCCAGGGAGTGGTTGGAAGTCTTTCTTTTCTGCTAGGTACCAGGATGTAGCCCAGGAACCCTGATATTCTCCACAGTGTTTTTACTTGGTCACTTTTCATGTTATTATAAAACATAAGATTATTGTGGCTTCTAGTATTTTATGGGGATTGCTAGAAACTTGGGAAGAGCTCAAATTCAGTATACCAGGAAGAGCTGAAGGTATATCTCCAAATCGCCAAGAGAAGGATAAAGGCTCCTTAAAGGGGTAAAGTCAGAAAAATAAAGGACTATTTGCCACTACATAGAGAGGTAACTTGAGTCAGGGATCACCTGATGCAGATCTGTGATCCCTACTGTGATCCACTTGTAACTGCTGCTCAGGGGAGAGGAGACCCTTCAGGGCCTTGGAAGTCACTACAACAGTAGTTCCGCCCTTACCCACACTTTCACTTTTTCATGGTTTCAGTTATCCATAGTCAACTGTGGTCTGAAAAATAGGTGAGTACAGTACAATAAATTATTTTGAGAGAGAGAGAGCACATTCACATAACTTTTATTAGAGTACATTGTTATAATTCTTCTATTTTTTTATGTTGTTGTTAGTCCCCTACCGTGCCTAATTTGTAAGTTAAACTTTATCATAGGTATGTATGTATAGGAAAAAACGCAGTACTATCCTTGGTTTTAGGCATCCACTGGGGGTCTTGGAACATGTCCCCTGAAGATAAGGAAACTACTGTAATTATTAAAATAGCTACTAATTTAGTTCATAGAAGCCCAACAGTCAGGAAGTCACCATAAAGGAGGTGAAATAATAATCTTTTATGACCATTATGATCTTATAGTACCACTGTCATATATGCAGTTAGTTGTTGACCAAAATGTCCTTATACAGCACATGACAGTAAACCTAAACCAAGGAGGATGATGTCTGGGTGGTATTCTCCCACAGAGATAATGGGGGTCAGGAGCATAGTGCAGGGACTGAAGGAACAGGAGCTCCTCTTCTTAAGGCAAAGTCAGGATCTTGGTGCGGAGGGCATGAGCACCATCAGAGAAAGGCCAAAGGGAGGCCATGAAATAGCAGTGTAGTGATTCTAACTATTTATAATGAATTCTTCTGCTGTAAGTAATTGGGGAAGTGAGGACTTGGGGCTGAACGGAGAAAAGAGGGGTAAAGTGGATGACAGAGAAGTACAGTTGTGTGTTGTATAAGGACGTTTCCAGTCAACGGCTGACTGACTGCATGTACAATGGTGGTCCTGTAAGATTACAATGGAGCTGAAAAATTCCTGTTGCTTAGTGATGGCACAGCCATTGTAACACTGTAGTACAATTACTTAATTTTTAAAATAAATTTAGTGTAACAAATGCACAGTGTTTACAAAGTCTACAGTAGTGTACGGTAATATCCGAGGCCTCACATTCACTCATCTCTCTCTCACTGACTCACCCAGAACAATTTCTACTCCTGCAAGCTCCATTCATGGTAAGTGCCCTATACAGGTGTATCATTTTGTTTTATCTTTTATACAGTATTTTTACTGTACCTTTTCTATGTTTACATATATTTAGATACACAAACACCATTGTGTTACAATTGCCTATAGTAACATGCTGTACAGGTTTGTAGCCTAGGAGCAACAGGCTATATCATATAGCCTAGGTGTGTAGTAGGCTATACCATCTAGGTTTATTTAAGTACACTCTATGATCACACAAAAACGAAATCACCTAACAACACATTTATCAGAACATCTCCCCATGCACAACCTCTGTGGAAAGTAATATGGCGATATCTCAAAGAGCTACAAGTAGAACTGCCATTTGATCCAGCAATCCCATTACTGGGCATCTACCCAAAGGAAAAAAATACATTCTATAAAAAGACATCTGCACTAGAATGTTTATTGCTGTAATTCACAATTCACAATTGCAAAGGTGTGGAAACAAGTACCCATCAATACATGAGTGGATTAATAAAATGCAGTATATGTATACCATGGAGTTCTACTCAGCCACAAAAAACAATGGTCATCTAGCACCTCTTGTATTATCCTGGATAGAGCTGGAGCCCATTCTACTAAGTGAAATATCTTAAGAATGGAAAAACAAGCACCGCATGTACTCACCATCAAATTGGTATTAACTGACCAACACTTAAGTGCACATACAGTAATAATATTCATCAGGGGTCGGGCAGGTTGGAGGAGGGAGGAGGGAATGGGCATATTCACACCTAATGGGTACAGTGTGCACTGTCTGGGGGATGGACACGCTTGAAGTTCTGACTCGGGTGGGCCAAAGGCAATATATGTAACCTAAACATTTGTACCCCTGTAATACGCTGAAATAAAAAAAATCACTCCCTAAAAATAAAGAACATCTCCCCATGTTAAGCCACACATGACTGATTGTAAATGTTTTTGCAACGAAGGTTAGGTGGAGGTAAGGGAAAGGGAAGCCCTTAGATTTGTACTCTCGCAATTACAGGCACTCTTTACTTATCACTCTCCTCCTCTTATCTGTGAGCTTGGAGGGGGCAGAAGAAGGCAGATCATCTTTACTCAATCAAGTATCCTTCACACCTAGTAGCACAGTGCCTGACAGACAAAAGCCTTCCAAACCACTAGCTGAATAAATGAGTAGTGAGTGAAATCTTGAATGAATGAATACATGAAGAAAGAAATGAATGATCAAGGAAGGGAAGAGAACTGAAATTTATATAAGAGAAATTTGATAAATGTAATCAGGTTGGAGACTTCTGGAAGGCTCCATATGAAGTAATCATGGGCAGAACTAAAACTATAAAACTCTCTGGAGAAGAGTTGCATCCTTGGCTTGTGCACTAGGTTGACTCCCTTAGTTAAGAGACACTTAGTATAGAAACACAGTTACCAATGACTTTCCTCTCAAGTGTTTAAATTATTCAACATACCCGAGGTCAAAACAACAGAAATCAGGAGTTGAGAGCCAGTGAGTTTCCATATAGTAAATAACTTACAATTTTTAACAGTGCAAACAGTGCAGAGACTTATACATTTATGTCACTTACATAAGCTATGCCCACACATTTCTCTGCTGAGAAGTTACTCACCAAGTTCTTTAACTTTATTTTTAGAAGTTGAGTTCTTCACTTGCTTCTGAATGATCTAACTTAGTTTCTTTTAGCTTAACAAAAGTTTAAAATCAATAGCTTGCTTAAAGCTGTGCTATAATGGTCCTGAGTTTAACACTGCACAGCTGGAAATTTCAGCCTCAGCAAATGACAACCCCTAAGCCAAAAGCTGAAATGTGCATATAGGTGTAGAATCTGCTGCTTTGGATTTGCTAAGGCCCCGATAGTCCACTGAGTTTGTCCATGGCCTGCTCCTCCTGCTCCACAAAGGCTGAGCAACAGCCCCATGATCTGTGTTAACGTGGCCTTCGCCTCTTCTCAGATGACACCTGGTGGCCACTTCCCTGGCTTTGTAGCCCTCAGTGCTTTATGGTCTCTCAGTTTATTTTGCAGCTCTTTTTCACCTTGGATTATTTTTAAGTTTTTTTCCTCTTCCCACCCTAATTTTATTTTTCATCTTTGAAATACAATGTTCTTACCCTGTCTAAAAATGGGAGCAAGATTCCTTTTAATGACCTCATCCAAGGACAGTTCTTGTCATTGGGGTAGTTTGTTAGTAAAGCTAGATCTCTGCTTACAGATTTCTTATTTGTGCTGCTCATTGATGATTCCAAATAATTAATGAAGATTCAGGGTTTCAACCATAACATAGTGACCCAATTTTCCCTCTGGGAATGTATCTGAAGATTTCCACTGTTGTAATAATAGGAGCATCTATGGCCCTTGTTCCAAAAACTGATTCCTTGCTGGAAATTATCCACTGTGTCCTGGCTTTGGCCAAATTACACATCTTTTTCCTCAACTTCTCCAGCTGCCTCATGCCTCAGTCAGCAGGCCAAATGGGAATTTGATTTTCCCAGCTGCTGTGGAGCTGCTTTGCTTTCTGTATATGTTTTCAGTTGGTTGCAGTTCACAGATGTGGTCTGTGTGTTATGGAAGAGAAAACATTCATGAAAGAAGGTGGTCAAGCTTATTTTACAAAATACTTTATTTGAATTGGTATCCTTGTGCTCCAAGCCTTTTCTTCAGGAAATAATAGTAACTTGGAGTAGTTATCTGCAGACACAGCTTAAACTGGATCTGGATCTTCTCTGCAATGTCTAGATTTGTAATGACAGTCCTGTCTAAGTCAAGGGAATAGGAATGTTTTTCTTCCCAGTTAAGGCTGTGTGAGAAAGAAAAAGCTGGGCGAGGAGAGGAAAACAGAAGAAGAGATAGGACACACACACACACACACACACACACACACACACACACACACTGAAAACAAGGGGAGAGAAAGGGTGGGAAGTAATTCTGCCTTAAGATTTCACAGTCTTAATCAAAGTTCTAGGACAAAATACTTAACTCATCTGGAGCAAGCACTGGCCTAGGAAATCGTTCTTTCAACTTCTTCCTTTGACAACTCACTCTTCCCCTTCCTAATCTCTCATAGTTTGGACCATTTGGGTGCAGTTATGCCTAAAAGTCCAAGGGTACTCTTTTGAGTACCTATAGTACCTATAGTACCTATAGTCCAATAGGTACTCTTTTGAGTACCTATTGTTTCCCTTGGCTTAGCTTCTTCAAGCAGAAAGTCTCCCACTCTATACTCTGGAGGCGGGCCTTTGGGCTTGTGCATTTTAGAATGAGTCTTGTGCTAGTATAATCATATCTCAGCGAGTTTTCTCAGCTACAGTGGACACTGTAGTGGTAAGAAAATATCTAGAACGTCTTTTCTTTTTGATCCCTCTATGAATCATACCAGTGTCTACTCGGACGTCTAGGGACAAGTGAAGGAGAACACATATGCTGGATTATGGCCATTAAATTTGAGAATTGGTTCAAATTAAGAGTTACATATATAAAATTCAACTTGCTGGGGAGAAGAATCAATATTTTTAAAGCAAATCTAATCTGATCTGATGGTGGCATATCATCTTCACTGAAGGTTTTCTGTATGCCTCACACTGTCCTATAAGTTTTTCATGCATTATCTCCTTTAGTTCACATGAAATCCATAAGTAGTTACTATTATTATGAAGAAATGCAGCACAGACAAGTTATGAAAACTTACCAAGGTGACCCAATGGCTCCTGAATTTTGATTAAATTTAGGATAAAAAAGTCCAAATCCTAATTGTTTAAAATTATAGTTTAATATAGTGGACTTAAGTAATAATTCCTAAATCTGATTCTTAAACATAGACATTTTCTTAGAAGTGACTAATTAGGCAATTAAATGTAAAAGAAAGTGATATCCGTACTACTTCTTGAGAGGCATTTCAAATAGAAACATTAATTCTGATCATTTTTATTTTATTTGGAAGTTATTTCTTTTGTGTTTTTCCTCATATGGGTCACTGAAGGGGCCCAGTTACTTCAAGTAGTAACAGAATTCACTCAGTTGCAAGTATCACATTTGAATTTGGTTAGTTACAACAATCCTCTTTCCAGCCCTCAAAAATCTCAGAAATGGGAATCAATGAAACCAAACGTTCAAAAAATTCATAGGCAGGAAATTGTGATCCAAAGACAATCACAATGCAATTCTAAGACTTAAAGAAAAAAAAATTGCTTGTTCCATTTTTTTTTTCCTGCAAATCTCATGCAGTAGACTGCAATAATGTCTGCAAGATGGCTAACTGCTGAGTCTTTGATTTAATGAAAACTTAGGGAAAGCAATTCAGTTCACTGCAGGGACTGCTTTGTTCTTCCATTATGATTCTTTTTAATGAGAAAGATGATTGTAAGGATAAACTCTATTCCTCTGAATTTTTACACTAATTATATACAAAGCACTATTTTGGCAGAAGGGGACTTATCTCCTTCAGGCAATACAGTTATCATCTTGTAACCACCCTTCAATCTCCTACATGAACACAGGAGCTGCATGCCAGGAATGAGTATTGCTCTATGCCAGCTCTCAGCATGGACAGATGAATGCTTAAAGATTTCCAGAATTAGCAGTCATCATGGACTACAGATAAAACAAGGAGACAGCCCCTCCTCCCCAAGCTCATATTCTGTTTAGAATGAAAGAATCAGAAGGGCATCCATCAATGAAGTATTTGGCATGGAGAATGAAGGAGGATTCAATGTATAAAGTGTGTGTTTGTGTGTGTGTGTAAGTTTATATGAGGATTCATTAAGAGAAGATGGTGTTGCATATTCATGTCAATTTCTTTCAATCTAAAAGTCATTTGTTGCACTAAATGGTACTGAGAGTTCTGTGTAAGGTATCATCTATTTAAGATTCATACACTTTTGCACAAACAGGACATGCACCACTGGATACTCTAAGTTTGATTAAGGCTGTGGGAGATGCGATTTGGTGCAGATTCACCCCGTAAGCACTGCATGTATATGGAATGTGTGTGTTTTGCATCATTTGATGGATTCCGAGCTTGACAGATCATGTAACACTAGCAAGTTCCTTGAAGTAGGTACATTTTTGGGGAAACTGTACTCATTCTTGTAGTCTAAAAGGATGTCACAATAAAGTGGGAAGTTTTAACGGCACTTCCTAATGTCCATAAGCTATTGAGAGAATAGTTACGTATTGGAAACTCTGGGCCCAATGATAAATTGTTCCACCAAGGTAACTACAGCGTTATAGCAGACATCGATTTCCTTTCTTTCTTTTTTTTCCTCTTTGGTCAGATACATTGAAGTACAATATAGATATGATAAAATTCTCTCCTTTTAAGTGTACAGTTTGAAGAGTTTCAACAAATGTATGTAATTATGTAATATCCACAACAGTTGAGATATATATAATAGAACACTTCCGTCACTCCAAAAGTTCCCTTGTGCCGCTTCATGGTCAATCTCCTCCCCCAGCCCCCAGATTCTGGAAACCACTGATCTATTTTCTGTCCTTTCATTTTTTAATTTTTCCAGGACATTGTATAACTATGCAGTATGTACTTACACAGTATGTAAGCTTTCGTGTCTGGCTTCTTGCACTTAGTGTAATGCTTTCGAGATTAATCTATATCATTGAATGTATCAGTACCGTATTTCTTTTTATTGGTGAGTGGCGTTCCATTATATGAATTTACCACAATTTGTTTATCCCTTCACAAGATGATGGGCATTTGGGTTGTTTACAACTTTTGGCAATTACGAATAAAGCTGCAATGAACAATTGGGTATAGATATTTGTGTGGAAATCATGCTTTCATTTCTCTTAGAAAAGTGCAGTTTTGGGGTCCTATGGCAAGTATATGTTTAACTTTATGAGAAATGGCCAAGCTATTTTCCAAGGCAGCATTACCATTTTCCATCCCTACCAGCAGTATGCGAGAGCTCTGGGTGCTCTATGTACCGGCTGGCAGTTTTGCTAGAAATGGATTATAATTTTCTCTTGTGATGTTCTCTACCAACATCCCAGCATGATATGTGCATAACACCCCAGCCCCAAACCAGTTTTTTCCCTTTCCGAGATAACATAAGCATAATTCCCAAGAAGCATCTCTCAAAGATTCATCTCTGAAATCCCTGAGGTACACTCTTGCTACACTATGGGGCCTAAAACTCTCCAATCATACTTAAGAAGCAAAAATAAATGCAAACTGACAAGAAATAGGAATGGAGGTTCGCCAAATAATTTCCCACAAGGGAGACTTTCTAAAAGGCTCCAATGAATATTACCTCACCATACTTAGGTAAGTGACAGTAATATTTTCCCCCACGACTCCCAAGGGAGTTATAATTTAGTATTTATATTTGCCCAGTGCTTTCTTATCCTGCCAACTTGCTAATAACAGCCCCTTCTCCTCAGTGATTTTGCCAAGGTTATCCAGAGAATTGGGAACTGGGCTGTAAGTGAACAGAACTCACGCTTCTGCTGTGAGAAAATCCTAGATCCTGGTTTAATTCCTTTCACTGCTTTTTGACTGGCTGTGGTAAGCATTAAAGAAAACTTCACTGAAGGCAAGGAGCGAAGATTGAGAGAGGCAGAGCAGTACCCACAGAACTGGGGAGGTGAGATCTTCAGGTGACCCCAGGGTCTGACACACTGAAAAATGCCAGAAACCTAAGTTTCCAAGACTTTGTCGTGGCTGAGAGGCCTATTTTATTTCTATGAAGTTCCCCGTTTCTTCTAATTACATAAATATTTTAAATCCTGCAATATTGCTCATTGAGAATTTAGCTTATGTAATTGTATGTAAGAAATGTAGTATCTCTATAGAGAACAAATAAGAACAAAGCCTTCCAGTTAATACTTCCCCAGTCACCACCCCTACTCCCCTCAAGAAAATAAAAAGGAGGAATACTTTCTTGGCACAAACTCTGAGAATAATATTTACGTAAAATGCCAAGGGCCGTGGAACTGGACCATTAGGCCATGAGTTGTGTTCATGTGTTGTGCACAGACAAGGCTGTAATTTTAATCTATTTCTTCCATTTCTTCTGTGCTACATGAATACTCAGGGTGGGGATAGGAAGATGGTGGGTAGAAGGGGCCAGGAGAGAGTGAGTGCCTGAATATCCACCAGACTTCATTTCTTCTGCCTCTTTACTTAGAATTAAAATTTGAGCCTAGACCTCTAGAATTTCTGTCTTCTGGAATTTAATGTCCAAAATGAGAACATTTCTCATGAAGAGTATGGCATGCAGTTTACTTTTCAGTATTCTTTCTTTGAAGAAAATCAAAGGGTTTCTATATAGTGATATTTTCATGAGTGTTCTATTAGTACTATTAGAGATTTGTTTCATTTTTACCTTCACACAAAGAAATACATAAATGATTCAACAAATAGTTTAATATCTATGTTTAAAGAACTCACTGGAAAGCAAAATACATGCAATACTCATCAAATTGCTTTTAGTTGGAAGCTTGTCTTTTATCAAAATTGGAAAAGCTTATAAAAATATCTTTCAATGAAAAAGCAAAACTTGCAGAACTAGTCACCAGAAATATTGAAGCTGTTAGTACTCTACTTATGTTCAGTGATGGCAACATTTTCTTCATTTGTAAGGGTCTCTGTGTAAAAAGAAGTACATACTTCTGATTCTATTCATACTTTCATTACCAATGCCCATTTTTTTTCCCACTACCATGACTTGAGGAGGAAAACAAGAAGTGAAAGTGTTTTCTTTATACCCTCAGCATCCTGTCTTTACTCAACAATCCTTACCTCCCTCATCAATGAATAAATTGTTCCTGGGAAAACAAAAAGGAATTAGAGAGACAAGAACATAGAAAAATGATAGCAGAAAAAAGGGAGGAAGAAATTATTAACTATTTTAAAATTTTGTGGTTTAGGGAGAAGGTTCAAGATGGCTGACTAGAGATGTCAGATGCCAGTTCTCCTCAGAAAGAACCAAAGTTGCAAGTGAATAATCAAAATTCAAAGAGAATATCAAGGGGGAGAGTAATGGAGCATAGCAGAAAACTCATGGGAAAAAGCTGGAGCACAGAGAAAGAAGGAAACGAGGTGGCAGAGGTTGGCTAGGAACTCAAGGAAAGTGGTATTTCATGGAAGGATAGGTGGGGTTTTGGGCTCCCCTTGCCCCTGTGGTGGACTGTTAGTACTGAACTGTCAGAGAGCTCCTCTGCCTTCGTGAAACCAAACAATGGTGTGGGTGTTGATTTGGAGACTTCTTGAGGGCATTGTACCAGACTGTGAACTTGCACCAGCACATTTGCTTTCAGCCAGGCCAAACTGCCTTGGTGCTCAGACCCAGGTGTAGAGAAAGGGACTTCCCCTCACCCTCCACCCACTGCTGAAGACATAGCTGTGGTTGCTCCTGTGAGAAGTTGGCACAGGTGCGTTGGAGGATGGCCTTTCTGGGGCTGTTGGGGCAACTGCATCCCCACTGGCAGTGTGGCCACTGGGCCCAGGCTTGTGCAAAAGATGGGGCTCCTCCCTGCTCTGCATGGAGTGGCAGCATTCCTATAGCAGAGAGCAGGAGAGCCAGGAAGTTGTGTTTTGGACTGAGGGAGGAGGCTTTACACCATAATCATTTTGGTGGTGAGCCATGGGGCAGGTGTCTTTTATGACTATAGGCTACATTGCAGCAGTAGAGTCTGACTGAACTAAGCTTCCTGAGTGCCAGGATGGGGGTGTGACAGGAAAATGAATCATCCTGTGGTGCTGGCACACCTCCCTCTTCCCCCTGCACAACCTTTGTGAATTTCATCAGGAGCTTCCCTGCCACCCTAGTCAGGGGCTGGTGCTCGTACATGCCACTGAGGGACATGAGTAAGGGCTTGTATGGTACAGTCCTGCCCACAGTCGACCTCCCCATCTGGGGCTAAGCAGGAAGCTCAGGCTACTGTGCATTCCGCAGACCAGGCCATTGCCTGCTGCAACTGAGAGCTTCTCATGTAAACAAAGATCAAGCATAAATCTGACTGCTACTGCTACCTGCAAGTACCACATGCTGGCCTGGTGGTCGAACTGCACAACTCAATACAAAATCTGCTAAAACAAGTGAACTTCACTTAGGAATGAGATAAACTTCTTAACACCTCTGTCAGCCCCTCTGGAGACCATAAAACTGCTCACATACCCAATGCATCAGTACTGTAACCAGCATTTGAGAAAGCCATGACACTAAGTTGGAAAAGAGGAAGTCAAATTATTTCTGTTTGCCAATGATATGATCATATAGCTAGAAAACCTTAAAGACTCTTCCAAAAGACTCCTGGAATTGATAAATAAATTTATATTTGACAAGTAAATGTACTAAATTTCAGGATACAAAATTAACATACAAAAATCAGTATCATTTCTATACACCAGTAACAACCAAGCTGAGAACCAAAATAAGAAGTCAATTGCATTTACAAGAGCTAGGAAAAAAAAATACTTAGGAATACATTTAACCAAGGAAATCAAAGATCTTTACAAGGAAAACTAGAAAACACTTATGAAAGGAAT
>NW_012148964.1:2140236-2143109 GCF_000956105.1 Propithecus coquereli
ATCTGAGATTCAGTGTCTATAACTTTTCTAGTCTGATATTTTATTCTTAAAGTAATTATGTCTAACTGATGTTACATTTTAAAAAGCAAGCACTGATAGCACCAATTTTTGAGAAGTAAATGAAATTAGCTTCTACAATACTTTAAACAAACCCAAAATTAAATTGGAATTCAGTCTCAACTTGTTCATTTTTATTCCTTATAGCTAAGATGAAACCTAATACTGGCCAAATAATTATAATTATGCAGTATTATTATGGACATCAATCCAATGAAGAAATGGAAAAATTAAATACTGATAAACAGTCATTATAAAAGTTTCAAAAATGTGTGACTATTAAGATTGGTATATATAGCTATACACACATCCTTATTTATAAGTAATGTATATAATTGTCTTCAAACCTACTAATGATTATTTTTCAATGCATATTTTACAGTTGACAGCTACTATTTGGGGAAACGTTGTTGCCTATTTCTGGGCCATAGATAAAAGTGTTTACACCATGTCATAGTCCATTTTGTGCTGCTGTAACAGAACACCTGAGACTAGGTAACTTATGAAGAGCAGAGATTGATTTCTTACAGTTCTGGAGGCCAGAAGTGCAAACTCAAGGGGCCCACATCATCCCATGGTAGAGGGCAGAAAGGCACAAGAGCATGTGGGAGAGAGCAGGGGAGGGCAGGAGAAGGCCCATCTCACTTTTATCTGGAACCTAGTCCCATGATAATGGCATTCATCCATTTATGAGGGTGGAGCCCTCATGGCCTAATCACCTAACATTGTCACGTGGCAATTAAATTTCAACATGAGTTTTGGAGGGGACATTAAAGCCACAGCACACCAGATTCAATGGCATAATCATAAGACTCTGAAGCATACCCTCCAAGGATATGCCCCGAGGATTTTCAATTGCAACTGCCCCTTAAAAACGTTTTTCTTGCATTGAATCTTGGAGGACTTGTTTTATTGCTTTAATTATTTTAAGTTTAAAATAATTTAACACCTTGCATGACCATTTGTGGTAGTTTTCTTTTTCTTTTTTGCTTTTCCCCTGCATTATAACTAGAATTGGTTGTGCTTACTATTTTAATCTTTTTTGTGTCACTTTCCCAGAGAACATATATTTGTCTGCAATTCCCTTGGATTTCTCAGGGCTAGCGTTATTTAGGACAGCTGCATCAGGCATGTTCCAAGTTCCAGGGAAACACTCTCTTTAGCTGCATCGAGAGGTACAAGGAATGTTAACAGGAATTCAAATAGTGAGCAATTGTACATTTCTGCCTATACACGCATTTCCCATGTCTCACTGAATTCACACAATTTATGCTTCTTTGTGATTTACTCATTCATTTTGTTTGCTGTATTACTGCAAAATAGAAAAGTGAGAGTTAGGGTTTTGAATTGCCTTATTGATGCTGTAAGTGACAAAAAATTATCTGGTCGTGGCTCATCATTCTTCTAGGTATTTGTAAAACCTATATTCCTGGTGGTTTTGTGAGCTTACCTTGTCTGACGGCTAGTGTGGTGGTATAGACCAAGAACAGAAGAATGTAATTGAGGAAACTCTGGAAGACTGGTGTGTTGGCATGGAAGTCTTCTGACAGGTATTTGCTTGTCAAGCCAATTCCACAAATAAGGAGGGATAACACCTGGCCCAGAGCTACAGAGATTAACATCTCCCTGAGAAATAAAGAGAAACACAGCCAAGATCAGCAGGAAGTCCACTAAAACAACGGCAGATAAAATTTACTGAGCACTGGTAACATGCACTGGTTAAATGCAATAAATATTGTTTCTTTTAATTCCTCACAGAAATCTTATGAGGAAGGTGCAATTATCACTGAGGTTTTACACAGGAGTAAACCAGAACTTAGAGTGGTTAAGGAGTTTGCTGACAGTCACATAACTAGGAAGCGGCAAAACTGGGACTTGAGACCAAATCTCTCCAAAGGAACCTAGCTTCTACCCACAGCACTCTGGCGCCCATGGAGGAAATGAACATCATCTTGACGCCCACCATAGTATTAACGAAATATTCTGTGATGCTGAGAGAGTACCTGAACACTGACGTGGAGGGGCCCATTCTGGCCTAGTCTTCAGGTTCTCGTGCCAGTAAAGAGACTCTTTTCTTTATAGATTGAAATCCTGGATCCAGAAACACTTACGGGGTGAGAGGTACACAAAGCCCTGAAGATCCAGAAGGACCATCCCTATCCATTCCCAGACTTTGGATCTCAGTTTGCTCTAGGAAGCTTTAATAAGCATTAGGTCTCTGCTCTCTTCTGTTCAAGTTGCAATTGCCTACACATTAAAACTATTATTCATGCAGGAGAATCAGTACTGGGGTGGCGTAATAAAACTTGTTAAATTATGCAAATACTTTTTGTGGCTTTTTCATAGGCACTGTCACCATAGACCTCTGTAGTGGGGATTAGTGACGAGGGTTCATTTTGCATACAAGTAAAATGCCCACACAAGCTTCATGGTTACATCTGCATGCATGCTCTGACATAGAAAAAGACCCGGGAAATACAAAGCAGATTTCTGCCCTCCCTGAAAGTCTCACCTGACTTTTCTGGTTTGTTTATAAAAACAGCAATACAAAATAAGAAAGCAGTAGTTTTTCTTTTTTTTTTTTTTTTAGTTTCATTTTATTTTTAATTGATACATAATAATTGTACATATTAATATTTATGGGATACAGTGAACTGTTTCGGTACTTGTGCACCTTGTATAATGACTAAATCAGGATAATTGCCATCATCTCAAACATTTATCATTTTTTTGTGGTGAGAACATTCAAAATCTTCTCATCTAGCTATTTTGAAACATGCAATACATTATTAACTACATCGCCCTATTTAATGATA
>NW_012148964.1:2143159-2145788 GCF_000956105.1 Propithecus coquereli
TCGCTCTTGCTCAGGCTGGTCTTGAACTCCTGACCTTGAGCAATCCACCTGCCTCGGCCTCCCGGAGTGCTCGGATTACAGGCGTGAGCCACCACGTCCGCCACATTTCTTTCTTTAATAATACAAAAGCAAGAACTGTTTGGTCTTAAATTAGATCCCAGCTAGAATTACACTGAATTTTAAGGAAAGAGTAGATATGAGGAAGAGTTTTCTTTTAAGAATTTTCTAGGAAAATCCATAAGCTTTTGGAAGCTTTACTATACTTTCTTAGTCGTATTCTTGAAGCCCTGTACTTTGTACATATAGCATGAGTTGTTTGGATTTCAGGTGTTACTTCAATGGGTACATTTTAATTTCCTGAATAACTTCTCAAAGTGGTTACAATTAAGCTATTGAAGGTAACAGCTACCTAAATTTTACCTAAATTCTAAACTTGACACGATGTCAGTGGAACTACTTTTTTGAAGTACATTTCTTTCCACAAAGTCATATCTCTAAAGCTCTTTGTTATAAACAGTAGGCATTTTTTAAAATTTCAGATGCACTTGGAAGAAAACCTAGCTCCAACCATGAAGAGGGCTAGACTTAAAATTTGTTCAGCAGGATACGATTTTTTTTAATTTTTGTAGGAATCAATTAATAATCAAGGGCAAGTTCAAAACTCCGGTTCGTAGAGGAACTTATACTGGAACCTGCTGCTTCAGAGTCTTTGATCACGGGGCCAATGAAAATTTGATAGGGAGAATTAGGTTTAACTTTGAAGTCAAATTTCGGCAAGGTTTTCATAATAACCCTACCCTTGATGCTCTTGAAGTGCTTCTTGCATTTATCCCCTGGTGTTCAAATGTGAAAATCATACATTTTTAAAAGTTGTATGATTAAAATTATAAAGAAAGATTTGTTTAAAAGTATATTCCTGATTCTAACTTCATGCTGTTATTTGGCCCAAGGTGGCATCAAATTAATACGAGGGCACAGCAGGGTAGGTGCTGTCTGCTGTCTTCTGGGGGGGATAGAAGACCAGCACCTTGCTCAGACCTAACCTGCTGCCCTCAAGGAGCACCAGGAAAGAGGGAGAGGGAGAGAAATTGTGACTATGGAAGACTCTCCCTTACACACACAAGACTTTCCATCCTCTTCTCTTTGTTGTTCATTCCCTCCCAAATCTTGAGGTGCCTGAATAGAAAGATCATTATGTCTCCAAAACATAGTTTTGAATCAGCCTATACAAAATTAATGTAATTACTATGTTGATTTCCAGATGTTAGCTTAATGCCAGCATATTAAGACTTCTAAAAATGAAGTTTAAAACAAATAAACATTCTGAGTAAACACCCAAATGAAGGCATGCCAGCAAAGTTAGCAATAAAGTGAGACACTGGTAAAATTCTCTAGGGAGAGCATTTTTGAAATTAGTTCTCTTCAACATTGATTGGGATCAACAGTCAGAATTTCCTTAGCCCTCTTCAGCCTTTTCTTTCCAAAGAGCCTCCGAATTCCTTGCTGCTCCTAGTCCCTGGCCTCTTTGCATTTGTCCCTCTTTCCTGTCCACCTCCTCTCTAACTTGGCTGTGATGTCCTCCCGACTGCATTGTTGTGTCTCACTGGACCTTATACCCAGGGCTGGTTTCTTATTCAGGTTTTGAAATTCAAGGGAGAAAACCCTCTCCTTTTGTGCAAAAGGGTCTCCCACCCCTCCTCCTGTTTCCCCTGAATTTCAGAACCCTGGCCTAGGATGGGCCTCTGCCACTTGCTAATCCATATCCTTGAGCATGTTCCTGGGGCTGCCAGAGCCTTGGTTTTCTCGTTCATAAGACTTTGGATAAAAATACCTACTTTCTTGGATTGATGAAATAAAAGGGATAATTCACATACACGGTGGCCGACACGTTGTAAAGGCTCATTAGAGGGTATTGTTATTATTAACTCTGGGTCTTTTACCAGATGCAGTTTTCTAAGCTTTTCTGGTTTCTACCTATTTTGGTATTGGTATTGTTTAAATTATTCTCTCTGCTTTTTAGAATGGGTTACTTTTTTTTTATCCTGATGCAAGTTTTTGTTAAACCTCTGGACTCCTGGAAAGTAAGATGGACAAGAACCCAAAGACTGGTTATAATTCATCATCTTACAGAGTAGATTGGCTCTAAAAATCACTAGAGAAGATAAATTCACCACTTTCATGTAATTTTTTTGGTAATATTAGAGTGTTACAAAATTTTTCTTGATTTAATCTTATTATTCTTAATTACACTCCTTGAACTGGGCTAAAGAATTATATTGTTCTAATATTAATTCAAGCTTCCATCAGTGATTTCTAAGTCCAACTGTTTAGCTCACTCTTCTTGATATGGCCAAGTTACATAATCCTCACGTTAACAGTCTCTCATAAGTGAAGTTCTAATTATATTTCTCCCCCATTTCCTCATTTCTGGAGGCACCAGTGGTGACGTGATGGGGATAACTGTTAGATAACACATTTACATCATTCAAAATTATTAGCTCCCAAATCGCACAGAGGAAATACATCTGAGATTCAGTGTCTATAACTTTTCTAGTCTGATATTTTATTCTTAAAGTAATTATGTCTAACTGATGTTACATTTTAAAAAGCAAGCACTGATAGCACCAAT
>NW_012148964.1:2149113-2156430 GCF_000956105.1 Propithecus coquereli
GTGGAAAGAGAAAGGGAGACCCAGCCACCACTGCCTCAGCTGAAGTGCCTGACACGTGAGTGAGGGTTTTGGATCCTCCTGCCCCAGTCAAGTCGTGTCAACCTATGTCACATGGAGCAGAGATGAACCATCCCCAGAGATTGCTGCCCAATCAGAGAATTGTGAGAAATAATAAATGACATTGTTTTAGATCATGCAGTTGTAAGTGGCTTATTACACAGAAACAGATAACTGAAGTAATGTCCTAAATGCTCTCCCTCTACTCTTACTACGTGTAGAGCTTGACTTTCCATTTCCCCCATATTCCTCCATGAAACCAGAGCTTAAGCCTTGCAGAGCCTCTGATACTTCAACGATGAATCATGGTCTTCATTGCCTACATTCCTTTGCATATGTTATTGTTTCCAGAATGTTCACTGTGCCTTCGCCAATCTGACTCCCATTCATCTTTCCAGATTTGGCTCATATGTCACCCCCTATGAGAAGTGTTCCCTGTCTTCTCCCCACTGGAACGCATCTCTTTTACTACTTCTATCTCATCGTATTGTAATTGCTGCTTTTACAACTCTTTTGGCTCTGCAGACTCTGGTGCTCGTACAGTGTTCACTTCATCTACAGCAGGTCAATACCACTCAGAGACAGGAAATGGCAGGATTCAAAGGCAGTGTGGAGATGGGCCCAGGCAGCACTGAACAGTTTATTGGAATGAAAAGGTGATTTTTAAAAAAAGAAAGGTAGATGTAAAAAGAAGTACCAGAATTAACTCAAAGGTTTTTCAGGCTGCCTAAGAGAAGTGTTATATCCACTGACAAAAATTATGATGAGAAGTTGGTTTTAGTGTAAAGACAATACATGTTTTAGGTATATTGAATTTGAGATGCCAGATGGACTTTCACATGATCCAGCAGCATTAGTAATGTGGGATCAGAGTTGGACAGGGAGGTCAACCAGGAGATGAATAGGCAGAAGTTATACTCATGAAAGTGATGGCTAAGGTACTGGAAATGGAAAATATCACCAAAGAAGGAAGAATGAAGAGAAAATAAGAGATCTTGGGAAAAATCCTTGGGAATCCCAAAGTTGGGGTTAAGAGAGGGAGAAGAATCACATCACTGGAGTCAGAAGTGGTTAGAGGGCTTAGAGGAAGATCAAGAGAATTCTTGGCGTCAAGGAAACCCAGGGAATAGAGACATTCATACAGGGAACTGTGTAATGCTAATGTTGCTTAGCAGGTGAAGAGAATCAGAACCAAAAGAGATGATTTGCAGTCACTGCCAGCCTTTGGAAGACCAGTTTGGGTTGAGTGGAGAGTACCGGAGCAACATTGGTGTCATGGAAACCAAGGGAACAGACTTTCATGGAGGGGATAGTTAGTGGTGACTACATGGATAGGAAGCGGTGAGAAATAAAAGGTGTTGACTTTGAAGAATTTTGAAGAATTCAAGGAACTCTTTGAAGAAGTTTGATCTAGTCACCATGTGAAACAATAACAATGATAGATAAAATAATGTTTAAAATGATTTAAAAGTTAATGTAAAGTAGATTTATGATTGTCCTATCATTGAGTCTTCATTATTTACATAATAACTTACATTCCTAAGTAGAAGAAATACGGGTAGAGTTACAGCTAATAAATCAGAGAGTTGCTCCTGAAGCTGAGTATTTCCACTGGGGAATGCTGTGTATGGAGTGTGTCTCCATGGGACAAGAAGGTCGGAAACTATTGCTATGATACGGATTCCCACAGATCTTTAAATTATGGCCACAGTGTTTGAAACCCTGGCAATATCCTGTGCCTTTTCTGAACAAAGTCAAGCCAAAATAAATGGCAGATTACTCATACAAGAGAATAAAATTTTAGTCTTTCTTATGCATATGTGCCAATACACTACAAAATAGCCCTCAATATGCCACATACTAGACATGCAAAGATGAATAAGATATAGTCCTTGCCATTAGGGAGCTGCTAAACCAAGATTTTGGAGCTAGACTCCCAAATAACTTAGTACAAAATGGATCCAGTTAAGATAAAATAATAATAATAATTCATATGTAATAGCTTCTTACTATGTGCCAAGCCCTGGGCTTAAATTTATACACACTATCTTATTTAATCCTCACAATAATCTTAAAGGGCAGATATTATTATTATTACTGTTGTTCCACTTTATAGATAAGTAAACTGATGCTTAGAATGGTTAAGCAACCAGTCCAAGGTCACAGAGCTAACAATGGGAAGAGCTCAGATGGAAACTATGTTACATGTTTCCAAATCTCAACTTCTTAATTACTATAATATATTACCATTTTATTTGCCCCCCCCAAAAAAATATTCTTTGTCCTCATAGAGTGTACAGAGCATAGAGCTAGAAACCTAATGACTGATTTCCAGAAGTATTCTGGAAAAGGTAAGGACCAAAAAAAAAAGTCAGCCAGACTGACCCTCTGATGAAAACTCTCCCATCAAGATATCTGAAATGTGTGTCTTTCAACAAGAGGTCAACACAAGCCTATTCTTGTTTCTTTAATCAAACAAAGCAGCAAATCTGCTGTATTCAATTTCTGCTTTTAATTAGTGGCCATGTCATTCAGCTGCTGCTGATGTGATTTGATAGAGAATACAAATTATGGTTTTATTGGTCATGCTAATGAACATGACATGTAAAATGGGAAGGAATGGAAGGAACCTTTTATCAGATTAGTTTATGAGTCCTTTCCCTGCTGCAGGGAGCTAGATAATGTATTAATAGCTATTGCAGCCTGTACATTTGAGCTAGTTACTAGAGTCACCAAAACAAAATAAGTAAATAAAAATAGAAGCAAATGTAAATACCTAAATGTTGACACTCTGCTAACTATGCCCCCTGCCCTGCCATCTTGCCCCCATCAAATTCTCTTTTGCTCTCTATTAGCACAGGACAAATCCATTTGGTGACATGTTACACACAAATATCCTCCCCACTCTCTCTCTCTCGGCTTTAGGATCTCTGTAGTTCATTTACTGTCACCCTATCCTTCCTAAATATCTTTTTCTTAGGGAACCATTACAGTAGATCTGTGGTCCCTTCACCTAACTCCTCATGGCCATAAGACACCATCTTCTCCAGAGAGCCTCCCCTTAGCAGCTCCCTGCTTCCAAGGCTGAGTTACATGTCCTCATCTCTAGGTCCCTCTCTCTACTTGCACTCATCAAACTGTGTCGCTTATGAGCCCTTGAACAGAAAGGAACGGATTTTATTCATTTCTATGTTCCTAGTGTCATGAGGGTTGCTGGACAGAAAAAAAAAAACAGATGCTCAGTAAATACAAAATGAACGAACACATTTATGAGTGAGCAAATATCTGTAAATGAAAAGGGTAAAGTCTTGGAAGATTTGAAAGATGGCTGCTTATCTTGAAAAACTACTAGCTCTGAAAGACAAAAACAAAGTTGTTTTTACTGTATTCCATCTGTCAGTTAGACACTGAGATTAATAAGCTGCTTTCTGATGCATTTCTGAACAAGCCTAGTAAGGTGCTATCCTGCAAAAACGATGCTAAATATGGCGCCGGGTGGAATTTTGCAAAACAAGCTGTAGGTTATTCATGTAGTGTATGGAATAGCACACCAGATGCATTCTAACATAAGATACATAGTTCCTATAATTTTAGTAGCAGAAATGGAGAGGAGGCTATGATACACATTTTCATCTTCTTTGTTTATGCATTTAAAGGGACACCCTACCCACTTTAAATTCAGAATGACTAGACAATGAAAAATGCATGAGTCTTAGGAAAAATAGTGCTGCTGGAAGTTGAATACCTGTTATAATAGAGCTTGTATTCATAAAGACTGACATAACTATTACCACTAGCATTTTGTTCTGTTAAAGAAACAGACTTCAGAATTTTGAGAATAAACTTGTGTTACAAATCAGATATTCAAAATAATAAGATTTAAAATAAAGCATAAATTTTATCCTGTTTTTTTCCTCTTAGTTATAAGAACACATTCTTTCAAAAGGTATGAAAAATTTCAGCATAGTGTTACATAATCATATTGCTTTGCAATTCTTTGGCATGAAAGTGAAACAATTATGTTATCATCTTGAATTAGAGCACATCAACCTTTCTGTGGAGACATCTTCATTCTGATAACTATTCTCAGGAAACTCATGTCAAATCTGAGTCAGCATATAAATTCAGATATGCATACATAAAGAACAATTAAGTATATTGCCTGAACTAAGATCAATACCACTTGAACGTGGAAGAAACATGTGCTACTCTTTTCTTTGACAAGATTCTTGTTTGCAGAAGTTAGGCCATTGACTTCTATAAGCTCTTTGCTGAAAGGTTTTTATCATATTCAAGCATTAATTAGACTTCTATGTAAGAAGATTAGTAGGCAAGAAGCAAACACACACCTCCAGAGGTTTAACGTTAATTGGGATTTCTTTGCCTTAGCTTCTGTATTCGCAGAATTAAATCTATTCTTTGGCTTCACGGTATCTTGTTTTGTTTTGTTTTTCTCATTAGGTAGGGGAAACCAAGTAAGTCACAAGGAAGCCCTCTTAGACATAATGTTTTACTGGGTCTATGAGCTACTAAGCGTAGGAGATATTTGAAATTCTAGTGTGAGAGGAGGGGTCACAAATGCTCACAGACGCTGTATGTTTCATGCCTAGAAAAGTAGCATTGAAGAGTGAAAAGGCACCGAATAGGGAGCTGGAAGCCCCTGGCTCCAGGAATTCCACTAATTAAGCCCCATTATCTTGGGTATCTCTCACTTTGGGCTTAGGTTTCATCATGTAATATAAGGATATTATGATTAGTGGATATTATGCTCCCCTTCAAATCCTTTTGGTCTCGCCTATCTCCAGGGTCTCTGGCCCCTTACTCCAGCTCCAATGGTGGCTGCCATGACCAGCTTTGCATAAACTACAACAAATATTATGTGGGCACAACCCAGTGGCCCTATGCTCATGTCCACACTGTGTACCTCACGCTTTCTCCCATGGGGATTCACAATTGATGCTGAGGGTTAGACCTTGCAGGGACCTGCTTAGTGCCCACTCATGAGCAATTGGAAAGTGCAGAGGAATTATTGCACTTGACCAGTGAGAAACTCAAGCAAATATATAAATTATTTCTTATTCTTCCCCTACAGGGGTTGTGCTGAGAAGCTGTCATTTTTACTGGTTCTCTGACGATGGCCATGCCTCACAAAGTTCTCAGTGCATACTCTATACTCTTGAAGTGTGTCTCCCTCCTTCCCTTCCTCACTCCTCCCTGGGATTGTACCCCTTAATAAAGTAGCAGCGAACAAGCCTCTCTCTGCCTTTGAGAGAACTCAGACCAAAATAAAGAGCTTTACGCTTCCTTCTATTTCATAATTCTGACTCACTTTTATAAGATGCTGATCTGTGCACATCAACCCTTGGAATTTGTATCTTTGATCTTAAAGTCTATTCTTTTTGTCTATTTGATTAAACTTTTTGGTAGCTGAGTTACCAGCAATATTTATTCATTTATTATGTGCAAACTCTGTGAGTTTGAGGAGATGTTACAGAGAAATAGATCAGTCTATAGCATTTGCCAAGGCCTGCTGGGTACAGGTTATGAGAAAGGAATGCTTGGCCCTGCCTCCAAGAAGCTTAGAGAAGCATGGAACATAAATAAGTGAAACTATTTAAAAATACCTATGTACTCAAATAAATTTATATGAAACTTTTAGAAGTTATTGGGATAATTTCAGTCTTGAAAATTGGACAAAGCAAATCTGAAAATGTCTTCTGGCGAACATAGTTTTGAGTCATATTTTCAAAAAAATAATGAGAGGGATGTAATTTAGGATTGAGAAGTTGGCATGTCTTTGCATGGGAATGCAGTGCTATCTCAGAAGCAAAGACTTACATGGAATCATTTGGCCAGCGAGAAATCATAATAACAGAAGAGCTAGGTAAAGAGAGCTAAGCTCAGAGAAATTTAAAGTGTAGGTAGGGCTTCAATTCAGTACAAATCATTCTTGGGAATTTTTGAGCAAGGGAAATGAAGTAATCACTAGCTATAATATCCCTAAATTTCTCTGCTAATAATGTCCCCAAATTTCACCATGTTATCTCCAAATTTCTATTAGTTAGAACCAAATCCTGCTTTTATTATGGTAAAAAAAACCTTTCAGTAAGAGACAAGACTGAAGAAACAAATATCTCTTTATGCAACTGAGGCATCTCCACTAACTCCATTAGCTTCATAATACAGCCACATCTGACGAAGGCACGGCAGACGCATCTGTACTTTCATCCTAGCATGGCAAAGCTGCAGCGTCCCAACATTTGCTCCTTCAAATCTTCAGCACGGCTTTCTATGCATCTTTCAGCATTATTTGTTGACAGAAGAATGCATTTTAGTTTGTTGACATCCTGTTTTTCTTGTTTATTACAGCCATCTTTACAGTTTTGACTATTTATTAATAAGTAAGAAATACCAATTGAGGCTACTTAAAAAATTATTATTACATTTAATAGAAATTTTCTAAAGTAATGAGAAGCACGGTTTTAAGCATGACCTCTCTCCTTTCCAAAATTGCAAAAGTTATCTTTACGCTGTGGTTGCTTAGTTTGTTAATTGCTCGCTAACACTGTGTCAGGAAATGTCTCCAGGTGCACTACACTTAGAGTGAAGTCCATCTGTAATAAAAGTGGAAGCAAATCCATACTTAAAATTGTCTTGTTGACGATTACACATTTTAGTTAATATTTTCCAAAAATATGATTAGATTTCATTTTGCTTGTTTTGCTGTGTAATGTGGCTGATGAAGAAGGGTCGGATTAAGTATTAATACAAGAGAAGTTTCAAATAAGTTTTTTTTATTGTTATTTACTTATAGTATATTTTGGTATTATCTTTGACTCTTAGCTTTTGTGTAGGAATCATTTTTAAACCAACAATATTCTTTGTAAGGTTTAGTTATTGAAATGATAAAACTATAAAATCCTTTAGCCAGACCCACATAAACTGGGTGAAGTCAGGGAGTTACCATGAGCTGCCTCTGACAGCAGAACAGCCATTCCTGTGCCAAAGAATCTCATGCCTTAAAAGAGTCACCCATATAAAGACACCATTCACAAAAGACCACAATTCCTTTTTACGAAATGTCCAGCATAGACAAATCTACAAAGAGGGAAACTGGCTGCTTAAGGATGGGATTTAGGGAGGTAGCGGGTGATAGCTAATAGGTATAGATTTCTTTCTGATGTGATAAAAATGTTCTAAAATTGTGTTGTTTGTTGTACCTATCCACATACTAAATACTAAGTAGGTGAATTGTATGGT
>NW_012148964.1:2156480-2184860 GCF_000956105.1 Propithecus coquereli
CGGCTTATTTTCTGGTTACAAAAATATCACCAAACTTTTAAATAAAGACTAAAACACTCCTAATACTAAACATTGAAATAAATGTGGGCTATATAAACATTTAAAAAAGATTAATAAGAACAAGTGAGATAGGTATTTACCCAATTATTCCAGTTCAGGGTCACAGGTGGCTGAAGCCTGTCCTGGCAGCTCAAGGCACAAAGTGGGACTCTGCCCTGCACGGGACGCCCTTTCATCACAGGACACACTCACACACACTCACACACACTCACACTGGGACCATGTAGACACATCGATGAACCTAACGTGCGCATCTTTGGGATGTGCAAGAAAAGCAGAGTACCTGGAGAAAACCCACGCAGACGTGGGGAGAATGTGCAAACTCTACAGACGGTGGCCCTGGCTGGCAAGCAACATTTTTTTCCTCTTGTCAATGTGATAATGAAATGATGTTATTCAAGGACCTGCTGTGTATCAGAGGGTGTTACATGCTGTAGAGAAAAATAAAGCAAGGCAAGAGAAATAGGAAATGCAGGGCAGAGGTTGCTATTTTATTAATCTACTGGTGGTCAGGGTGGACTCACAGTAAGATGATGTTTGAGCAGAGATCTGAACAGAGAAGGAAGTGTGGGGAGAAGCTGCAGGGACAGAGAAGGGGGAAGACTCAAGTTAGAGGAAAGCCAAAGAAATTCATATTTCCTTTCTATTTAAGTTATTTTCAATGTAAGTATTAACATACTGAAATATTTCTAAACTACCCTGGCTCACCTGTGTGTTGAATATTTTTGGAAGAGGTGTGAACAGATTGCTCTTGGCCAGATAGGCTTGTGACTGGACAGCAGGTAGGGATTCACACACGCAACTGAGGCAAAGGCCCCCCAGCCTATAGCAGCGTATGTCTCAGGTGGCTGAGGATGTGGGCTCTGGAGTTAGGCCACATGCATGAAAAGCCCAGCTATACCATGGGCACTCTTTGTACACTAGGACAATTTACCTCTGTTCTAAGCCCCAGCTCCCAAATCTGTAACGTTGGAGTGATCACAGCTGTTTGATTTTCATCCCGTATACATCTGTGCTTTGTGCCTTCTGATCAGTTGGCCACATTAATTGTTATTTTCAGTATCATCTTGATTAGAGTTTTTACCTTAAGGGAGTCATTGCAATAACTATGTGAGGTAAGTACTCATTGTTGTATTTATTATTATTATATTTGTCATTATTATTATAGATTAAATCAGGGCTCAGCAAACTATGGCCTGTAGGTTAAACCCAAGCCCCCTTCTATCTTTATAATCTTCGTAGGTAAAGTTTTATTGGCTCACGGTTCATTCATTTCCGTATTGTCTGTGGCTGCTTTCACACCACAAAGGCAGAGTTCATTAGTGGAGATGAACTGGCCCTTTACAGAACAAGTTTGATGTCTCCTGTCCTAAATGGAGATTGAGTCCTACTTTAGCTTTATCACAGTGTAGTCTAGACAGCTTTACTTTGTAGCGAAATGTTAGCATTTCCAAATAATTCTTTGCAACCAAAAAAGGAGTTGTACTTTGCCAAACTTTTCAGGACAATTTGCTAGGGGCAAACTTGGAAATGATGAAACCTCACTTCCCTCAACCCCAAGAAGAGGATGGTGAGGATGAGGGTTCCCAGTTAGTTCTGGGGTCAAATTTCCAGACATAAAAAGCCACATTGGCCATGAGACATTCATGTATACGCTGAGATGCATTAGTGTCACTTGCTGTTTCCCCCCTTGCCCTCTAGTCTCCCATCCTGGTGGCAGCCTTTACCTTGCACTGCTAGGTTAAGGCAGAGGATAGAAGAACATTTCCAGGGAAGGCACGGGGAGAAGACATTTTCTCTGCCAGTTTGAGTGGGGGTCAGGGTCACGTTTACTCTTCACAGAACCTGGAACCTTCAAAAAACTATTTGGACTTCAGCTTTGATTTTGCTTCTTCAGAATCAGTAAGTACTTCAGGAATTTTAGTATTTTAAAAAAGATTTAATGGTAGAAGGGGGCTTGTGAAAAACAGCAAAATTCAATTGATGATTTTGTTAAAAGACAACTCAGCTTGGTTCATGAAGTATAAAATGTTCTACCTTTCTAAAAGCTCCCAAGACTAAGCATTGTGGTAAAACATTAGGCAAAAGAAAAATGTCAGGCAGATTACAAACCAAGGATGCAACAGTGATTTTTATTCTGAAAATAAAAATTCTCATTCTCATTAAATCCATGATCTACGTAAAAGAGATTAGCCTATTCTTATGGGAGGAGCCACCGCCAAGATTACAACTGAAAATTAGTCTCAGGCCCTCAAGTTGTGGGAACCAGTGACGCTTTCTTTAAGAATAAGGAAGAGAAGATTGCACACGGAAGACACCACCAGCCAGAGGATCTCTGTAAGAAGAAGTTTTAGATGAAAGAGAAAAAACAAATAGACGGACAAACATAGATTGGAAGAGGGTCAGAAGGAACGGTGCCTGAACCTACAGGAGACTCCACAGGAAGAGGTTGCAGAGCAGAACTGGAAGGGGAAAGGCATCCGCGGGGAGTAAGCCCCCAAGGAGGCTCAGAGACCAGTGAGAAGGGAAGGTGGATCAGTTAACATTCCCCTCCCTCGCATCTTGGACTGTTGATGGGCTCTTGAGCTGCTGGAGAGACTTTGTGCTGACACAGCCCCAGAGACTGCTACTGCCAGTGAGCGGAGAGCGTCCTATAGACAGGGTGATGGCCTCCTACCACCCCCAGGGTGTCTCACACCCCAAAGACTCGAGCAGGATGACAGACGCCATATTGCTTCTCTACCCACCAGGCGCCTTTGTCCTCCCTGGGGGCCCTCAACCCCTCAGGTTCCATCCTGCTCATCCCCCACAAAGACATTTCCCAACTTCGACCCAGACTACAGGAGCCACATGGGTCCAGTGGGTCCCGGGTGATCTGCATGACTCCAGGGCCCTGTCATTCTGGGCAGACTGCCTCCCGGAGAGAGGGATGGAGACAACCAGAGGGTGGACTTTCCTCTACCTAGACTCTTTTTCACCCCTTCCCCTCCCCAACCCATGGCTGACAAGAGAGACAACTGAGCTGCCACATGGAGGCTTCCACGGGGCTCACACCTTTCCTTTTGGTCCTGCAGCAGACTGCGGGGTGCTCAAGACTGTGAGCTCCCCGCCTGCTGGCCCTCTCTGGTGCTGCCTGCCTGGCAACTCCAGCAGAGCGGGACACATCCCGGGGTGAAGAGACACTGAACCAGCTTGGGCGCCCTGTGAGAGACTTGGGAAGAGTATCCTTCTCCCTGGCATGGTCAGGGATTGATCTCCAGGGCCCAGGGGATGGGCCCATAGGCCAGATCCTGTACAACCAAGACTTGATTGCCTGGGGGCACAGAGGGGATATTTGTGAACCAGTCTCTCGAGGTGTGTGTGCCTGCAGGGGCAGATCAGAGTGGGTGCTAGCCGCGACGTGCTCGCAGGGCACCTCTCCTCCCATGGGGGGGCCGTGCTCCCAGCTCAGGTCCAGGCTGGGATCCTGGACAGGGAACTTCCCAGCCTGCATCACAGGCTGAGCTTTTAAGTGGTAATTCTGTCATGAATGGGATAAAAGTGGTTCTAGAGGGCTCTCTTGCCCTCTTCCCGCCATGTGAGGATACTGTGGCAGTGTACATCCAGGAAGAGGGCCCTCACCAGAACCTGAGCATACCGGCACCCTGATTTTAGACTTCTATCCACCATAACTATGAGAAGTATTCTGCTGTGTATAAGCCACCCAGTCTATGGTACAGTCCTGCGTTGCTTAACAACAGGTATACATTTCGAGAAATGCCTCATTGGGTGATTTCTTTGTAATGCTAACATCACAGAGTGTCCTTATACTACTCTAGATGGTATAGCCTACTACACACCCAGGCTATACGGTACAGTTCCTAGGTTAAAAACCTGTACAGCATGCTACTATACTGAATACCATAGGCAGCTATAACACAGTGGTAAGTGTTTGCCTATCTCTAAATGTATACAAACATAGAAAAGATACATTGAAAATACAGGCTAAAGATGAAAATCAGTACGCACATATAGGGCACTTACCACGAATGGAGCTTACAGGACTGGAAGTTTCTCTGGGTGAGCCAGTGAGTGAGTGGTGAGTGAACACGAAGGACAAGGACATAACTGTACACTACTGTAGACTTTACAAGTACTGTACACTTAGGCTACACTAAATTTATTAAAAAAGATCTTTCTTCAATAATAAATTAAGCTGGGTTTATTGTAACTTTTTTACTTTATAAACTTTTTTAACCTTCATCCTAGAGTCCAAAGGCATATAAACTTTTAAGGTGTAATTATTACTCCTTAATACCAATTACATCTTAATTCCTTCCACCAGAACTGTGGAAATAAATTTCTGCTCACTGTGAAATAACATACTAATGCACAGTGTGTTTGTGTTTTAAGCTAAGTGTAATTACACCTTACAAATTGGTATTACGGTGTAATAACACTTAGCTTAAAACACAAACACGTTGTGCAGCTGTACAAAAATATCTTCTTTATATTCTTATTTACGAGCTTTTTCTATTTAATTTTTTTTTTTTTACTTTTTAACCTTTTTGTTAAAAACTAAGACAGAAACACACATTGGCGTAGGCCTACACAGGGTCAGGATCATCAATATCACTGCCTTTCTCCTCCACTCCTTTCCCACTGGGAGGTCTTCAGGGGCAATAACACGCATGAAGCTGTCATCTCCTACGATAAAGTCTTCTTCTGGAATACCTTCTGAAGGACCAGCCTGAGGCTGTTTTATGGTTAACATTTTTTTAATAAGTAGGAATACATTCGAAAATAACGATAAAAAGTATAGTAAATACATAAACCAGCAACATAGTCATTTATTATCATGAAGTATTATATACTGTACATAATAGTATGTGCTATACTTTTATATGACTGGCAGTGCAGTAAATTTGCTTACACCAGCACCACCAGAAACTCCTAAGCAATGCATTGTGCTACAACATTATGATGGCTACAATAGCGCTAGGTGACTGGAATTTTTCAGCTCCGTTATAATCTTTTCGGACCACTGTCATATAGGTGGTCCACTGTTGATTGAAGCCCCATTATAAGGCATGTGATTGTATGCTGTTATAGCAGCCTGAACTGTCTAAGATACACCTTTACTTCCTTCTCTTCTATGTTAAGATTTAGATAAATCCAAGTAATTTGTGATCTTTGACACATTGCACCTAGCTCACCTATCTCACCTAGTAAAGGCTGCAGTGACGTTTCCGTAACTGTCCAAGGGCACACAGGACATCTAATGAGTATGTGACAAAACACTAAACAAGACATTAAGATTTTGTCTTTCAAGTTAAAAAATGCCTCATTCTATTTATTAAAGGTTCACTGAAAGAGAAATTAAGTAAAATTTCAACAGCTAAAAAATAAACACTCCAGTTTAACTCTAACAAAACTTTTTGCTAAAGGTATATATTCTACCTCTCTCCTTCCTCCCCAACACCATCCCCCAGTTCTTGGAATTATTTAATGCTCCTTTGATACAACAGCTGTAGTGATGCAGCCTCATGGCTGAGAACAATGCTGAGGATGACAGCTTCAGCAGACTGGTAAACCAGGAGGGTATTGGCTTCCCTTTCTACTTGAGAATGCCTCAGCTACAAGTAATTTGGGATCAAGAAAATACAGAGAAAAGACTTTCTATCCTTCTTTGTTTCTGGAATCACAGAAACATATTGCCTTGGAAGATTTCTGCCATATTGATCTGATTCATGGCCAACAACCCAAAAGATAGTCATTTGGCTTTCCTTGAAAATGAAAGTTATCATCCTTCCAATGGTGTTTACATAGTACCCATGTGGTGCTGGGCCCTTTGAGTTTCTGTTCACTAAGACCAGCTGTATCCCACTATTGCATGTCTACTCTGTAAGAGAAAAGCAATTTCCAGACAACTTAGTATTTTGAACTATTCCTAAAGAAGAGTTTTAAACTCCATCCTTGGTCCCCTTGACACTCCAAAGTTTTCGTTGTGACTGTGAAAGTCATTTGAACAGAATCTGAATATCGTTTCTTTTCCCTTATTGGTCCCTTTGTGTATGTGTGTGAGTGTGTGTGTGTATGTTTCTGCTGAAAAGGAAGGGGCTAAAACATATGTCTTTGGGAAATATAAGTGAACTGATATGAAGCACCTGTCTCACCAGCACACACGTTGCCAAAGAGATTAAATTCAAATGAGTTGTATGTGGCATGTATAATAATGAGCACACATTTTCTCCCCCCTAAGCATTCCTGAGGACCAGATAGTTAATGTACAAAATGGATTATTTTGAATATAATACTGCAGTGCCAAATAACACCACTGCATCTTTAAAGTAAAAAGAGCAAATAAAATGAATCAAGGTGCAACATGTAAAATGATGTATGCATTCTGCTGAATTTAATTGAATTCTAATTAAATTACTTGCAGCAAGATAAATTAGATTATTTTGCGAGCACATTTCAGATAAACCTAATGAAGTTCTAGGAGTGAAAAAGGCAGAATGGACCTTGTTTAATGACTCGGTTGCTGATATATTCCCTTGGAGTGAATAAGAGGTCAGGCTGACCTTGGGGCATTTCTTCCTTGAGTGAGACAGATATTGTATTAACTTCAGAAAGGCTAGCTAAAAAGAGGCAGGGTCTACCTTTATATTGATAGTAAAATAATGTATTGGGTTAGAAGAACTGGTAGGGTTGGAAGGAGTGGGAAGGATGGTTTGGGGTGAATTGGCGATGGGGGAGGGGAGCTCCCCTCTCCAAATGGCTGGGAGGGAGTTTCCTCTGAGTTCAGAGCCAAGAGAACTTGGAGTCAGATTTAATTTGTTTTGTGAAAATTTATGGAACAAATGGTCTCCATTTCTTCTACTCTTGGAAAAGTTTATTTCCACTCTGGTTAGCTATGAAGACATTCATGAGTAAAGCATCTTGCTTCCCTACAATCCACTCTTTCCCTGAACCTTAGGAAAATGCCTGGAACTTTACTATGGGCAAGAACTACAGTTCCTTTGGCTTGGAGTGAGGGCAAGTAAAGTTCGATAGGATGCGGGAGAGGCAGAAAAGAAAGATTTCAAAGCTAAAAGGTACTTAAATGAGGCAATAAAAGAAGGATGAAAGAAAAGTAGATAAGGGATCATGCATAATAATATCTGGGAAAACAGAGCTATTCATATGACAATTATTCATTTTTCTAGGACAACAACATACAAAATCAGAGGAGAGTGAGTAAAGAACCTGTGAAAGTTACCTAGCCACGAAGGAATTGATATTGCCTAATCTATATTCCAGCTCCATAGCCAATCCGAGGAAAGTGAGAAATGAGGCCCTTTGAAGAACAGAACATGATGGCTGCTGTGATACATATTTCATAAAATGTTTTCCTACAGAGTGTTCTCTTCTGTGCATTCCCAATGCTGTCCAAGATATATTAGTGAGAGAGATGAGAGGCACCAGTTTTCTCACTAACCCACCCTTTAATGTTTGGCTCAGAAACTTTTGATTCTGTTGACAATCCCAGAATGCATCTGCAAGCATTTTCCCATTTGATATTTATGGAAATATTTATTAAAAGTATATGACTGGAAGTAGAGCAAGACTCTTGAACTGCTGAGTCTTCAAGAATAAAAAGGGGAGAGGTAGAAGCAGAAGGATTAATGAGGGAGAAACAAGGCTCCATCTTCTACTAATGTAAAAATTTCTTCATGATATAGATAAAGTGACTCAACTATGATAAAATTAGAAACTAAAGGAAACACAAAGATTTATTCCTACCAGGGCATGCATGTTAGCACAGAGACCTAATAATCCCAAATAGAGACAATAAATTAACCTGAAGGTATTTTTAAATAAGCTGTTTCAGCCCTATAGGGACAATTCTTTGTTTACATCTCTTCAAAGGTGAAAGAGATATAGACGTAGAACTGTGCGCTCCATGGGTTAGTAACCAAAGATTGCAAGCAAGATAAGGGTAGGAAGATTTCTGGATTCTTCACAAATACTCAAAGGTGAAAGTAGACCATTACTAACACCATGAGGGTTACACAAAAAATAATGCTGATTTACAGTACACCACGGCCATTTAAAGGCAGGCAGTGGGGAGAAGATACTACATGCTTGCAGCAGGGCATCATGAGGAAGGCGCTGTGAGACTGTGTCTTCCCATGTGCTTGGTTGTCAACATCAAACCCTCTAGTCAACATGATGGCAATAATCTATGAGTTTGTGATCTTACATGTCCCCATCTTCCCGTAAGCCAGTGCATGGAGTGATAACCCAGGAAGCTCAGTCTTTTGCAGGATCTCTGGAAGAAGTGAATATCTGGCTCCTTGGCCTATGAGGAAGACCTGATTGAAGATACCCCCTTCCCAACTATGTAACACAGGTGGTCAATGCCTGGTGCTATTTCCCCTCTACAGAAATATTTGGAGGAGAACTGGTGAGGGAAATATGTTGGAGAGAATGTGAACTTTGTACAGTATATTTAGTTGTAGTGAGTGTCAGAAATCACCCAAATGTGCTATTCAAGCTGCAACCTCCCTTCACTCCCTGGGCAGCAAAGGTCTTCAGAGTGTTTAGAAACCAGCAGGTGTTTAATCTGTGCTTGCAGAGACAGACGCTGAGATCCAACTGGACTATGGAGTGAGTGGGAAATTCAGCTGGCCTGCAGAAAAGCCAAGCCAAATGAAGGACTGGGCAGGGTCCCAGATAGACAACGCCCTGCACAGATGGCCAGTGCGCAGCATCTAAATGCTTCCAACAGTGGGGATTTTATCATGCTTCAACTCTCTCCTTTACTTCATATGCATCATTTTGTTAAATAGCATAAACAATGTTTCTGCTATAGAAACATAATATATTAGAGTTCAGGTAGCATTGAAGGTTCTCAAATGATATTTTAGAGTGAATGCTTTGATTGACAAAGAGTCTATAACCTGGAGAATGACTTCGAAGGAAAGAACGATTATTAACTTCTTGGTTGGTTAGCATGTTAGTAAGAGACATAATTGAAATTCGGTATTTTGAGTTTGAATGACTTTCTGGTAAACTTGTGTGTCCTGAGTGTACCTGCACACTAAAGATGGGGATGTGAGGCAGTATGCTTTTCAAAGTGCCTAGCAGGATGCCCTAGCTAGATCACAATAAAGAGGAGAACATTTTGCTCATAAGCCCATAGAGAGGTGATGTTTTTGTTCTTGATCTCTATTTACCTGACCACCTCCATCTAGTGATTAGCCTTTTATAACCCCTGTTAAGAAATAAGGTTTCCAACTCTGCCCCTCACTTTGGCAAAACAGGGAGTAAACACACACTTAAATTTTAATCCTTGAAAGACAAAATCTAGGAAGAGGAAGAGAAGGAAGAGGAGGCAGTTGCACAGACTCTGATGTTCATTTCTGCTGCTCTGTGAAGGGAAATGACTTCGGGTCTCTAAAACTGCACAGTTCATTTCTGAGCTACTAGCCAGGTGTGCACATCTTGGAGGATGTTTCTTTCGAGTGTCGTAGTTTTCTAGCCCCTGGCCCCATGCCCCAGGAAAGGCCTGCCACACAGGGTCATACTCAGAGAGCAGAGAATAACACACAGCAGGCTTCCTATGTGTTGTTGACTACATTAAGTCACCTCGGTCTAGGTCTCTGCCTCAAACTCATCTTTGGATTGTATTTATTAAACTCTCGCCTATTGCATGGCATTATTCTGGGACTCAGCACAATTTCCCGACCAGCCTTTATCAACCACCTGCTCCTGTGAGCAGCTCATTTGTGGACTAACCTATTCCTCCTGGCTCACATGCCCCCAGAGTGCTGAATCAGAGCTGGAAGCAGCCAACATTTCTAATTCCCTGCTTCCAACTGATCTTGACAGAAGATAAAGCACGTGTTCCAAAGGCAGAGAGGAGAGTTTCATCGTAAGTAACGAGATAATGGACCACAAGATGCAGCCAAACCACTTTCCTCTCTGAAGCAAGACGCTTTGTCCAACAAGCTGTTTTTCTGTCAGGCACAACACCCACCTGAAGCAGTTCGTTTTTGAACGTGGTATCAAGGCCTAATCTGCACTGGCAGATTCTTCTTTTTCTGTGATGCCATCTATTCCTCTTGCTGATATGTCTTTATTAACTTCAGATTTCATAAGGACCTGAACTTTAAAAAATGAGTTTTATTTCATCTTCTGGAAATAGCTAGAAGGACACACACAAACACATGGCATTTACATTCAGACTGCCCTGATGGTCTCAGAGATATTTAGGAAGGAAAAGTAACAGGACATGAGGAAGGGAGAGGTGATAAACAAGAAGGTTCTCAATGGAGAGACAGGCCAGTGTTTCCAGGAAGCAGAGCGCTGGATTGTTCCACACTGCCCTACCATGGCAGCCACTGGACATGAGGGAGTGCCCACAGTCCCAAGGTCCTAGATACAGAGACTGTGCCAAGGGGAGGTCAGGACAGGTATGTCATCTCTAGGAGTCAAGCCAACCATAACTAGATTGAAGAAACCATTATTTTTTAAATTTTAAAAAGTCTATGAGCAGCAGCAACAACAAAAAGTGTTCTGGATCTCTGCATTACAAAAAGGGGAAGAGAAAATATCAAAACTATTTCTACTTGAGAGTTAAAAGCTGTTTCCTATAAATTTAACTCCAAAATGAAAATCAAGAGAAAACGTTCTTCCCTCTGGTAATTCTGCACATTGAAATATTTCTTTGCAGTGAAAATTGGCCTATTTTATTCTATCAATATGATTAACCTTTCCATAAACTTGTTCTAGGCAGAAATTCATTTTCTTTTCTAGCCAGAAATGTTGCCATTTATGCATCTAAAAACTAGTTTTAGTGAAAGAAATGAGATTTTTTTCAGAACCTAAAAATAGTTGTGCCACTTAATTTTGAAAAACCTCAGTTAGGGCAATAGTTGCCTGCTCATTCATAGCACTAGGAATACACGCTTTTGCAGCTGGGCTTCCCTTTTAATTCTTTTTTTTCTCTTCTCTCTGTTTTCCTTACCACCAGCCAGTTTCTGCCTTCAGAGCTCTGTGGATCAGATCCTCTCCCTGGATCCAGGGGCAGGTCGCAGATTACTGATTTTAGGAAAACATCGTTTCAACATGCAGAGACCTCTTGTTCAGATACACTGAATAACTCCGGGATCTGTTTTTCCCAGAGACTCTGATCCATCTGAGTCACATCTCTATACCCAGATGCAATATCCAGGGGAGCATATGGAACGAGCTGTCAACCCCTTTCCTCCCTCCACTGGAGGGACCGCCTTCAGCTTCAGGGCCTCTCCCAGGCTTACTTTTTCATCCCCACGCCATCCTCTAGAAGCAGCATGGGCTCCTGTGAGGTCTTGACCACTCAAAAGTATCCTGACAACCATGTTGATGCTGAGGAGAGAGTGAGGTAATATACCACCCCTTCTGCATTTCAGCGAACGGAGTAGAGAAACCAAATAAAAAGGAATGACTGTAACAGTGGAACTTGACAAATTAGTGGAGGATATATTTGAGAATAGAATCTTCCAGATACTGTTCAAATCATACCCTATAGGCATCTAAGATGTGCCACAAAATGAAAGGGAATAAAATGTCTCTAATCAGTTATTCTTTACTGGGGGAAATAAGTAATTTTGGAGATTTCAGCTCATATACAGGGACAATAACAATAATCAAAACTAACATTTATGAAGCACTTACTAAGTGCCAGACACTCAAAAGGCTTTACATGGATTAATCCCGCAACCCCATAAAGTAGGTATTTTTATTATCTCCATTTTGCAGATGAGGAAACTAAGGCACAGTGCCCCAAGATCACAGAGTCAGCAAGCAATAGAAACATAATCCAAACTCAGTCTAATCCCAGCACATGAGTTCTTAACTACAAACCACACGGCCACACATAACCATAAATACACACACCACACACATGCACACAAACATGCCAAACACACATTGCACTGCTTTGCTTACATCACTTTTATTTCACTTCATTTTTTTCCTCATATATTTTGCCCTCACTAAGTCTCCACTGTTACAATTTTTACATCCCTCTCATCTGAAGGGCTACAATACGATGTGAGACGGGGTAAGACACTAGGGAATGAAAAAGGGGATGTAAGCCATTCTGAAAGACCTTTATCTATCCGCTTGTGTTTCTTGAAATAACAGCTTCTTAAGAGCAGGGCTTATTCTTTGAATTATTCACTGAATCTGTATATCCATTCTTGAGGTCCTTAAAAAAAGAGTAGTATAAAGGATAGTATACACCTGACACTTTGGGAGTTATGGGGTTTTCTTAACAAAAGACTTTATGCGGTATTACTTATTTCTAGAAAAACCTGTTTTAAAAAAAAAATCATTGATCTTAGCATGAAGATAAAATGATTCATCAGTAGGATGTTATATATTATTTATATCAATGTATATTTATGCATTTGCATGTGTATGTGTGTGAGTAATATAATACGATGGAGTAAGTTCACCTATCTTTGAATGCCAGAATGCATTATTTATTTATTTATTTATTTTTGAGACAGAGTCTTGCTCTGTTGCCTGGGCTAGAGTGCCGTGGTGTTAGCTTAGCTCACAGCAACCTCAAACTCCTAGGCTCAAGTGATCCTCCTGCCTCAGCTCCCTGAATAGCTGGGACTACAGGCACTCGCTACCATGCCTGGCTAATTTTTTTTTTTTTGGTTTCTATTTTTAGTAGCCAGGCTAATTTTTTTTTTCTATTTTTAGTAGAGACGGGATCTCTCTCTTGCTCAGGCTCATTTCAAACTGCTGACCTCAAGGGATCCTTCCGCCTCAGCCTCTCAGAATGCTATGATTACAGGTATGAGCCACCATGCCTGGCCCAGAATGCAAAGTTTAGAGTTACTATATCAACAATTGCGAACTTTCACCAATTTATACTTATGAAAGTAGAAAAAGTGAGAGCACGCATATTTAAATAATGGGGGCAAAACATATCATCCTGCTTTGCAAACAGCAGTGCAAACTGAGAAATAATGTTTATATTCTTTGATACCATTAGTAATCTCCTATCTGAGAATTTATTATAAGGAAGTCATCTAAAAGATGGCAAAGCTAGACTTGCATCAGAATTATTATTCATAGTAATAAAAAATTGGAAATGACCTAATGTTATTATAACGTAATGGCTCATTAAGTTATAGTGAATCAACTTAATTGAATAGTAGGCAGCAATTTCCTATCATTGCCAAAAGATTGTCAAGATATAAAAATGCTTAAAATATAATGCTGAGTGAAAAGCACCATAATAAAAATTGTTGCTGTGATTTGAATACAACTGCATAAAATTATTTTATGCATATTAACAGAGAATTTTTTTCTTCTTTCTTTGCATGTTACAACTTTGAGGTATCAATAAAAAAAATCTTTGCTTTTGAATCCATTCTCCTTTATTAAGTTAATCATGGGGTGATTTGGAAGTGCAGGAAAAAATATGATGAATGAAAAAATCTGAATGTGTTTGGGGCAAGCATGTTGTTGGACCAGCCAGCATATACACTAACTACGTTTGCCTTCCACTTTAGCCTAAGAGTGGCATTTCATGTTTGTGGTGTGAGGGCAATATTTGCTACCTTTCCATGTCATATATTTTATGAATATTAATCAGAATATTTTAAATTACTCTGAAGTAATTGTGTGGAAAAATTTCTAGTTATAGAAAACATAAAATATTTATAAATCTTTACATCCTTTCCCCCTTCCTTTATTGGCTTTGGTTCTGTGACTTTTATTTAAATGATTTATGATCTCTGAGCCCTTTACTGTAATATAGCTCAAATCCTTTATGACTGTAACACAGTATAAAAAGACACTACAAATAATAATAGTGCTTCATGCATACAATGTAGTAGCAGTTCTCTGAATACAAAATTGCAGATAAAATACTGAAAATACAACTGCCTTAAGAGACATGTGTTTCCACATTTCTCAATGTTAGGCATTGTGTAATGTGATTGGCCAAGTATTGTGCCTTTGATGCGATCTATCCAAAGTACCACTTATATCTTGTTTTTAAATTACAGCTTCCTGTAATTTAAAGACACAATATTTTATAATAAACCAAATTCTTTCCACTGGTTTTTGTGGAAGAAACTATCTTCATTTTATAGATGAAGCACCCACCTCTTAAGAAGCCTGTCTAGACTAACAATAGTAATAATACTAGAATTTATTGAAATCATGCCATGTGACAGGCATTTACATAGTACTTTACAGGTACTAAGTCACTTAATCTTCACAACAACCCACTGAAGAAGGCATTACTACTGATTTCCAGGTTATAGATGAAGAAACAACTAGAGAGAGGTTAATACTTTGCCCAGGTTTTCAAACTAGGCAGACAAATATTTCAAATTGCCCATAACATAATATTTAAAAAGTTTTAGAATTATAAAACGTTTTGGAAATATCATGTAGTTTAGAAAACAAAATCTAGAGGGATGAAGAATTTGGAAGATTAATGGTAACACATCTGAGGCAAGGGGCACCCAGGCAAAGAGAAAAATGTATGACACTTAGCCAGTGTCCTCATATTCAGTGAAGAAATTCTAAAATATCACACGGCTTTTCCAGGTATTAAATTCTGTCCCAAAACACATCGTACAGGAGTCCATGTTTAACTACATTATATGTAAATCAACTCTTAAATATGTGAAGATTGTTCCTTTGGTGCCACTGACTTATTATTCATCACATTTATCATCACAAATTAAGGTAAGGGGGAACCAGAGAAAGATGGCGAACTAGAAGCAGCCCGTGCATGCTGCTCTCAAGGAGAGGGTCAAAAGTTGCAAGTAGGTGCTCACCTACAGATGGACCTTTTTAGAAAGATCATCGTGAATCATCAGAGAAGCAATGAGAGACACTCAGAGTGAAGGACAGGGTGACGGGGTGATCCATTTGGCAAGATCGGAAGGTACCCATGGGAGGTATCCAAACATGGGGAAGGATAGGAGGAGAGAACCCCAAGACTTCAGGTTCCCCCTGCAGTAGCTGTAAACCTGGGTTGTGAGGGGCCCCACCGCCACCACCGCAGACCTCCAGACTGATCAGGGAGCTGCTTAGAGCCTGTGCAATGATACTGCACCAGAGAGTAGGCATAGCAGGGAATCAGTGGCTTCTGTTCCTGGGTCACTGCAACTGATGCCATTCTGAGCTCTCAGGTCCAGAGAGTCTGGTCTACATAGGGCCTGGCTTTGCTGCAGCCACCTCCATATCACTTTAGCCAGGCCGGGGAGTGAGCAGGCAGAGTGGATGCTCTTCAGCACCCTGTGACTGGAGGCCAAGTGACGCTCTCCCCCAGGGGATTCGAGCAGAATGAGCGCCATGGTTGACACCTGAGAAGTCCCATGGCAACTGTGGGACCTGGGCAGGGAGATAGCCTCAGCTGCCCAGTGGCCTGGCCCCATGGCCCCACCCCCATGGCTTCAATGCTGCCATTGGAACTCACTCCCCTACCCTGAGGCTCCTTTGCTGCTGACTGACCCTGCTCACATGGCTCCCGTCCACGACCTGCTAGGAACCACCCTGCAGTCCATTGATCCACTAAGGACCTGCTAGCTGCCTTTGCACCTGGACTCTGGTGGAGTGAATATCTGCAGCCATGACACCTGCAGCCACTGCCTGGATAGCCTTGTCCAGCTGCCACTGCCACCACCGTGGGGAGATCCAGGCAGAGCAAAGTCACACAATGCCATCCTCCGTTGAGAGGGACTCACCTACCCCCCACCCAAGCTTCCAACAGTGGCCTAGGAAATAACTCATCACTCTGCATGAAGATCATCCAGTACTGGCTTGGACTGTGATAATTACAGGGGAATGAGACCACAAGGAACAGTTGAATTATAGGATCTTAGTTCATCTGCCCCTCTCTTGCTGGGTCAATCCTCTGCAATAGGACACAAAAGCGCCATCTAAGTAGGAGAGTTCCCAGCAAAGGAGAATAGGTGTGCTGTAAACCTATATTCCCTGAACTGAGAGAAGAGGTTTCAGACGACAAGAAACCAGCAAGAGAACTCTGGCAACATGAAAAAACAAGCTAGTTCAATACCCCCAAGGGTAATAACAGTTCTACAGCAATAGATCCCAACCAAAAAGAAATTGTTGAAATGTCAGAAATGGAATTCAGAATATGAATGGCAAATAAAATGACTGGAATTGAAGAGAAAGTTGAAGACTAACAAAAAGAAGCCAAAAAAAATATTGCAGGACATGAATGAAAAAAATTAAAAAGTTGTTAAAAAGATAGACAACTTAAGAAAGGCTATAATAGAACTTAAAGAAATTAAAGAGTCATTTAGGGAATTTCAAAATAAATACAAAAGCTTCAACAATAGGCTATATCAAGCAAAAGAAAGAATCTCAGAGCTTGAAGGCAAGGCTTTTGAAATAAAATAGTCAAAGATGCAGAAAAAAGAATAAAGAATAATGAACAATCATTCAGAGAAATATGGGATTATGCACACTGGGCCAATATAGGAACTATGGGGTATCCCTGAGGGAGAAGAAGAAAAACAAAAAGCATGGAAAACCTATTCGAGAGAATTATTGAGGAAAACTACCCTGGTATTGCCAGAGATTGAGCTATCCAGCTATAAGATGGTAACTGAAGACTGGGAAGATTAATAGCAAACAGGACATCTCCAAGACACATAGTCATCAACCTAGCCAAAGACAAAATGAAAGAAAAAATTCTACAAGCTGCAAGCTGCAAGCAACAACTAATCTATAAAGGAAAACCTATCAAGCTAACAGCAGACTTCTCAGCAGACACCTTATAAGCCAGAAGGGATTAGGGCCCCATTTTTAGTCTTCTTAAACAGAACAGCTGCCAGTGAAGAATTCTGTCTCCTTTAAAACTAAGTTTCATAAATGATGGAGAAATAAAAACTTTTCTAGACAAGCGAACACCAAGGGACTTTGTCACTACTAGACCTGCCCTACAGGAAATGCTCATAAGTGCACTATATATGGAATATCACAATAGATACCCACCAGTGTAAAAACACATGAAAGTTAGAGCTTATAGATCCTATGGAACAATAGCACAAGGGGGTGGGGGGAAGCCAACAAGGTGTCATCCAACATAATGAACAGAACAGTATCCCACATATCAGTACTAACACTGAATATCTTAATGCCCCATTTGAAATACAGACTGGCTGAATGGATAACAAAACATAAGCCAAGTATCTGCTGTCTTCAAGAAACCTATTTAACTCACAAGGACTCACACAGACCCAAGATGAAGAGATGGAAAAAATATTCCATGCAAATGGAAACCAAAAGAGAGCAGGTGTAGCCATTCTCATATCAGATAAAACAGGCTTCAAATCAACATTAGTAACAACAACAAAAAAGACAAAGATGGTCCTTATATAACGGTAAAGGGAACAATTCAACAAGAAGGCATAACAATCCCAACTATACATGCACCTAACACAGGAGCTCCCAGATTCATAAAACAAATTCTACTGGATCTAAGCAAAGAAATAAATAATAATATCACAACTGCCAGGTGCAACAACACCCTACTGACAGAAATGAACAGATCATTGAAGCAGAAAATCAATAAAAAAAATAAGATTTAACTATGATTCTAGAACAAATGGACCACCTAACAGACATCTACAGAATATTCTACCTGAAAACTACCAAATATACATTCTCATCAGCACATGGAACATTTTTCAAGATTAATGATATCTTAGGCCACAAAACAAGTCTCAGCAAGTTCAAAAAAATCAAAATCATACAATACATCCTCTCACACCACAGTGGAATAAAACTAGAAATCAATTCTAAGAGAAACTCTCAAATCTAGACAAAATCATGGAAATCAAACAACCTACTGCTGAATGATCCTTGGGTCAATGATAAAATTAAGACAGAAATCAAAAGATTCCTCAAACTGAGTGACAAAGGGGACACAAGCTTTCAAAAAATCTATGGGGTACAGCAAAACTAGTACTAAAAGGGAAGTTCATAGTCTTAAATGCCTACATCAAAAAGACAGAAAGATCACAAATTGACAACGTGATGTCACATCTCAAGGAACTAGAAAAAGAAGAGCAAACCAAACCCAAAGCCAACAGAAGAAAAGAAATAGCAAATATAAGAGCAAAACTAAATGAAATGGAAAATAAACAAAGAAAACAATACAAAGGATCAATAAAAAAAATTGGTTCTCTAAAATGATAAACAAAATTGATAGACCACTAGCCAGATCAACCAGAAATAGAAGAGAAAGGACTCAGATAAGCTCAATCAGAAATTACAAAGGAGTCATTACAACTGATACCACAGAAATATAAAATTTCATCCATGAATGCTACCAAAACCTCTATCCACACAATCTAGAAAATGTAGAGGAAATGGATAAATTCCTGGAAACACACAACCTCCCAAAGCTGAATCAGGAAGAAATAGAAATCCTGAACAGACCAATAAAGAGCAGCAAGACTGAAGCATCAATAAAAAAATCTCCTAACCAAAAAAATCCCCAGATCAGACAGATTCACAGCTGAATTGTACCAGATCTTCAAAGAAGAACTGGTACCTATCTTACTGATGCATAATATCAAGAAGGAGGGACTCCTCCCTATCTCATTCTATGAAGCCAGTACCACATTGATACCAAAGCCAGGAAAAGACACAACAAAAAAAGAAAACGACACACCAACATCTCTTATGAACATAGACGCAAAATCCTTAACAAAATACTAACAAACTGAATTCCACAGCACATAAAAAAGATAATTCACCATGATCAAGTAGGTTACACCCCAGAGATTGAAGGATTGTTCAACATATGCAAATCAAGAAACAATTCATCACATAAACAGAATCACAAAGAAGAACCATTTGATCATCTCAATAGATGCAGACAAAAACATTTGATAAAATCCACCACCTCTTTATGATAAAAACTCTCAACAAACTAGGTCAGAAGGAACACACTTCAAAATAATAAGATCCATATACTACAAATCCACAGCCAACATCATACTGACTGGGGAAATGTTGAAAGCATTCCTCCTAAGAACTGGAGCAAGATAAGGATGGCAACTGTCACCACTTCTATTCAACATAGTACTGGAAGTCCTAGCCAGAGCAATCGGGCAAGAAAAAGAAATAAAGGGCATCCAAATCAGGAAAGAGGAGGTCAAATTTCCCCTGTTTGCTGATGTTATGATCTTGTATCTAGAAAACCCTAAAGACTCTACCAAAAGATTCCTAGAATTGATAAATAAATTCAACAAAGTCTCAGGTTACAAAATTAATAGACACGAATCAGTAGTATTTCTATATACTAATAACAGTCAAGCTGAGAATCAAATCAAGCACTCAATACCATTCACAATAGCTATAAAAAAATAAAATAAAATACCTAGGTATATACTTAATCAAGGAGGTGAAAGATCTCTGCAAAGAGAACTACAAAATCCTGATGAAAGAAATCATGGATGACACAAACAAATGGAAGGATTGCTAAAATCAACATCATCAAAATGTTCACACTGCCCAAAATGATTTACAGATTTAACACTCCCCATCAAAATACCAATGTCATATTTCACAGATCTAGAAAAAATAATCCTAAGCCTCATTTGGAACTAAAAAAGGGCCTACATAGCCAAAGCAATTTTAAGCAAAAAGAACAAATCTGGAGGCATCACCTTACCTGACTTCAAATTATACTACAAGGCTATAGAACCAAAACAGCATGGTACTGGTATAAAAGTAGAGACATAGATAAACGGAAAAGAATAGAGAACCCAGAAATAAAATCATTTACTTACAGCCAACTGTTCCTTGACAAAGCAAACAACTTACACCAGGGAAAAGCCCTATTCAATAAATGGTGCTGGGAAAACTGAATAGTTACATGCAGAAGAATGAAAGAAAATCTCTATCTCTCACCATATACAAAAATTAATTCAAGATAGATAAAAGACTTAAATATAAGGCATAAAACCATAAAAATTCTAGAAGAAAACATAGAAAGAACTCTTTTATCAACTGGCTTATGCAAAGAATTTATGACTTAGACTCCAATGGCAAATACAGCAATAACAAAAATAAATAAATGGGACTTAATTAAATTAAAAAGTTTATTCTGCACAGCAAAGGAAATAATCAAAAGAGTAAACAGAAAACCTACAGAATGGTAGAAAACATTCACAAACTATATATCCAATAAAGGGCTAATATTTAGAATCTACCAAGAATTCAAACAAATCAGCAAGAAAAACAAACAACCCCATTATCAAGTGGGCAAAAGACATGAACAGAAGTGTTTCAAAAGAAGATAGACAAATGGTCAATAAATAGATGAAAAAATGCTCAACATAACTAATCATCAGAGAAATGAAAATTAAAACCACAATGAGATCCCACCTTTTTTTAAATGAATGGTCAGAATGGTCATTTTTAAAAAGTCAAAAAACAATAGATGTTGGCATGGATGCTGACAGAAAGGAATACTTTATACGCTGTTGGGACTGTAAATAAGTACAACCTCTATGGAAAACAGCATGGAGATTCTTCAAAGAAATAAATGTAGACTTACCATTTGACCCAGCAATCCCACTACTGGGTATCCACCCAAAGGAAAAGAAGTCATTTTATCAAAAAGACATCTGCATTCGAATGTTTATCACAGCACAATTCACAATTGCAAAGATGCGGAATCAAGTTGAGTGCCTATCAATTCATCAGTGAATTAAGAAAACGTGGTATTCATATACCATGGAGTACTATTTAGCCATAAGAAGCCATAATAATGTCTTTTGCAGTAACTTGGTTGGAACTGCAGAACATTATCCTAAACAAACATGTATACTCACTAAAAATTGAGAACTAAACAATGAGCACAAAGAGATGTAAAGGACATCGGAAACCAAGAAGTGGGAGGGTGGAAGAGGGGTGAAGGATAAAAACTTACCTATTGGGTACAATGAACACTATTCGAGCGATGTGCACACTAAAAGCCCTAACTTAAGCATTATACAAGGTATCCATGTAACGAATACATTTGTTTCCTCTTAATATTTTGAAAAAAATAAGGAAGTTACAAAAGGGAAAAAAATTAAAAATTAAGGTAAGGACTTCCATTTCATACCCTTCCATTTCACCTTCGCTTTCTCTCACAGCCCAGGTCTAATCTATTTGCAGCAAGTCCTGTTGATTCAATTTCTCTATTTCAAATCCACCCTTCACCCCTGCCTCAGCTGCCAACAACCCAGCCCCAGCCACCACCCTATCTCTAGATCTAGGCTCCTGTGACTGCGCCTGGTCTCCCTGCTCCCATAACTGCCCCCTTCAATCTGCTGTACAATGCAGCTAAAGGAATCTTTAGGAAATGCAAATCAGTGCATGTAACTCCTTGGCTTAGAAGCCCTTTGACACTCTGACTTCCTCCTCCTTTCTCACTCTGCTTCAGCCCCTCTGGCTCCTGGACTGCACTGTCTGCTCCTGAGCCTTCATGCCTTCTTCCAACACTCCCTGCCTGGAATGTTCTTGCCCCAGCTCTTCTCGGCCCTCACCTGCCAGTCCAAGCAGCACCTCCTTCGAGAAGTCACTTCTCACCTCCCCATTTAACTTAAGACCCTGCTGTCATTATTCTTTGCTTTCACTCTCATTGATTTTCTCTCAGGCACTAATCACAACCCGTAATTATTTGATTCATTCATCCATTTACTTACTTATCATGTGTCTTTGCAATCAGACCCTCAGTCCTGTGAGGAAGGGGGTCAAGTGTCTCCTGGCAGGTGTCGCCCGAGCATTGCTGGATCTCACCCACCTCGCACCTTGCCTCTCACGTAGGAGACACCCAATAAAAATTCGATGAATGGATCAATAACAATCTAGTGAAATACTAGAAACGGCACAGTAACAGTGTTGAGTAGGTATTGTTTAATCATTTATTTTCATGAAGTATCCAAAGATAAACCACTGAACTTCAAAGAAAACATTTCAAAAGTAGCCTAATGTGGTACTTCTTCTGTGGTGGGTTATTTTCTAAATGTTTGATGTGAATTAATTCATTTAATCTCAACAAAGCCTCTCAGGGGAGTGCTATTTGTATCCTTCTTTTGCTGCTCAGCCATCAGGCCCAGGCGGGTCGGCAGTCTCCCGTTAGTGAGGGGCACTCTGGGGCTGTCATCTCTGAGGGCTTAACCACTAACTCTTTGCCTCTCGACATAAAGCTTCAATTGTATATGTTCTGAATTTATTTTTTAAAAATGTTTTAATCCAGTATCACTTCTAACTCAGTGTTTCATGGCCAAGTGCTAGCAGAAATGTCTATTGCCCTAGGAATTAAGCCAAATAAACTGAAAAAAAAATGAATAGTAATTATCCACAGGCAGTAGTCCAAGAGCTACTCCAGGCCACTGGAACCTGCCAGCGCCCCTCCGTCCCTGAGCTGGCCGGCTGAGAGCACACAGAATGATACCAATGAGATCACGTATTCAATATGCCTTTTCTTCAAAATCTCATCAAGTCATAGATGTCATCTGGCTTGGCTTGCTCCATCTCTGGTGCATTGGCAAACCTGTCATCTTAGAAACATGTTCAGATAGAACAAGCTTGGGGTTCTAGTTAGGAGGCTGTTTGCCCACCAGGAATCTGGGAGAGTTCTCATATTTTATGAATGCTAACAGAAGGAAGAAATTTTGGAGAAACAAGGCTATGAGGCTTAACTTGTACTATTCAAGGAAGCCCAAGAATACTCAGCATATGCTCACAAATAAACAGGGCCAGAATCTAATTCTTGTTCCTCCCAAAACTTTCTCAAGAGCAAAATTTGTTCACTTTCACTTTTCAGAAAAATTCCAATGAATAACTACATATCACATGGAAATATTCTATATCTACAGTAAGTATATGACATAAAAAACATAAATGAGTAAAAAACTGTTCACAATTGTGTATATATCATTGGTATCTTTTCCCAAATAATTGTAAAGTTAAGATAGCACAGAGGGAAAAGTGACACAATACTCCTTTTAACAATAGATTTTAGCTAGTATGGTGGTTTTAAATCAGTAGTCTGAAAGAAAAACCTGAGTGCTTAATTCTGAAAATACCATTTTCTTCTTGTTTTCTATACATAAATGGGTTCTTAATTTTTCTCTTACACATACACAACTACAAGCACATATATATGTATGTCTGAAGACATACAAGCTTGTGCAAATAGTTTCTTATATAGTCAAGATTCTGGAATGTGGGAGTAAATATTAGATGCTGAGCTGCAGGATACCCTTCCAGCATTCCTTTTGTCCCAGGTTCCTGGTTGATTGAGTTTTGCTTCACTATAATTTACTGTTCATTCATCTTGCCACCACCTATTTTGCACATTGTGAAGAATACTGAGTTGTAGAAAGAAATAGGTCAGGAGGCATAAAGAATAGCACTTAAAATTGTAACTGTAGGTCATTTTTATAGTTTCAGTTTTCAGTGATACCTTGAGAATATATGGAATTTTTTGAATTGTTCCTAAGATGAAATTTGAACGTATGTACTTGAATCCTACCCAAAACAAGGGGAGAAAAAGGTTTATAAATAAGGATTTGGAGCTTCCATCAGGTTTAGAACCTTCAAGAGGTCATACAGATGACTCTGGAGCATTACCTGAAACAGGTCAAGTCAGCCTGGGCTGAGCTCAGTAACAATACAGGGGCCTGAGACCTCAGCCAGAGGGAAGACAGTAGAGGCCTGCGGCCCTCTCCTTCTTTCCAGTGTAGGTACAGGTTGTTGATACCTCTAGGCAGGGATAGGGATATATATGAAGACACCAATACCATAGAGGGGGCTCCTGGACTCCCAGCCTGTAGAGCACAGTTCAGAGAGAGAGAATTACTACTGCAGCACTTCCATGATTTTATCTTGTAAACCAAGTCCATCAGATTTAACAGTCTTTGCCCTTGAGAACAAAGGGAAATTGTATATTAATTTAAGATCATGAGATTCTAAGAGTTTGAGTGACCCAAAGAAACATATAGTTCACATAATTTTCATTTTAGAATTGAGAAAAATAAAATTCAGAGAAGCTACATGAATAATCCAAGGTCACAAATTGCTAGTGGCAAAGCTAATACTACAGCTCAGATACCCTAATTCCTAGTTAAGACATCATCTCTCGATCTTCCAGAGTTCTTGGTCTTTGAGAAAATAGAACATATTGTGAGACTATGAATCCTTTAAGAGACAAATTCTACTCAAAGGGCAGCTTTCTTCAGGTCCGTGATTTGGGTTTCTGCTCAAGATGCATCTGCAGAAGCGAATTTGCTGTGTATAGGACTGACCACTTACTGACCACTCCACTTCCCAAAAGACAGTGACAGGCATGACCAACATTGCCAACCCGGAGCCCACTAAACAGGTGATCCCTGAAGGTCCTCTTGCAGGGGGTTCCATAGTCATTCTAAAAGTAAATGCCTCCAGAATTACCATTTCCATCCAGAGTTTCCAGAAACTCTCACCAAGGGAACAAAAGTGGACATTCAGTTTAAGTAAGTTGTTCCAGAGAATGGTGAGATGTTTTGACAGGAGATAAGAGTTCACTGTGGGCTACTGCATGTCAATTCAGAGGTGTTTACCATTTTAAGCCTGGGAGTCTGTCATTCCTTTTAGGGAACATCAGGGGTTGCAGAGATACATTAAGCCAGAAATTGTCATTTCCCAAAGCCATTTTACAAAGCATTTAGAAAAGCAAGGCACAGAAAGGAGTCACCTCTTTAAAGTGCACATAGGCAATTTCTTTTCTTGCCATTTATTAAATATCTTGTCTGTTTGCGTAGAACCCATCTCCATGGTAACTCTGTAAAAAAAATTATCATTTGGTATTGAATTTCTAAGATTGGTCTTTTAACAACTACCAAATATATTACCTTTGATGATCAATTCTACCCAATAATAGTTAAGTGCTGGAGTTAAAGCGAAGTGTAAGCTTTGGGGCGAATTTGCCTGTTAATTTGGGCAAAAGTGAGACTGTTGTCCTTTAAATCTTCTGGGTGATTGCCTTCACCTTCCACTTTAATTGAACCTGCAGACATAGCCAGAGAAGTGTTTCTCCCAAGGTTTTATCTTTAGTTATAGACAGATATTTATTACACAACACAAATGAAATAAATACAAGCTAAAAAAAAGGACGTTTTGAGAATAAATCCTATTCAAACTACCAATTACCCACCATCTCATTGCTGAAAGTGAAAGCTGATCTTTTTTCCAGCTACAAGATGAGTAAGCTGCCCCCAGCTAGCTGTTTAATTTCTTCTTTCCTGTTGGGGTCTCTGTTTCTATTATATTTAACTTCCTGCATTTAGCCCACAGCCTTTGGACTCCTACTAGTTGATAGATGTTCCAAAATTTTCAGTGCTCTTCCCTGTGCTCTATTCATCACTGAGCCTCTATTAGGTGTTGGGTATTTTATGTTAAAGCCAGCTCTTAATTATTTGGATGCCAATTAGCCAGGGTCTGGAATTAACCAGACTCTGCTTTTTCTCTTTTCTTTCCTGTTGCCTACCTTTTGGCCACAGCACAGCTTGTTAGTTCCTTCATGAGGGAAAGAAGGGCAGCGTTGAGGTAGGGATACAAGCCCAGAGACACAAATAAGTTCATTTTGTTGTTTGTTGGAAGCTTTGGTTAAAAGTTCGGCAAGGTAGTGTATTAAAAGCACACAATAAAAGTAAACTTTCTTTATCATGCACATCTCATTTTCTAAGCTCTCGCAGATTCCCATTGCTGGGGTTAAATTGCAAACTGGCAGAACTGCACTTGGTTCCTTATATTATGGCAGGAAAAAAAATAAAGTTTCTCCGACTTGCCAAAAGCCTGTTTAACGAGCAGCTTTGCTTGGTTCTGAATTCTTTCGTATCAGCACGCACAGGGCACTCAGCCATTGGAAATCAAGCCATCACGCTGTCACAAGTTCACTACAGCTGAGTTGCAATGGTACTAGCTAACAATGAAGTTTATGTTTTTGTTTCATTTCCATTTTTTTCTGAATAAAACACAACAAGGAAAAAAAGAAAAATGAGGAAGTTGGGAGTAAGGATGCTCTTATATCAGATAGGCACAAATGGCATGCTAAATTCTTCAATTACAACAAATTAGTATATCATTACTTTGCATCAGTTGAGATACAAAAATAAAATATCACTGGGCCATAAATTGCATTCTAAAAATAAAACTAGAGTTCACTTTTCGTCAGCTTCCTATTTTCTGGGGACAATTTTCGATTTTAAAGAAAATATAACTTTGAAATGGCGAAATCTCTTCCTTATAGGATTTGATGGCAGCACTGGATTCTGAAAGACTAGGACAGCTATTCAAACATAGGGAGAGTGAGGAACTTATTCCGAAATCCCCAACTGTACTGTTATGGAATCATCTAATAATTTCTGTTTTCTTGGTATCTAAAGATCTGAGAATCAATCGTGTTTTCCCTCATGTCTACCACAGTGTGTAGTCAGTGTGCCTGAGAGTCTCACCCTCAACTGAGGAAAAGACAAAAGAGAAAGAACTTGGGAGATCATATACAAGATAAATTCAGACATAAAGAGGAATTTGATTCCTTTGAGGGGGATGTTAAGCATCAGAATTTATCCCTGAGGGAACAGCAGAGATGGCTTTGAAGATAACAATTTACGTGGATAACTTAAATGTGATTCTGCATGAGAGGTTGGTTGGCTGAAGTGATCCTTAAGGAGGTTCATTAAGAAGGTATTCGTACAGTGGACCAGAATGTTGCCAGACAGCACTGGGTTCCAATCTTTGCTCTGCAACTTACCCTGTGCAACACACATGATCTCCATGGGCTTCAATTTCTCAACTATTAAATGATGATTATGATAACTCAATGGTTCCATGAAGACTAGATTAGATCAATATAAAAAGTCCTTCACATGGTATCTAAATCATAATGTGTTTGACTTTCTAAAAATAGAGTAGTGCCACAGATTCTAATTTGTACCTCTGAATAGCTCCTCTGAACGTCTAATAAAATAAAGCAGTGAACATCTCCATGCTAATGCTTGTCATGGCAAACCAGGAGTTAGAGACAAGAAACAGGCGCTATATCAGTTTTTCCTATTTCCTGGCTTTTTGACTGCTCATAACAGTAAACCTATTTTCACTGTTATAAATGTTTATTTAATTTTAACTGGTACCCTGTCTACTCTCAAAAAAGATTGGAAAGCACTTAAAATAAGAAAAAGTACATTTCTGATAAGACTATTAAAAACATAAACTAAAAAAAGAGTTTAAAGAGACAATAGCAGAAGAAAAAAATATCATCATGCCAGGAATTAGTGATAATCATTAGTTCCTGCAGTTGAGGCTTAAGTGTAACACTGGGAGTCCTGACAGCCAAAGTGAGAGGACTCTTTTCATTATTAATTTCTTCTTTAAGAACCTTAATGGATTAATTCTGCTTATATCATTTCAATGTGGAATCTTACAAGAGGTTGCTGCACCTTTCCTGGGGCTTCAACTGACCTAACAACTTCAATCATCAATTTTTCTCCATTCAGATCTTTACTTTCTTTTTGTTTAGTTCTTTTTTTTATTTCAGAATATTATGGGGGTACAAATGTTTTGGTTATATGGATTGCTTTTCTACTGCTTGAGTCAAAATTATAAGTGTGCCCATCACCCAGATAGCGCACATTGTACCTGTTAGGTATGATTTTACCCATCCCCACCTCCCCTCTCCTACCTGAATGATTTCCATTGAGTTTTACTTCCATTTGTGCACATGAGTGCTGACCGGTTAGTCCCAGTTTAATAGTGAGTACATGTGGTGTTTGTTTTTCCATTCTTGTGATACTTCACTTAGGAGGATGGTCTCCAGTTCTATCCAGATTGTTGCAAAAGGTATTAATTCATATTTTATGGCTGAGTAGTACTCCATGGTATACATATACCACCTTTTATTTTTGAATTGATGGTCACTTGGCTTGATTCCACATCTTTGCAATTGTGAATTGCGCTGCAATAAACATTCCAGTGCATGTGCCTTTTTGATAAAATGACTTTTTTTCCTTTGGGTAAGTACACAGTAGTAGGATTGTTGGATCAAATGGTAGGTGTTACTTTTAGTTCTTTGAGGAATCTCCATACTATTTTCCATAAAGGTTGCACTAGTTTGCAGTCCCACCAACAGTGTGTAAGTGTTCTGATCTCTCTACATCCACCTCAGCATCTATTGTTTTGGGACCGTTTGATAAAAGCCATTCTCACTGGGGTTAGGTGATATCTCATTGTGGTTTTGATTTGCATTTCTCTGATGATTAG
>NW_012148964.1:2186210-2192194 GCF_000956105.1 Propithecus coquereli
AATGTCATATGTTTCCTAGACATTTTAGGTAAACTGGCAAGATTATTGAGATTATGTTAGGTAATTCCCATGGGTATCTCACAATATACACAATGGTGCTAAATAAATATTATGTGAAAATGACTTCTTGTACAAAAATCATCATATACTAGACAGCATTATTGTAGACTAGCCAATAATATGTAAATGTTTTTACTATCTAAAATAAGAAAATATTGTTACTGTTGAATTATTTTACATCATCTTTTATATAAGCATCCTATTTTAAATTTTAAAAGAGCAGAATACTTATGCTCCATTGCTTTTCCTCAAACATATGAATTAATGACCATTGAGCAATATTCACCTTATTTTAAAGCACTTTGTGCTTCAAGTTCTATAGACACATGGCTTTGTTAACATCTCTTACTCCAACATAAGTCTGAGTATCACCTTAAGCTATTTTGGAGGAGCTTCTATCTAAAAAATGGTTTATTATCTCTTTAGTTCAAGAATAGTCCATGTCTGGACTCTATAGCAAAACGAAACAAAACAAAACAACAAAACAAAGCAAAACAAAACAAAAAACCCACAGTATCTCTACTCCTAGCAGCTGCCATTTTCGTCTCAGGGTGTTGCATCTGCATGTTGCCATGGGTATCAATAAATCAGTGGTGCATGGTGCGCAGCAGTGTGCCATTCAGCTGTACTGGGAAAAGAGGTTCATTAGCTCCCAGCCCTGTCCCTTGCTGAAATAAGTTCTGCTCTGTTTACCCACTACATTTGTTACTTTCCGGACATATGAAAGTGTTCACGAGAACTCAGACACTCCTGGATTCTTTCAAAAATCTGTTTTGAAGACAAATAACCCAATTTAAAGAGGGACAGAAGATCTAAACAGGCATCTCACAAAATATATAAACGGGCAAGAAGCATATGAAAAGACGCTCTACATTACTGATCATCAGAGAAATGCAAATTAAAACCACAATGAGATACCCCCCTCTGTCCCCACTAGAATGGCTAAAGTTATACAGACTGATGACACTGAGTGTTAACAAGGATTCAGAGCACCTGGAACTCTCATATGTTGTACGTGGGAAAAGCAAAATGGCATAAACGCTTGAGAAAACTTTGTAAAGTTAAACATACACTTCCCAAATGAGCCAGAAATTTCCATTCCTAGGTATTTACTAAATAGGAATGAAAACATAGGTCCACACAAAGATGTATATGTAAATGTTTATAGCACCATTATTCATAATAGTCAAAAACTGCAAGCAACTTGAATCTTCCTCAGCAGACGAAGAGATAAACAAATTGTGTTATATCCATACCATGGAACACTACTGAGCAACAAAAGGGTATGAAATAGTAATGCATACAACAACATGGATGAATCACAAAAATATGCTAAGTGGAAGAAGTCAAACACAAAAAAGAATGCACTTTGTGCCTTCATTTACGTGAAATTCTAGAAAAGGCACACTATAGTGACAGAGGCAGATACATGGCTGCCTCAGTCTGGGGGTCTGAAGGGGAGATTTACTGCAAAGTGGCATGAGGAATCTTTTCAGGGTGATGAAAATATTCAGTATTGGAATTTTGGTAATGGTTGCGTGACTGTATAAAATTGCCCAAATTCATCAAACCGTACACTTAACATTGATGAATTTATTATATGTAAATAATACTTTAACTTAAAAATTTTTACTGTGGAATGTTGTGTCAACTCATTCTACTTCTTACAGAGTGATAAACTTGACTCCAAATTACTGGCCCTTGTTACCAAGAAAAATCAAGTCTGATAGTCTCACAAGATTGTTCCCATGATATATGCCATTTCTTTTTCTTCTGTTTATGTTTTTGGAATACAGTTGCTGCAAGTATCCATTTCTGTTACTTTTCCTTTCTCCCTTTGTTTGTTCTATGTCACAAGTAATAAGCTCATTGCCATGGGAGGAGTAAGCTGCTCTGCAAAAATGAGTATCCTTTCACTTAGGAAAATGTACTGATAAAGTTCATCATATTTAGAATCAAATATCTGCAAATAGGGTTGTTGATACAGCAAGGTATAAATCACCAACCTCTCACTCATCTGCTGCAGGTCTGAGAATGACTATCTCATTTTGATAAAGAAGAGTGAGACCTACATAAGGCCTCACATAGCAGAACGAGGGGCATTTGTTCAAGTTACAGGCCTTGTGTATGTACAAAGATAAACCTTCTCAAATTTACAACGATTGGAAATTAGAATGGGCTGCCTTGTGAAATAGCCTCCCCTCACTACAGATGATGAAGCAAAGGTTGAATAAACACTAGTGCAAATGTCATAGATGTTATCTCAGCATCAGGTAAGAGGTGAGACTGCTTGATCTCCAAGGTCTTACTCAATGAGGAGATTCTATAATTCGATTAAATCATTAATGACCTTCTCGTTTGCAATTTCAGCAAAGTCATGGGTCAAAATCTAGACTGCACAGGGAATGAGCTAGTGGTCACAGATGTCTTGTTGGAGCAAGTTTGGGAAGTTGGCCACAAAGAATAGAAAGAAAATAATACAGTGATGAGTGTCACAGGATTTCAATGGGGCCTAATGAAACTCACCTTTTTTTTTTTTTTTTAAGAATACAGGTTTTGAAGACAGTAAGAAGAAAGCAAGTTTAAAAGGCAAAACTGAAGTGACAGAGAAAAAGGAAATGAGAGGATATTGTGTAGATTCCTGCATATAGAGTGAAGATACTCATGTTTTCTCACTTTTTTCTAAATTAGGAGAAAAAGTCTTTTGAAAAGGAGGGGAAGAAGATGAGACGGAAGAAGACATGATTTTATTTAATTGCTGTAACAACTCTGTGAGGCATCATTAAATCCTAATTTTCAGACTGGGAAACTGAGGCTTAGATAACTGAGAGATAAACCTCCCGCTAGGTTACAAGGCTCATATGGTGAGGCTGGGATGCAAACCAGGTGTTCTAATACCAAACAAGCCCAATCTCTTCCCTTTAATTAACGCTACTGTCTTTCCTGTGTTTGGCACCCAGTTCAAGGGGCAGAGTGGGAGAGAGAAGCAGCAACCTTTACACGACAGAGACTGTCCTGTTCCCCATGGTGTCCTTGACATCCAGCAATGTTACTCAGCACAGAGCAGGTACCCACTAAATATAATATCAATAAATTAAGAGAGAGGAAGCACAAGCCCTAAAAGGAAAACTATTCTATAAAACAGCCTGAAAACCACCAAAATATGATTGAATTAACCACCTCAAGTTGCTGTTCCTTTGTAATACATAAACCACCACACCCAGGTTTTTCACTTCCATGATCTTCAATCTTTTTGTTAATTTTTTAATGCCCTATTTGATCAAACTCGAAATTTCTCTTTTCAGTTTTTGCTTTTAAAATAATTAGTCTTCAAAGATGCTAACTTACAGCAAAACTACAATTTAGAAGGGATTAATATAATGACATATTTACCTTTTGCGCTTAGCATGAAGGGGATGCTTATGCACTACTTAAATGATATAAATTGCAAAGTCTCTTTCATTTTGGTGTGTATTGCTTATTCTATGCATCTTAGACATTAGTAAATTGTGGGGTAAATTAAATTGCAGCTAAAGTTACTGCATTTAATCAATACATATATAACATCCTCAGAAGAAGGACTTCATTGTTATAAATGCCCTCAAGATTTTTATTCACTGCAAAGTTGCAAAATGTTGACCACACTTGCACTCATTCTATAATCCAGTGGTCTTCAAACTGCACTATGTACATCCATAGAAACTTTACAAAGGTTTGCAAGCCTGGTCCATTTGAAGGCAATTTCCAGACGTCGGCTTCTGTAGGTATGCTTTCCTAAACAGATCTGCCTGAGAACTACGGTTTGAATAGCACACCAGCTCTCCTTTTTCACCTCTCTTTCACAATCCCCTTTTCCCCACTTTCTACAAGACAGGCATACTTCTTACCCATACTGCCTCTCCCTATGGCAGGCAGGGAGCCCTGGGGTATAAAGAGTACTTGGGGCCACTATGCAAAAGGACAGTGTGAAATACTTCTTTCACCAGGGCACCGAGTCTGTCTCTCAGTTGCATACTTGAATTATTTCAAGGAAGAAGTAAAAATGTCCATGTTTACTCCCAACAGATCTACATTCAATCTTCAAATAAAAAAGAAACACCTATTGAGGGGAAGTTGATGTTTATGCAAACTTGAATAAGAAACATTACATTAGCTTTTTAACATTAACACTTTTATTCACTTTAGCCAAATGTTTATTAGATATGATAAATCCATATTCATTTTCTTCACTTGGGTGCAATTCTGTCATTTTTGTCAACAAATTCTCTGTTCATTTATTCATTGTTACTATTCATAAGATTTATGTAAAGGTATCAGAGTTATATGGTACTTGTGTAAAAGGTGAGAAGAAAATTTCGGAGGTAAGATAAGAACGAAGTGAACTGTTCACACAGTGCTGTACAAGTCTCAGGTTCAAAGGGACACCTGGTGAGGCACAAAGAACAAAAACGCACCCTGCTGGCCAGTTCCAACGTCTGCAAAACGCACCATCCAACTTAATATCTGGTGGGGGAACCCCCTAAGAAATAACTGATGTTAAATGTTACGTGGACTATAAAATAGTATGAATACAAATATTTTTATTCTAGAATAAGTAGAATAAAGTATAATCATTAACCACCACTCTGTTCTTAATTACTGTATCACTTCACCTTTTCTCCTTGTTGATATTGTTACTGTCCTTCTACTTCCATTTGTCAACCGACACGTGCTCAGTGCTGCTGAGCTATCTGGTCAGTACACCTTCCTCCTTTCTAGCAGCTGTAGGACGCTCTCTTCCTCTACAACAATCTTCCCTTTATCTCCTGTCCCTGCAGATAGGAGGTGGCTAGCTTTGACACACCAAGCACGAATCATTTTTCCTGGGGCACCACGACAAGCTCATCACAGAGGAATTATGGATAAAGTTGTACCTGAGAGACTCAGCTGGGCCAGCCATAAGGTTGGAAACAAAGCTGTGTCCCTATACACAATAGAGAATTACCTTGACATTGATGCTTAAGGTCAAGACTAGCCACTTTAATTGCATATATACTGTAATTCTATTTCACAGAAGCAATGATATCCTAGATGCTGCTTCTCTGAGCAGAGCAGTCATTTTACCTTTTTGGTCGTCAAAAATTTAATTCCTCATAATGGCTTCCACGGTGTGCTGCAATTATATAGAAATGCACTTTAAGTTACAACCCATTGCTTAAATTAAAAGACATCAGCAAAGAACCTGCCAGAAAAAGTAGCACATTGTAAATACTATTAGTTCGCATCTTACATCAACACAGAATTGTGTTGGCAATAAAGTCAGCTGCTTGATGCTCAGCATTATTTGAGGCAAGAGGTGGGAGAATTCTTAAAAGAGAACTGTGAGTTTAAAAGTCAATGCATCTGGGAAGAACAGTATGGACACCAAATTAGAAGTATCTAAAACAAACACCTTCTGTGCCAAGTGGCTTCTACGAATCCCCAGTATTAGATGTGCATGTCTATTTAAATGTAACAAATTATGGGTCTCTTAAACAATTCTACTTTTTTTTGTATTTTTTCAGTTTTAAAAATGTCAGAATATTACAGGGGTACAAATGTTTTGGTTACATGGGTTGTTTTTGTATTGCTTGAGTCAAAGTTATTAATATTCACCCAAATAGTGTACATTGTATCTGTTAGGGATGATTTCACCCATCACCTCCTCCCTCTGCCCACCTGCGTGATTTCGACTGAAGTTTACTTCCATCCGTGCACATGAGTGCTGATCGGTTAGTTCCAATTTAATAGTGAGTGCATGTGGTATTTGTTTTTCCATTCTCGTGATACTTCCCTTAGGAGGATGGTCTCCAGTTCCATCCAGATTGATGCAAAAGGTATTAATTCATTTTTTATGGCTGAGTAGTACTTCATGGCATACATATACCACATTTTATTAATCCACT
>NW_012148964.1:2193504-2194565 GCF_000956105.1 Propithecus coquereli
TACAGCCTCCCTCATTATCAACATCTACCACCAGAGTGGTACATTTGTTACAGCTGGGAAAACTGCACTGATACATCATTATCACCCAAAGTCCACAGTTTACATTAGGGTTCTCTCCTGGTGTTGTACATACTACGACATCCTTTATTTGCAAACTGTCTTTAGAATTAAAGTAGATTTCTTGTAGACAGTATATAGATGGGATTTGTTTTTTAATTCACTCTGACAATCTCTGTCTTTTCATTGGTATATTTACACCATTCAGATATAAAGTGATTATTGATTTTGTTGGGTTGATATTGATTATATGATATTTGTAACTGTCTTCTATTTGTTGACCTTATTCTTTGTTTCTTATTGTCTTCCTTTTTTTCTTCTTTTTTGTTTGTAATTAAGCACTTTACATGATCCTCTTTCCTCTCTTCTCTTAGCACATCATTATATTTCTTTAAAACATTTTTAAGTGGTTGCCCTAGAGTTTGTGGTATGCATTAATGACTAATCCGAGTCCACCATCAAATAACACTACACTGCTTCACAGGCAGTGCAACTACCTTGTAAGAGAGAGTTCCCAATGCCTTCCTCCCATGCCTTATAGTATTGCTGTAATTTATTTCATTTATTCATAAGCTTAATCACCCAATATATTGTTTCTCTTATTCATTTAAATATACTGTTATCTGTTAGATCAATTAAGAGTAAGAAAAGTAAAAGATGTTATTTTACTCATTTATTTCTTCTTTAACCCCTTTTCTTTATGTAAAGAACTTACTTTAACATTTCATGCAAGGCATGCCTACTAGCAACAGATTCCCCCAGTTTTTGTTTGTCTGAGGAAGTATTTCTCCTTCACTTTTGAAAGAATCTCACTGGATGTAGAATTCTAGGTTGGTGAGATTTTTTTCTTTCAATGCTTTTCAGTAGTTCACTCCATTCTCTTCTTGCTTGCATGGTTTCTGAAGCGAAGGGCAATGTAATTCTTATCCTTGCGCTTCTGTAGGGCAGATATACCCTCCCAGCCCCTCTAACTTCTCTCAGGATTTTCTCTTTGATTTTCTGCA
>NW_012148964.1:2195091-2258489 GCF_000956105.1 Propithecus coquereli
TCTTCAGACAGTGTTTTCAGTAGGTCTGGTAAATTTTTTTGAGAGCCAAACATGATGTATAAGATAAAAGAAAGTAAGTTAGAGAGACCTTTAGGTGAAGTGTTATGTTTAAGAGTTAGGCTGTGTTTACCATTTGCTGTAGCTGTAGTGTCAGAGGCTGAAATTTCCTCGTTTTTGTCTCCCTTATTATCTCTGAGCATCCCTAGAGACTCCTTAAATAGGACTTGAGGCTTGCAGTTCTTTTAGCTTTAATACCCTATTATTATGCAGGAATACTACTGATACATTGATAAGGTGGGGAGAGTATTCCATAGTCCTGTGATTGGGTCTCTCAGTCTTTTGTGAGCCTGAACGGTGTATTTCCCTTTCCCCTGTGAAAGGCTAGATGGGGCTGGAGTTGGGTTTTTCCTTCCCCCAGATGAGCTGGGCTTTGGTAAAACCCCAGTTAATTATAGTTTGGTAAAACTGTTTCCCTCCAGGGTAGGCCTTGTGAAGAAGAACAGAAAGCACTGGGTGTATTTCAAAATGATTATCTTACCCTCCCCTGCATGATAGCATTTTCTCCCATCTTCATAGCAAGAACCTATTAGAACTTCTGGAGGTAAAACTCAGTAAAGTGTGTCCTCTGCCCCCAAGACCGGGCTTTCCCTTGAATATTTTTAATTTTCATGCTGTCCACACTGAGCTTCCAGCAATTTGTCAATTACGGTTTATTGTTTCTACCAATACTGGCTTTAGCTGTGGGCGTCAGCTCCTTCCCTGTAAGCTATGGTTACACACCTGTCTGTTTGTCCATTTTTTTCAGGGTAGCACCTAGCTCTGTGACCTCAATTCTCTGGAAAAGCTGTTGATTTTCACTTTGTTCAGCTTTTCGTTGGTGGTGGTGTGAGGAAAGGAGTGATAACTTCCTAAGTCTTTACATGTCAGACGTTATTACAAAAACCACCAAGGGACTCATGGCATAGATAGGAAACTAGCTATTTTTATATGCTCAGAATTTAAAAAGCACTGAGTATTTTCCTTTGTGGGACTTATCATGATGTATTTCACATTTGTGTGGTTACCTCTGTTTGATCCATGAGGTTCATGAGGGCAGTGGCTGTGTTTGCTTTTGCTCTACAGTATATCCCCGATGACTAACATAGTCCCTCGCAGATAGAAAGCCCTTAATAATTATGTGTTGAGTGAAAGACTAAAGATAAAGGTAAATGTTAGCTCTAAAGAAAGGTTTTCTGAAGCCTGTTAATGGATTGCACTGGGTCACTAGGCAGGTCATGCAATCTCCTTTCCTGTATGCCTTTGAAAGCAGCCCAGATCCTGGTGTGTCTGGCATGGCTTCTGAGTTGTCCTCATGACATGGTGAGTCAGAGGTGAGAGGATGGATCCACCAGTCTCTCAGTGTTCCTTACAGGTTCCTTTCCTGGATTTTTGTTGTTTGTTTTTTGTGCATTTCCCTTCAGGATATCCTGACCATCAACACATTTCTTCATACAGACTAAGAAAGGTTTACATTGTTATGTCTCAACAGAAGTTTAGCGTTTTATGCTTCAGAATAATTGCCTTCTTTCATTCAACAGATAATTGGTGAACACCTACTATGCATAGGTTACTGGTGTTCTGTTTTCGACTATTTTTGGGGTCTTTCTACCTTATATGATTCTTACGGTAAGACGAGGTAAGTTAGAATGACTCCTCTTTCTACCACACGCTCCTCCCAAGACATTTAGCTCAATTTTAGTTTTTGTTTTTTTCCCTTCAGCAAAGGGTTGTTCATTCTCCAAGGTCTTACATTCTAAATGCTAGATGCTGAAATCCTAACACAACCTTCATATCCAACTGAAGCTGAATTTGAGCATTGTCTATGCAGAATATGGTGCTTTCGTTTTTAGATAGTTATCCAATAAAGTTTACACCTCAGCCTTGAACAGCAGGCAGTTGTACCTCTGGCGTGGGAAAGAATAAAGGTAAGGATAGCTAAGGAAAAAAACCCTAGAGGTATCAGTCAGTGCTTTTGGAATTCTGAGAGCTAGCATTCCCAAAGTCACTCTATTCCTGCCCACCTTGATTGTGGCCAGTGAGCTGGCACAACTGTAAACCTCTGGACAACTAAATTTCTCAATATGCTCCACATCTCTTTACTTCACTCATTTCAACTCTGAGTAGGGTGAACCTCTTAAATCTAATTACTTCAAACATTCAGATATTATTATAAGGCTTTGCCTTACTTTTTCTTATCTGCTTCCTCTGAATCCCATCTTTCCTCTACTATGAATCCCTAATAATGAGAAAGTTGTTCCTATGTGTGAAGTTTCATTTTAAATTAATCTATTCCTTGGACATTCTTCTTCATTAACTTTTACTATATGTTCTCAGTTCTTCAACTCGAAACTGTTATAATTTACCTAGTGGAAATGCTTTCAAAGGAACACAGGCATGGAAGACTTCAGAATGATTCAAAACAAAGAAAAGCAATAAGTATTTCAATTTAATCTTATGAGAAGTTTAATTTTCCCAGTGCGAGAAAATAATATACCCATAAAATGTCTCTGTAACAGAAGAAGCTAAACTCATTTCTCCATCTATAGTTTGATAAGAAAAAAATTTAATGGGTAGTAGCTGATTGATAGTTTTCAACCTGGGGAAAACACAGTATAAATGGGCTTCAAAACAATTCTCCAACCCACGCTCTAGCAATAACACGGTGCAACAACAGACAAGGTATTTCAGGGAAACAACTGTTCTTGAGAAAAGATTTTCAAGTAATTTCCTTTTATTTAATCATATATCCAAGATATTTCTATACATGTATATTCAAAAGTATCTGCAAACAAAAACCTCCTAATACTTTTAACATTTTTGAAGATCCTTGCTTCTTAAAGAGCCTTTTGAGTTTTCCCACCACAGGAAACTATGAATATACAGGCTGATTGTCCCAGCGCCTAAAATAGTGATAAAAGACCATTTTAAAAATCCACAATGACTCCTTCAGATTCTTAAAGAAATATACCCAGAAGTAGCTTAGGCACTGGCATCAATAAGTGTGATAAACAAGTCATGACCATGATAAAAGCTCACTTCATACTTAATTAGGGAAGAATTGTGGAACTAGTAAACTTACACAGTTAAATATCAAGTTCCAGAGAGTTATTGGATTAGCCTGACAAAACAATGAATTCTTTGTTATTTGGCAACACAGAGTTTTTTTGTGAATCAAATATTTAAGTTATATGGAATTACAATGTAAACCAGACACAGACTATCAATCTCCAAATAATTATATGAATTGTAGAACACAGTTTAACACTGGATGAATTTGGGACAATTCAGAAAGCATTTCAACCCAGCATGGCCCCTCGGGGTAAGGTCTGAAGTTTTCTTGTGCTAGAGCCTATGTGGGAATTGGGGGCTAATAAAAGTCTCCTATTGACAAAACTCTAGGACACATAAAATTTATTGTGACATAAGGGAATTCTTAGAGATGTGTTTGACTCTGACAATTTCTATGATCCTTCCCTGATCCCCAACACCATTCACACTACTGTCTCCATTGACCAATTATAGTGTTTTCAACAGAGGGAATGGAATGATATCATTTAAACTCTAAAACAGTAGTCTCCCTGTTATACAAAGACAGATTACGAGAGATCAAAAGAAACAAAAAGACACTAAGACTTATTAGATAGCCACTGTGTAGTACATGTGCAAGAGCTGTAACAGTGAGATGGTGAGGAGTGATCAGATTTATCTTAACAGTGGATGCTGAGGCAGCAGGACTTGCTGATGGATTGTGTAGCAGGGAAAGAAAAAGAAAAACAAGGATGTCTTTGAGAAATTTACCACAAGCAACCGGGTGTATGGTGAGGCCATCAGGAAAATGAGAAAGCATTTGGTGTGGGGAGAGGAATCAAGAATTCTGTTGCAGTGGGAGAGTTTCCGTTGAAAGACATTGACCATACATGAGAGAGAAAGAAGAACTGATTTAAGGTTCCAGAGAAAGGAGAGGGGATAGGATACAGAGATTAGGTGCAGGGGGCCACTATTAGTCATGAGGAAGGTCTGCTCTTCTATTCTACCAGGATCTGGGAAGGAGAGGACAGATACTGAGTTTCTAGGGTTAATAACATTAATATTAGCAGCACTTATTTGCAGGTTTGAAACTGCGTTCTATGGCTAGTAACCTGTCTACAAAGCACAAAGAGGCAGGGACAGAGGGATGATTGAGACTTGAGGAGACTGGCAACAATTTGAAATATTTATTGTAGAGTTTGGAACAATCAGCTGATCAGGAAAAAACAGGGGGGTTCCCAGGTAGTGTCAAGGCTTTCTTTGAGATTGGTGACCATGAATAGGTCATCATGTTACCCACTTTGATGTATGATTTTTTTCTTTATCAGCACTCCCCCAGTCAGACACAGGCACAAATTAAGCATAACAGTGTGAAATAAAAATTCATGTTTTATCTGATGGGTGTGATGAAAATACAGAGAGCAAAGGAAATTACAGGTATTGGCAAGAGTCCTATTAGAAAATAGACCTTAGAATCCAAGATAGATAAGGATGCTATAAAAAGATGCTTGGACAATGAGAGGTCACTGAATTGGAGGGAATGATAAAATAGGAAAAATGTCCAAGAGTGGTCCTGGTGTGAGTGGGGGAGGCAAATTAGGGCAGGACAAAGTTTCAGACAGAATGTAAAATGGTTGAATTATTTTCTTGGAGATGGATGACAAGGTCCAGGGGTAGATACAGAGTAGGTTTCTGAGATGGAGTATAAATGGTCAAGGAAGAGGAGATAAACAGGTGAAGGAACTGAGGCCCAGGGTGTTGAATGTGTGTGGACACTGAACTCACCCATTATAGTCTTACTTGAGATGGAGACAGAGATTGTGTCTTCAACAAATAAGTAGGATTGGGAAGAAGACAACAGCAAGAAGGAGAGGAGGGACAGTATCAGTGAAAAGAAGAGGTTGGCTCATAGTTAGATGCAACGAAGGAAACAAAGCAATGATCTACTGCCTCACCCTGAGGAACCATAATGCAAGGTAGTGCTCAGCTGCTCTTTGAGAAGAGTATGAGAAAAGTGGTGTCTTCAGGAGAAAGCCAGGCAGATAGAGGGATGGCTTTGCAAAGAGAGGAGTGAAGGAGCAGCTTTGGAGGGCGCAGCAGAAGAAATCAAGAAGAGAAGGAGCAAGAAACACCCATCTATAGGACAAAGATGCTGAGAGCATCATGGCCGTGGTAGAGACCAGAAGGGCTGGACTTGGACTTGGAGAAGTTACTCCACGGGTTTTAGACAGAGAAGAGAGAATAAACAGATTTAGCATCAAGGGTCTTTTTAACTTGGATGGACACTGGACCAAATGGCTGAAGGTCACTAAGGATGAGTGACACTGGCCCAAAGCTTCACAGCTCCTACCTTCAGGATAGCAACTTTGAGATATTTTAGAATGGTATATTCTCTTTATTTTTAGTTCTTCATTAAAACATCATATCGGGGGCTACATTATTTCTCCCTTTCTACTTATTTGGTTAGGATATGACTTCAGTAATGGTTGAACTTGAGAAATGAATCACAAACATTAATAATAATGTTAGTAAAACTTACAAATTCTCCCTAAATAAATAAAGCATGTAGTTAGTATTTATCGAGTAGTTACTATGTGTCTGGCGCTGTACTTCATGCATTATTTGAAATTCACAAGAATCTTATAAGCTCCATATTACTATTTACACTTCATGGACACTGCAGCTAAGAATTAGGGAGGTTAAATAATTTGCCCAGGATCTTACAGCTAACAAACAGTGAAGCCAAGATTTGGCCCTTATTCTAGAATGATATGCCATACAGCCTCTGAACCATGCTAGACACACAATTTAATCTCTAAATATCTCATTGGAGTATTCAAATACAAGTACTTAAACATGGAAAGAAAGAAGGGAGGGAAGAAGAAAAAGGGAAGGAAGGAAAGAAATGAAAAAAGGAATGAAGGAAGAAGGAAGGAGAAAATCCCAACATACTTCTGAACTGGTATGCGTGTGCATGCTATATAAAATGCTGCATGGCTAGCCTTGTGACAGAATATGCCGCATTTCAGTGTGTTTGCTTTTTAAATGTAAGTTCACTAGGAGACATCTGATGATAAAATACAGTCACCTGCTCCAAACTCTGAGTCATTTCAAGATGGCATTATTGGTTAAAACTAACTCTGGCAGACCCAAATGATGGAAAACTAAAATGTTACATCGAAAACCATTTCAAGGCTGCCTGAACAATCATCTGAGTTTGGACAAGCTGGGCTCATAAACAAGGCAAACCCAGACCCGCTAGGTCGTAACCCACCCCTTCAAAGGTCCGCTGTCTCTTGCAAAGGGAAAGGGTAGATTCAGGCCATTCAGAAGGCTCAGGCTGGCATTTTCATAGATTAGCAAACACACCCTTGGGCTCATTCAGCACCATGTGGCAGCCACCCTGCCATTTGTATGGTAGCATGTTCAGCAAGTGGCTCAAATGTGCCCTGCCAGGCTTCCCAGGCCTGGGCACAGAAGGCAATGGCCCACGTGGGTGAAACGCCAGTGGGTGTGGTTACTCTACCCACTCCACACACGGACAGAATCAGCCTCCTGCTCAGGCAGGTGTCAGGGCACAAGAGCCAAATGGCACTTTTATTTATTTAATAAATAAATGTCCTCAGTTGGGCCTCAGGATCCCTGAAGCAACAGGTCTCTAAGTTGACAGCTCATAAGATAAATTAGGTATCAATGTTTAAAGTCAATGATAATCGACTGCTTGCTTCACTTTCAACTAGAAATATATGTATTTGATATTCAATATATTCTTCTTGGGAGAGGGGCACCCACTGTGTTTCAAGAACTACAGAAATGTTGACTCATTTAATCTCCAAAACAACTTTGGGAGGTAGATCCGGTGGTTGCCCCAATTTTATAGATGGGTAAATGGAGGCTCAGAGAGGTGAATACTTGCCCCAGACTATTAAACACAAAGCAAAGGTGCAACTCTAGGTCTGTGCAAATATAAAAGTCCCAGTGCTTGCACTGCCCTGGCTTCCTGGCATCACAGCCGGCTGTCTGAATTAGGACCTCCCTTTACAGCGCTCCTTCTGGGTTCAGACCTGTGCCTCCCAGGGACACATCTTACTTCCTGCCAAATATCGGTTTTGCCTCTTATGGATGGAGACAGACCTACGAAAGGGAAAACTCAGAGGAGAGGAAGAATTTAGCTGCAAAGCCTTATGGATGAGCTCTTGGGGCACAGCAGCAGCTGCTTTCTCTACATCTGAAGCAAAGGCTGCTGTGCCACGGCATAAAAGTGTCACTCAGCACCTGTGGACATTTTTAATCCCTTGTCACCCAGGGATGTCCCATTAAAATCATAGCTAGTTGCTGCATCTGAATATGAACATGTTTTTTCTCTCTTTAAAAAAATGGTAAAAGGAAAAAGTCCTTCTTGTATATACCTTGTTACTGTACACCAGTTTATGTTGCTTAAATCAGCAGCGTTAGACCTAATGGTGGGAGCGCAACAGTTCAGAAGCTGTGGTAGTCATCCTAAAACCCCATCTTTCTGAGCCTGTGTTTAGTGAGGGAAGAGGAAAGGAAGCTTGCCACTGAGAAGGCAAAACCAATCAATCTTGCAAACATGCAGGGTAGTCAGACGCATGGCCAGGCCACATTAAGCACTCCCTCACCTCTTCCTCCTTCATACTGGAAATCCTGATTAAATTCATCAGATTTGAGAGGCTTCGGTTTCAGAGGAAAAGAGGGCTTGAACATAATAGGAAATCTCAGGTTTTGAGTGAGTTATAAACACAGTGTGTAATGTGCGTATTTTAATGACAGTCAGCCCTTTAAAATAAAAGGCTCTGTCCACGCATAGCAGGCTTCCCTTCAGAGCTCACCTCTTCATTTATACCTCCTTGCTCTTTTCTCATTTGCTGGCTCTTATTTGGAAAGACATGCATTAACGGCACACAGGCGGATTTTCATGGAAGATTGCTTCTTCTGATGTTTTACCCTCCCCTTCTCCCACCCCACCTCTCATTATTTTTCATTTCAGAAGTCCCTTGGAATGACAACAGCCGTCTATTCCTCCCTATTATTTGCAAGTACCTCAGTACAGTCTTTAGTTCCCAGAAAGCCATTCTTTTCAGAGACAGACTTGGTTTTCTCATTTACATGTGAACCAACCCCAATTCACAAGCACTGTAATTTACATGTTGGGTGGATAAAAGCTTCACAAGGCAGAGTTATGTGGCCCTCAATTCACAGAGCAGATACTCACTCCCTTGCTATGGCAAGGACCACGCTGTATTTGGTTTATCTGAGTGGGAGCTCATTGTAAATTACTGCAGGGCTGTGCTCACCAGCCTCCACTGTGCAGAGCTCTCTAGTTTCCTTCTAATTTAGACACTCTCTCTCCAGTGCTACCTTTCCTGATATAGTACTTGATTATTTGCAGAAATACTAGGAGAAAATTCTTCCCCTTTCTGTGACAGTCAGACTATTGCCTGGCACAGAAATAGAACTGCTGACCTAAAAGACGTCATAAAATTCATATCTGAACAGGCACCCCTGTTTCACCACCTTCCTGTGCTGTGCTTTTGTGTAATGAAGAATTTAGCTGGCCCTTGTCCCAAGTTCCTGGGAGGTAACCTCTAAAGTCTTGGAATTTCCCAAGAGACTGGAGTGCCTTCTTATTCATGGTGGGCCCCTGGACCACACCTGATAGTTTTTGCTAATGAGGTGACTCAGAATGGGGGCAGACCACACCAGAAAGGTCAACTATGTGATTAGAGGGTTGGGACTTTGTACCGCATGATATCAGCCCTCCAGGGAGGGGAGGGGGGCCAGAGATTGAGTTCAACCACATTGCCAATGGTTCAATCCAGCATGCCTACATAAAGAAACACCAGTAAAAATTCTGGACTCTAACGCTGAAGCCCAGGAGAGCTGCCGTGGTTGACAATACTCTCTGAGTACTTTCGCACTTCAATACTGGGAGGGTAAAGTGTCCATGAGGATGACAGAAGCTTCACACTGGAAACCCCACTAGACTTTGCCTAATTGCCTCTTCCTTTGTCTGGTTCTAATTTTTACACTTTTGCTATAATAAAACTGTAAAAATGACTATAGCACTTTCCTGAGTTCTGCGAGTTTTTCTAGTGAATTACCAAACCTGAGGGAGTCCATAGGGCTCCTCAAATTTGGAGCCAGCTGGTCTGAAGTGAGGATGGCCCTGGGGGCCCCTCAACTTAAGGCTGGTGTCTGAAGTGAGGGCAGTCTTGGGGAAGACAGTGCCCTTAACCTCGAGTGTGGCTAACTATGGGTTATTTTATCAGTGATCTATTTGTTTCAAAACTTTGGGACCATTTTTTTAAGGTGCTTGAAAGCCCCCTGGCTCAGGGGATAAACACAGACCAGTGTGGCATCATGGCTAAAAGCAAGCCTAGTCTTTGGCACCAGACTGCCTTGGTCCAGATCCTGCCTCTGTCGCTTATAGCTCATGTGACTTTGGGCAAGTTATTTAAACTCTTTTTGCCTCAGTTTCTCCCTTTATAAAAAGACAATAGCAATAATAATAATAATAATGCTTACCTTATTGGGTTGTTTTGAGAATAAATGGGTTATACATGCAAAATGCTCTGAAGTGCTCATAAATGCAACTTACCATACACAAACTAATGCACTGGGTTTTTTTAATTAAAAATTACAAGTAATACCAACATATTTTATTTCTTTTTTACCATAGTATCAAATCATAGTTTTTAGAGATTTACTCAAAGGCTGTTTCTACTGCTGTTTTTAGAGCAGAAGAGGAACAAGGATGAATACCTATCCAACCTGCCCATGCTTGACTGTGAATTACAGCCACTCCCAGAGCATCCTCTCCCAGTGTGGGCTATTGGAGGTGGGAGTCCTCAGGGGCAGACAGCATGGCCAGCCTCGATTCATGGCTGACCTCAGATGTGCTCTTGGCCACTGGGCTATTTTTAGCCTGGGAGTCACTCCCTTCAGCCCCCTTGTAGCTCGGACTTCATTTAGATGAGAGACTGCATGACTGAGCATTTCAGATTCTGAGAGTCAGCAGTAACCACTGTGTAAAGGGATTCTGGGAGGGAACAGGAGGGAGGAGGGAGGGAGAGAGGGAGGAAGGACAAGAGGGAGGGAGAGATAGGGAGGGAGAGATAGGGAGGGAGGGAGGGAGAGAGAAGAGACCTAATGCATGTCATCTCCTGGTTATATACCTTCCATAATTGATGGCCATAGCATTTAATCAGTAGTTTTCAAAACAAGGTCTCCCAACTAGCAGCATTAGATTTATTGAATCAGGAACTTTGGAGGTGAGGGCCCAGCCATCAATTTCACAAGCCTTCCATTCAAGTGATTCTGCTGCTTAAGTTTGAGAACCACTGCTCTGGATGACTTTGTCACACTGAGGATGGGGTTTCCCTCAGGTGAGAAAATCTTGGCCTGACTTTCTGTCACCCTCGCCATCACCCTGCTGAAATCCAGTAGGTCTCTCCACCTCTAGGGGATGCAGGTCTGTCTCATGAACATGATTTCCTCTGACCTCCGTCATGTAGCTTTCCTAGCAGTGTTATATCCCCTAATGCTTTCTTTTCCCTCCAATCAATGGCCCACCCTACACCATCATTCATCGTCCACAGACAGTCTACAGGTTGCACCCCATAGGATAAGCCAAACCCAGTGGTGAGAAATTTGAGGGGACTAGGGAAGGACATACAAGAAATTGCCACCTCCTTCTTCTCTTAGTATGCGTTATTAATAAAACAAGATACAAACATAAATGTGTTAAAAGTCTCATTTTATTCCTTCCACATCAACAGTACCCTTTGTCCAGACTGTTATAAATAAAGTAGCACTTCCAGTCATGGAAGGGCATCTCAATAAATACATTAGCTTAGCCATCAAATAAGGAATAGATTGGAGAAGATATGGGCAGCCGGGAAAGCCACTTAATGATGTTATCTGGATACAATGAGGGAAATGTGAAAAAAGACATAAGACAGGAGTCAGAGGAAGACACAAAAAGTCATAAAAGCTATTATATAAAGAAAGAGAAACTGACAGAAAAACAGTGGGTTTCCTCTCGGTGGTCTGTTTTTAGCAACCTTCCCTTCCAGTGCACGATGCACGACGTTTTCTGGCTCAAGGAATGATTTTCCCATTGGAAAAATGGGATGGTGAAGACAGCACGAGGAGACCCTGATTCTGATGCCAGGTCTACCACTTACTGTTACATGTTCTTGTGTAAGTCATCAGGGCATTCTGAGCTTAGGTTTTCTTAACTGTAGGAGGGTGGTAATAATTCTTGCCCTATCTACTCTATGAGGTTATTGTGAAAATCAAAGGTAGGCATGTATACAAAAGTGGTTTCCAAACTCCTATACAATTGTGAAGTAATATCATAAGCTCCATTAACTGATTTGTTCATTATAGCCTCACCACCTAGAACTGTGCTGGTATGTAATAGACAATAAATATTTATTGAATGAATCAAAGTACTCTTATTATTTAAGAGTATTGGGGTCAGAGTGAATTTTCTATTCATTCTGCATCAGTGCACAGTGATTAGCGGATACATCGCCATCGTAGACTTATTTTTAGAAAGGAAACACATGGTACTTAGAAATAAACCTATTTATAATTAGAGGTGAAAGGATTAAAGAATACCTAAAACACACCTACTCATTTAGTAAGACTGAAGAAATCACTCTGGAATAATTACTAGGTAACTTGCAATTGTCTTGCATGATTATTACAGATTTAAGCCCAATGCTATTTTTACTAGATTAGTACTATATTTTGTCTAATTGGTACAAAGAATGACCACTGTGGCATTATCAGTTATTGTGACTGGTAGTGGCAGCAAAATAATTCTCCAAATGGGACTTAAGATTCAAATACACTTTTTTGTATAAAGCAAGCTTCACAGAAAAATATCACTCACCAGAGTCAGCTCCAGCTGTGCCCTCAAACTTCTCATTCATGACATCTGACATTTAGACCCAAATGGCTTCCATCACCCTCTGGGTCCAACAGGAAAAGAGACAGAGATAAATGTACACCCACAAGACATAACTGATCGGAAACCTCATTTAAAAAGAAGGGAGAAAATGCTCCAGCTCAGGACAACTGGAAATTGGGTTGGGGCTTTTTAAAGGAAGGGGCAATTCTCACCCAGAAGCCCTTTCTTCCCTTGGAAGCAGACCTTCATTCATTCATTCAACAACAGTTATGAAACTGTACTGAAGGTAGCACATGTGGCCTGGACACAGGACAAAAGGAAGGTGGAAAAATATGAGGCCAGAAAGGCAGGTGGGAAGTAAGTGGAGAGTCTAGCGAGGGAGGGCCTTGCAAGTCAGTTTCAGAATACGGCCTTATCCTGGGGCAACCAGAAGCATCTGTGCGAATTTTAAGGAGGGGTGTGATAGCTTTGACTTTTAGAAAGATCACTTGGGCTGCAAAAAAGAAAACACTGAGGGAAAATTAAACAGAAAAAAGATGCCACTTGGGAACCAAAAGGGAGAAACTTCTGAGATCCTGAGCTGAAGTGTAGAAGATGAAGAGAGGATAGACACGACAAATGCTGAAGGGTAGAACTGACAGGATTCCATGACTAATTTTGTTTGGAATAAAAGGGAGAGCGAGTTTTCTCCTTGAGCCGGGGCAGGGAATAGCAACATCGTGGAAAAAGAGCAGGTTTCGGGGAGGAGTGAGACTGTGAACAACAGAATATGCTTCCCAGCATGCTTCTGCATTTTCAGGTACTATTATCTCATCTCTACAATTAGACACTGAATGAACGAACAGTTCAAAAGGAAGGTGAGTGGTGTATCTTCCTTAGCTCACTGAACATTTCTCAATAGGAAAGCCCTAGAACGAAGAGAGCAAGAGATGAAGTGTGATCCCTGGCAGTCAATCCTTGAGCCTTTGAAAAATAATGAAGGACCCCATCTATTGTGCATTTCAAGGGGATTTTACAATAGTGCCTGCATGAACAGGGACTGCTCAGCGTATAATCAGCCAAAAATGAATGCCCAATCACTAGAAACTCAGCCAAGAGAACTATGACTATTTATTCAGAGCCCAGCTTTTTCCAAAAAAAGATTTGAGGCAGTTAAAAGAGGCAGTATGTCTACAAAGGTTTGTTTCACAAGTGATTTTATTCTTCATAACTCATATTCACTGTCTTCTGCTATGCCTTAACTAAAGGAAATGGGGATTCAGCTATGGGGTACAAATTTTTTGATCAAATTTTATCAAGGCTTACGTAAAAGTATTTGTGTCCATAATTCAAATGTATTAGTATTTCCTTATTTTTACTTATTTAATATTAGCTAACTGCAAATTCAGCTCTGAATCAGCAACTTGCTTGAATAAAGGGAGAGGTTGAGATCGGGACAGAAAAAGTTCAGAGAAACAGGGTTGAGCAGCAGTATTCCAATCTTTTGTTAATCCAATTCTTTCCTTTTCCCCATGTCTGAGAGAGTAAAGAGCCATCCAAGACAGTGCCTCTCACATGGCCCACGTTCTTACCTTACTTCTTCTGTCAAAGTAAACTTTGTAAATTGGAGACTCAAGTCCAGGGTTTGGCACTGAACTGGTAATAATGAAGATGTGTCAAAGGCCCCATCTCAACCTCAAACAGAAACATTGGATTGTTGTGTGACCTTCATCTGGTCTCCAACCACCTTCTACCACTCCTGGCCCTTCTTTTCCTTTTCTGCATTCACTTTCTCCTTTCTTCCCTAGTTGCTTCTTTCCAACTCCACTTCCATCTTCACACTATCTCAGCCCTCCGTCAGCCACAATTCTAGGCTCTACTTCTTGAGCACCTGAGAGTCCTGTTGGCTATGTTCAGTTTAGTCAGAGAATCCCATCGTGTTCCTTTCCCACCAATATCAAAATTTCAGGGCTCACTTCAGGCCACACAGGCAACCTGTACACATTAGGTAGTAAGTACCTAATTCCTTTAGTGCATGGGTCCACAGAAAATAACTTGTTCCCACAGCTGTTTATCCAATGACTAACATGCCGAAGAGGACTGATGGTAAGTTTATCAAAGCAAAATAAAAAAGTCTATTGAGTATGTTGTCTAAGTTGATAAGCACAATCACCTGCCTGGCAGAAAATATCTTCCAGATTTTACAGATAAAGAACATGAGAATCTGAAAATTGAATGACATGTTCAAGGTTATTACCCACCTCCTACCCCCAGGTCCTTTGCCCAGCACCAGACTCTTTTCACGAGATGTTCAATGCTGACACGTGTTTGGAACAACAAACACAAATTCTGGCCAGACACAGTGGCTCATGCCATAATCCAGCACTTTGGGAGGCCAAGGTAGGAGGATCACTTGAGGCCAGCAGTTCAAGACTGCAGTGAACTATGATAACACCATTGCACTCCAGCCTGAGTGACAAATTTAGATACAATTTATTAATAGATTAATAACCACAGACCTCTTGAGTACTGCCCAGTAATCCTACCCTACCTTTCTGGCAAATTTGCTTTCTCTTTATCTACTTAAACTTTCAACAACCCTCCCTCTGCCTTTGTCATTCTCAACCGATGACCTTTGTTTTGTATTTCACTGGAAATGGAAGCAATTTTGTGAGGTCTACACCATTTACTTATCATATACTTTACAAACCCACTTCATCTGGTCCCATTATACTCTGTCCTCCCCAGTACTTCGATGGGAGAACATTCTGTGCTCAGATCAATAGCCAGCCTTCCATTTGTGCCCCAGATGCCATCTTCCCTCACTTACTCAAGGACTTTGCTCTGGAAAATATCCCTGCTCTCTTTGCATCTCAATTTTCCCTCTAGATTATTCTCAACAGCATAGAATCATGGCATAACTGCCACCTTAAAAACAAACTGCAACAAAAACCCATCCCCTCTGAGCCGTCTCTGATTTCCCTCCAGTCCTCTACAGGAAAACTTCAAAGACTTGTCCATATTCCATGCATCCACTTCAGGGCTTCTGGCCCCACCTCTCAACAGAAAGTGCTATTGTCAAGTATAGCCATTACCTTTGTCTTGACAAATATAATGGCCAATTATCAACCCTCTTCTTACTCATCATGATGATCCTTTCCCTTGACTTCGAGGACACCATAATCTCCCGGTTTTCTCCTACCGTACTAGACATACTTCTTCTGCACTCTCTGAAGGTGAAGAGTCTTAGGATTTGGTTCTTACACTTCTGTGTCTATTGTACTCTCTTGGTAACTCATCCTATGAGCACTAACAATCCATCAGGTATTGTCACTTAGATGTCTTACAGAAATCTCATGTTAATAAGCCCAATCTAAGCTCTGAATTCCTCCTCCACCTCACCCAAACCTGTTCCTCACTAAAGACTCATTTCATCTGTTCAGATAAGACCAATTCACCCAATTTCTTAAGGCAAGAACTTAATGTTATCCTGTCGTCTTTCATTTCTCTTTTCTCATCCCCCAAATCCAATCCACTAAGTCCTGTCAGCTCCTCCTTCAAACTCTGTCCCATTTCTAGCCACTCTGACCAGGATTCCAACTTCCACCTCATCCAAGCCGCCATCTTCGTTTGCCTGGACAACTGCAATGACCTCCCCTTTAGTGTTCTCCTTCCATGTACGCCCCCCACAGTCCGGTCTCCACATGACAGTTAGTAGGATGTTTTTAAAATTATTATTAAATAATTCAATCAATCTTATTCTTGTTTAAAATTCTGTTTAAAACCTCCCCCGATCTCCCACAGAATTAAACCCAATCCTTATGGTCTACAAGGCAACACTTCATTTGGATTCTGCCAACCTTTCTTACCTTATTTCCTATTACTTGTCTCCTCGCTCACCAGATCCCAGCCTCATCTGCCTTCTCACTGTTCCTCAACTGTGGCAGGCCCGTTCTCACCTTTACAGGTACAGAATTTTCCCTCAGGTATTTACATTGTTGGCTCCTTCCTTCCCATCATTGGAGTTCCTGCTCAAATATTATCTCTTCGGAGAGGACTTTCTTAATATTTCAATTTAAAGTAGTATCTCACAATCTCAGCTATGTGAATTTATACACATTCTTTATTTGCTAAGTTACGGTCTATTTCCTCCCACCATGACATAAGCACAATGAGGGCAGGGACTATGTCTCATTCACCACTGCATCCCCACAACAGATATGTAGTAGGCATTTTAGTGACCCATTTTCTATGAGCAAATGACAATACTGGGAGATTTGACTTGTAGCATCCTGGCCAGTTAAACAAGGGTCACCACGAGTTTCCACATGCCAAAACTCTTTCAAAATGTATACCCCACTTTGAAGTGTTAAAATATGCTAGTGGTTGCCCTAGAGAGATGCAGTCCCTGCCAGGGTTTTCATAATTATCTTGACATCTTTGGGTTCTAAACACTCAGTCTTACTCAGTCTCAGAATTAGTTCATATTGCTCAAAGGCATGCAGAATCTGGACAGATTTTAAGGCATTCCAACTGATCAATCTGTTTCCAAGACATTACCAGCTGCTGTTTTAATCATTTATGGAACCATTATAGCTTTTCGGTTTTGAGTCAAGAATTGAGGCTTTGTTTTTTGTTTCATTGAATTGGCTTATGGAAGAAAGACTTTCCTTCTAATTTTGCAAAATCAAATTGGAGGCTCATGGTTATCTAGGAGAGAGCTTTTAACAGAATACCCTATAATCTACAGATGTCCCCAGGATCCAAATCCGTGGTGAAACAGGGGACTTTTACTGACAATATAGGTATGAAAATAGATCCACAAGTCTTCCAAGGGTCTACCTTTGAGCCAGCACTATTGGAAAAATATGTTAGGTAGTAGCTTGAGGCCTCTTTGTGTGTGTTGTTGATTTTGTTTTTTAGTTTAAAAAATCTGCATTAGTTTACTACTAGTTGTCATTCTACTTCTTCTTTCTGAGTTGTGTATCCTGCACAGAGACTATCACAAAAACAATCAAATGAAAATAGGAATTAATGGTTGTGTTTTATGGCAGGAAAAGACTGTGGCAGTAACGGGTACCTAATTCCTTTAGCAAAAGGCCCATAAATGTTGAATGACTTGTTACAACTTCCAGCCCCAGCTCTTTTGTTTCTTTTAGATTTTAGGCACACAGAAGGATGGACCTTGTCATGGCTGCTTTATAGAAAATCCCCATGCAACACCTATAGTGAGACTTCTTCAAACAGAACTCTTTGATTTCTCCCTTGCCACTCTGGCCCTCACCCTTAGTCTTCCTCATCTTAGTAAATGGTAACAATAGTCATCGAATGCTCAGGCCAGAGTTCTGGGGGCCCATCTCATTCTCCCCTCTCTTTCCCATACCTCCTGAATCCAATCCATTAGCAGCAGATCCATCAACTGTATCTCCGCTCCCATTGCTTTGTTCTAGGCAGCATCATTTCTTTCCTAGGTTTCTGTAACTTTTTAAATGATCTCTCTGCTTCCACTGTGCCCCCACCAACTGTGCAATGTGTGGGTAGGCCCATCTCTCTTTACTCACCATGGCTCTAGTCCACAGGGTGTCTTAAGTTACCAAAAAAAAAAAAAAAAAAAAGTGCCCTCTGTGGGCGGATGCATTCCTACAATGCAGAGCTTGATGAATACAGAGTATTTTTATGCTAATTAGAAAAAGGCCTTCCTTTCTCCCCTTCTTCTGGGCTAACACATTTTTATGCCAGGGTGCATGGCTTAATAAGGCTCAGTCAGTCTGGTGTCAGCCCCATCTCCCCTATGGGTAAACGCCCTACTCACCTGCTCCCCCCTGCACCTCCCACTGTCAACTCACTCTCTTTCAAGACATCCTATTTATTTCCAGGATAAGAGTCATTGTAAGTGGTGCTCATTAAGTATTTCCAGTATTAAAAAAATGAATGGATGAAAGTTCCAACATCCACTCTGTGCATGAAACATTAGGGGAAAAAGTCTGAGAGAGACCCTAAGAGGAAATCTTCGTAGTTACTAGACTCACATTTCTTTCAAATGGGCCATTTCCCAGGAAACTATTAATACTTTTGTGGCTGTGGTCAGATGGCAACCCCACACAGCAGAAGTGAGAGCAGCCCTCTGTGACCTGCCTTGCATTATCTCTGTTTACTACATGGTTCCAGGAATGAAAATATTTACAGGCTACAGCCTCTCTTCACCAAGGAACTATATTTTAAAATAAGGGACTACAAAAATGAATAAAAGGATTCTCCCTCATAAATAATAAATGGGGAATTAGTGCTAGGAATAAATAGTGCTTTGGGTGAGATCACCATGAAAAATATATGAAAAAATACACATTGTAATTAGGCTAATTACTTAAAGTAACCATTAAAAATGACTATTAGAATAACCCAGTGATTATATTATATTCACTATATCAGTGTTTTGTCATATAGTATTTTTAAGAATATGTGTAATAGCCGGGCGCGGTGGCTCACGCCTGTAATCCTGACACTCTGGGAGGCCGAGGCGGGTGGATCGCTCAAGGTCAGGAGTTCGAGACCAGTCTGAACAAGAGTGAGACCCCGTCTCTACTAAAAAATAGAAAGAAATGATCTGGACAGCTAAAAATATATAGAGAGAGAAAAAATTAGCCGGGCATGGTGGCGCATGCCTGTAGTCCCAGCTACTCGGGAGGCTGAGGCAATAGGATAGCTTGGGCCCAGGAGTTTGAGGTTGCTGTGAGCTAAGCTAACGCCATGGCACTCACTCTAGCCAGGGCAACAGAGTGAGACTCTGTCTCAAAAAAAAAAGAATATGTGTAACTATAAAATGCAATTTAAATGTGTATTGCCTTTATAGCCATTCTAAATCTATGAGAAGATTCAAACCAATTCAATATTTGGTGAGTGCTTTCTGGGTCCAAACCAAGCATTTGGTGCTTCAGGGTGATTAAAGATGAGCATGAGAACAAAATGTTTCTACAGGGTACTTACTATCTTATATGAGCAAGAAGGGCTAGACAAATAACATTAACACAATAGAAATATTAAATAAATATAAATACTCTCATAAAGACAGAGTAGTATGGCAACACAGACCAGGAAAATGGTGGGTAGTATCAGAAGTGAGTTTAATAGATAGGCAGAATTTTGATAGAAGTTTCTGGGCAGAGACATGGAAGGCAAGCACCCAGCCTGCTTTCTTGAGAGGTAAATAAAGGAGAGTCAGGTGAATTCAGTCCTGGAACACTGGGCTCAGCCCAGGAAGAACAGATTGGTAGAGATAATCTTACCTTCTTGCTGACATTTCATCTCTACAAGGTAAAGAAAAAGGCCAAACAACAAAAACCACTCCACAGCTGTGATTATGACCCTAATTCTGACCTGTTGCTACCAGCTGCTACAGTGGGAAGGGGCCTATTATGGGCTGAATTGTGTCCCTCCAAAATTAATATGTTGAAGCCCTAACCCCTAGTATCAGAACATGATTGTATTTGGAGATAGGGTCTTTAAAAAAGTAATTCAGTTAAAATGAGGTTATTATGGTGGACCCTAATCCAATATGACCAGTGTCCTCATAAGAGGAAGTTCGGACCCAGTTGGTGACAGTAGGCAGAGCATGTGAAGACACAGGGAGAAGACAGCCAACCATCCACCAGCCAAGGAGAGAGGCCTCGAACAAAACCAACCCTGCTGACACCTTCATCTAGAATTTCTAGCCTCCAGAACTGTGAGAAAGTAAAATTTCTGTTGGTTAAGCCACCCAGTCTATGGCATGTTGTTATGAAGCCCTAGCAAACCAACAGGGCCCCAGCACCTTAGAGTTCATGGGGTTGGGGGAAGGAAGAACAGTCAGATGTTAGACCAGGCTTCACAGACAGGCTTTTACAGATAGCAGAAAGTTCAAAGTGAAGGCAGGCATGATACACTTTCCAAGACTAGATCATTTTGAATGAGCCTGATAAGGAAGAAAGGAAGGAGAGACCAAAGGAGCAGCAGGAGCCTGTATGTTCAAGGACATGCACAAAACACGGAGAGAAGGACGTGCAATCAAGGAAAAGTATCTCACGGACACAAACTAGTCAGAAACCCAAGTGAGATTAAAGACCATGGCGAACTAAGGCTTCTAAAAATTATGCAGGTCAACAATAAGTGCTTCCTAAATTAGAGCTGATGCCCAAAGACCAGAGGAGGCCAGAGCTGGGGCTGCACTGATGCTCGAATGTTCCACAACAACAGCTGTGAGTAGAACCTGCTATTCTGCTTCTGCTTCCATCTTCATCGTGAGGAGACTGGGAACGGAGAGACAGGAGTGAGCCTCAGTAAGAGAGAAGTGACATGCGAGGGGGCTGAAGGATTATAAAAGAGCACGTGGCCACTCTAAGTGAGTTCAAGTATTCTGACCTCCATAAATCAAGTCTCAAGGTAACTGCAGAACTTGCAAATGAGCAGCAGAACTGCTGACACCAACCTTTGAGAACGCACAGAAAGTGGAAAAGATAGACAGGACAGGAGATGGGCATAGGCTGGCCTGATTTTCACAGAAAGGAAGAAAGAAGGGGCTATAAAATGGACAGTTTGACAGCAGTCCCAGAAAATATTCTCAAATGGGTGAACTTGTGAGCACTTAAGAAGGGGAAATTTGATCCTTGGAAGTCAGCATAGACGCACTACGAAAAAATATACAGAATTGTAGAATTTCAGGACAGGAAGGATCCTTCAGGATAACTTAGCCCAAAAATCCACCAAATGCTTAAATTTCCACAAGTTTGTGACCCAACTTACATTTGAATACCTCAAGTGGTGAAAAACTTAATTATCTTTCAAGGCAGCTCATTCACATAATCATATTAGGCATAATCATATTAATTCATCAAGGGCAAGTCATAAAATCCATGTATTAGTATTCAGCATGGCGTATCTTGAAAGTAAGATAGAAAACTAGAATGGATGATTGCACACAGCTAAATTTGTAACTAGTTGAAATAGCCTTTACCCAAGGAATACTACTAATGGATTTGTGAGAAGGATGTTTTTATTTTAATTTTCACCAGAAAGATCCCAGGCAATTTGTTCCAAACTGGAACCGACAGGCCCTAAATATGTCAGAACCAGCCGGCAGCCCTGAAAGTGGACCACATTAGCAACAGCTTTGCTGAGGACACTCCTAGACCAGAGGAGGCCTCCTCCAAGGGTGAACCAACTCCTTAGAATTTGTACACCCGAACTGTAGGATGGTCTCAGTGGCTCCTGTGTAGAAGAGAGTTGGGGTGGGCCCGGGGTGATGGCAGTGAGGAGCATGTTACCCGGTTTCTGACCGCTCGGCCCAATCTCCGCTGCATCCATGCCCTCCACCCGCCCAGGCTGCCTATGATTAGAAGAGAGGATGGTTAAACAAATCAAAGAATAAAGATGCATAATCAGTGGCTCCCAGTTAATGTGATAGTGACTGAGGGCAGGGAAAGGCATCAACTTCTCAAGGCTACCTACAGAATCAGGGACAAAAGTGATAGGGCCTTGAAGCCCCCAAAAGACAGTTTGCTGAGTTCCCTAGCCCTGGGGAATCATCTCAGGGCAAGTAGAAACAGCTGGGGAAGGGAGCAAGTGTCCCCATTTTCATGGCACCCTGTCCGCCTCCAGGCCCTGCCCTAAATCTCTCTTTTAATAATCTGTCAACCCTTTCGATGACTTCTGCATTCGGCATTCCCTCATGACCTGAGCTAGAATCAGGATCATCTACCTTTGAAGCCCCATAGTTTCCTATGGGCATAACCACTTTAGCATCACTCTGAAGCACAACACATACTGCACTTTTTAGTTGTGATTTTTGTACTTGCCTTATCTCCCCCACTAGAAGGTAAAGCATTTGTAGGCAAACACTGTGTTTAAATCATTCTGTATCTCTTTTAACATATTAGCATACAAGCAGGGATGAGAGAAATTCAGAGAACAACTTTGTATTGTTTAGAAACATCTAGAAGTGTCTGTGAATGTGCATGTGTAAAACCAGAGCTAAAATAAGAATCAACATCTAAGACCAGGTGCAGTGGCTCACGCCTGTAATCCTAGCCCTCTGGGAGGCTGAGGCAGGAGGATCCCTTGAGCTCAAGAGTTCGAGACCAGCCTGAGCAAGAGCGAGACCCCGTTTCTACTAAACAATAGAAAAAAAAATTAGCTGGGTGTGCTGGCGTGTGCCTGTAGTCCCAGGTACTTGGGAGGCTGAAACAGGAGGATCGCTTGAGCCCAGGAGTTTGAGGTTGCTGTGAGCTAAGCTGATGTCACGGCACTCTAGCCCAGGTGACACAGCAAGACTCCTCTGTCTCAAAAAAAAAAAGAATCAACATCTATTACGTCTTTTAACATCTATTCTAATTTTAATATGAAAATCAATCATATTGGGCAATATATGTGATTTGTGTGGTTAGACTCCTTCACTTAATTTAAGAACTTTAAACTTCTTGTTTTCTAATGTTATAAAGTCATGGGTTAGGAAGAGAGGAAAAGAGGAAAGGAACTGGGCATCAAGGACTTGGGCTCTGAAGCCAGGCAGAACTGGGCTAAAGTCCTGGTGCCACGACTTATTACCCATGCGACCGTGGGCAAGTTTCTTAAACTAGCTAAGATTCAGCATCTTCATATGCAAAATGGGGAAATGAAAGCATCTATCTCATCTGGCTGTTATGTGAATTAAACAAAATACACGTGTAAAGGGCTTAGAATAGTACCTGTCACACAGCTAGCGATCAAAAAGTATTACCATTATGTGTCTATGTATGATGAGACAGCAGAGTAATTCCATTCAAATAACCCAAGTATAAATGCTGAAATCTGGACAACAGCAGAGGGTTTGCATTTGTGATGCTGATAAAGGTGCCTTTCGTAACTTGAAGTGGCAATAAAGATCTCCCTTATATGATGCTAATTAGTGATAGCAAAATTGCAAATTATTGTTCTTCTGTACCAAGCAGTTGAACTTTAGTTGTAACATATATTACCAAACACCAATCAAGAGCCACCACAGAACCTTTTTGAAGGGCACATCACACAACAGAGAACCAAGTACTAAATCATTTTTTGACCTTGACTTCATAATAGTGATGTGAGAGCATCACTGGATTTAGCAAAAGGATTCCTCTAATTTTTACTTTTGATATCTGTGAGGGAAGAACTACATAGAGGAGTCTAATGGATTTTGAATTACATATTTTTTACTTTAACATTTCCTCATTATATCTTATAAGCATCACTAAAACAGGTTTTGGGAAGCTGTGGGCAGCTTGAATTCAAGGTCATGGTCTCACTACAGGAACACATCTGCATACAAATACATTGGGCTAGCCTAATCCTTATTACTTTACTACTTCGGTCAGCCCACTTGTCTCGTAAAGGTTTATGAAATGCCTATTTCAGTATCTGTCCATGCATTTGTTTATTTCATTAATTCAGTTTGATAACACTAAATGTATTATAGCAGAATTTAGTTTCCATTTCAGGCACACATCCTTCCCAATGAGTCATAAAAACACACAGTCAGATAAAACTTACTCTCCTTACCCGAGAAGTGCCTAGCGTGTGATTCCCCACAGATTACAAAGTTTAATGAATACTAGAATTTGGGGCAGACAAAACAAAATCATTCAATTTGTTCTTTGGAGATAAGCTATTGTTTTTCCCTGCTTAGCAGTTTTTTCCCCTTTCTCCCTTTGGGGACCCACTCTGCTCTGCCCTCAGCAGTCTTAGTGGATATGCTGGTGTCCCCAACACCAAAGGGGGGTTGTCACCGAGGCTGACCATCCAGAGGCCTCCTTCCCCAGGACATTGGGACAAGTTCAGGGAAGGGCAGGTGATTCAGGTAAGGCCAATCAGAGCTTTCCTTGAGATCTGGACTATGGATATTGCAAAAGAGAAAGACTTTTCCTTTTAGATTGCTTAAGGGAATAGGCTGGGCACTGCCAGTGGCTACCTTTTTTCTTGCCATTAGTAGAAAGCTTGCTTCAGAATGAAGCCAACACAAAGAGAAAAATAGCGCTGAAAGACAAAGAGAGAGCGCTGCCATTTTTTGAGTTTCTGGATCCAGCTGCACTGAAGTCTCGACTTTTGGTGGTCTTCTCCTTTACGATAAAAAAAGAAAATTCCTATTTTTGTTCATTATAGTTAAGTTTCTATTACTTGTAACTAAAATAAGCCTGATCACAATTCCTTAAGAAAAAGACAGATATCACAGTTTATTTAATATTCAGTGTTTCTTTAATTTCTTAAGTTCTTCTCTCCTATCAGAGATAAATTTCAGACCCTGTTTGTTCCTTTAACAAGAACAAACAATTGCTCTATGAATAGTTTTAGTCAAATTTCAGTCACTTCCATCTTATAGTAAAGATATACACATAGCATCTAACAGTAAAGATATACACACAGTTTAAATCAAAACCTCTTCTTTGGTCATCTTTAAAATTAGGCTTTATCCTTATCTGTAAAGAATGACTTAGATCAGTGTGTCTCATGTGGGATTGGGGTATGAACTAGAATCACCTATTCAGTTTTTAAGAAAATTACAATTGCCTGGAACCCAATCTCAATGAGCTATCTCTAAATCTCAAAGGTTAAGGCTCTGACATGTATTTTTAAATGCTTTGTAAGCATTTCATAAATGTACCTGTGGTTCGCATTTTTAAATGATCCACAAGCATTTCATATATGTACCTGTGGTTTAGGAATTATCTGCTTTAGACAGGTACCTTCTTTAAAGTAGGAACATGGATTAAAGACCCCAATCTGGCTAAGAGTCAGAATCATGGAGAAACTCTTTACAGACATAGATTCTTGAGACAGATTCATGGAGATTTTGATTTATTGGGTCTTTAAAAGTTTTTATGGCTCCCCAAATGATTCTGATGATCATTCAGGTGTTGGAACTACTGGATTAAAAGATGGGCCGAGCCATTCTCAGTGAATCTATACTCACAGCCATTTTGCAGACTCAGAGCAAAGAGCCTCTGAAGAGAGAAACATGGGCTGGGAATACATGGAATTTAGAAGGCTCAGTACTGACCAGCATTTACTTGCACGATGACATGCGCTGAGCATGGCCAAACCAGTCTGGAAGAAGGCATGAGGTCATACCATCCATAAAAGAAGAATAGATCAGGTTGTTTTAAATGAAACATAAAGTGAACGGCAGTAAGAGTTCACGGACACTCAATTTCATCATTCTGGTCTTTTATCTGTGAGAATTCTTGCGTGCGCGCAAGTGTTGTTTAACATCTCTACAAGGTTTGTACTAAATGTAAAATGCTATTGACATGAGGAATTTGTCTACCATTGAAAACTTCAGTGAGTAGCCCCTGGACCAAATAGGGGCAAATGAGAGTAAAAGAAAAGACAAGATTAAAGAAAAGATTTCACGCGAAGCTCTGAGCTTCTGAAATAAGCCGTGATGAGGAGGTGGAGCAGAGGACCTTGACTCACCAACTTCTCAGCTTTAGATGAGGGTTTTGCTCTGAAAGAAAACCAATATATACAATAAAGGGGTAAGAGGGTCTGGCAGTTCATATTATTAGGCCAATGCTGGTGAAATAAGTGAAGGACACTAATGTGCTGTTAGGAACACTGCTTGGTTTCATTAGCTTTTTCTCTTGACACTGACTATTAACAGCTTTTTCTGCCTTGCTCTCTCTCTAAGCAGAGGACAGTGGAAATGCCGCACAGGTAGCTCACTGTTTCCCTGCAAGGTGATGATGCATTTTAGCTCCATAGCCACTAGGAGCCCAAGCACAGTAAGGGCTCCCACTGTCTTCCCAATCACAATTTCAATCAACCTAGAAGAGCTCCTGCATATGCTACAGCACTTTCGTTTTATTCCAAACCTAGCTTAGCTTCTAATAGCTCAATTAAGGTCACAGCAAAGCCATTAGAAATCAATATTCATACAAAATAGCAGTCTGAACTTCTGCAGTTCTTTGTACCATGCGGCCACTTTATCATTCTTTACCTTTATCATAGTATTTTGAGATGTATATCAAAGCTTTAGCCATGATGTTCTGATGTGACAATACTTACTATATCTGAAAACAGACCCTATGTGCTTATGCTAATAGGAGGACACAGAAAGTCTCTCTCCAGAAACCCATCAAGCCAAATGTGATTCCACTAACCCTCCACCAAAATCAGAGCTGAAGTAGCGGGACATAGAATGAGAACAAAGAGAAGCTGACCAGAAATTGGCCAAATAAATGCTAATGCTAATGCAATGAGGATAGCAGTTTTGACACATTACTTCAATATATTTTTTCCTACCCTTCCATTTCCCACTTATTGAACTGATGACACTATTACTTCAGGACCTAGTGGATACCATATAGGAAGAAAGAAGTTAAAGCTCAGCTTTGAGTCTCGAGCTAAATTTTTTTTAATGTTCAGAGTGACGTAACAGTTTTGAAAGCCTGACTTTGTTGAAAATAAGAAGCTTTCTAAATTTTAAAGGCCCCCTTATATATTAAAATCAAAGTTTGGAGATATGAGTATGCTTTTTTTACAAGCCTTAACACAGAAGGCAAGAGAATGGGATACAGGGAGAATTCCTGACAGCAAGAAAGAGATGGAGAAAGTCCTTCTGTTACTGGTGGACTAGAAAAACAAGAGCGCTTGCGAGGATTGAGTGATCAGATGTGTTTTGGCTCATCCCTCTCAGGGCAGAAACCTCAAACCAGAGAGGTTAGAGGGAGTTACAGAACAGGGGAAATTATTTTTTTGTCCAGGGAACAGCTCAGCAACATTTACTTACCCACATTTAGCCAGCACCAGGGCACATGAAGAAGATCTAGGAAAACGTCTACACAAACAGATTTGAGGACAGCCTCACAATGGCCTTCCCACCTCAGGCAAGTACTGAGTAAGCAGTCACAAGTTTTTAGGTCTCCAAAGGGTATAAAAAAATTGCTAAGCCATAAAGTGAACCCCTATCCAGCAATTCTGCTCCTACATATATACCCAAAACAACTGAAAGTAGAAACTCAAACAGATACTTGTCATCAATGTAACAATATTCACAATAGCTGAAGGGTGGAAACAAAACCCAACTGTCCACTAGCAGATGAACAAATAAACAAAATGTGGTGTATATACATGCAATGGAATAATATTCCATCATAAAAAGGTATGAAATTCTGACTATGCTATATGAATGAATCTTGGAGACATTATGCTAAATAAAAGAAACAGACAAATACTGTATGATTCCACTTTTATGAGACACATGAAGTAGTCAAATTCACAGTGACAGAAAGGAGAATAGAGATTACCAAGGGCTGAGAGGAAGAGGGAATGGGGAGTTATTGTTTAATAGGTACAGAGTTTCTGTTTTGGATGATGATAAAATTCTAAAAATGAATAGTGATGATGGTTGCACATTTGACTGTACTTAATGCCATTGAATTGTACATTTAAAAATGGTTAAAATGGTAAATTTTATGTTATGTATGTTTTACTACAATCAAAAATTTAAAATAAAAAGTGGACTTCTAGTGGCCTGGCAATAGGACCAGGAAGCTACACAATATACAAAGATAGGCTTTAGCAGTGGAGTGTCTCACGAGACACTCCAAAAACCAACTACAAACAGCCATAACTCAGGCAGGCTGAGGGACATTTCCATGGGGCCAGTGAGGACTCAAAAGACAGCACCAGGGCCAAGAGGGACATCAGATGTCTCCCCACCTAGCTGTGCCAATGCTGGAAGGATACACAAGCTTCTTTCTGCACCAGGATGCTAACTTGGAGTGCAGAAGTAGTAGGGAAGACCCTCTGAGAAGGAACAAAAGAGTCTTGACAGAGAGTGTAATCTCTGAATTGACTGCCTTCAAGTGACAAAGTTTTGACAGGGATTGTAATAATGGTAAAAATCTACATGTAATCCACCACCATGGGAATAAAGAAAGGTTCAGGGGGCAGGATAAAATCAGTTGTATAAATTTTTTATTTTATCTGTCTCCCACCCAAAGTGGTGTGTAACTATAAAGGCTTTTAACCCTCAGTGTGACATGGTGATAGGGTATATATTGCAATTTTTTTCTTTCATTTCCAGTGCTTGTGTTCATTTAAAGATTTTTCACAATATTAAACAACAACAACAACAAAAAGCTGAGTTTGCTGCTCTTTCCAAATTGCTGCCCCCAAATTCCACCCATTATTCTTTTTGTTAGTGGCCTGCAAGGTTTTCCATGTGTTTAACTTTCATTGCATTCAACTTGAGCTGTCTCTGGGTAGGCACATACTTTTTGCCTTACATTCCATAAACTTTGAATAGAAACACAGGAAGAATGAGCTTTGAGTATTTCTGTCACCATGGATTTAAAAAATAATTTAAAAAATGTACTCCAGCAACTGTGTCATGCCTTTGAGGAGACATCAGTGGAAGGAGGAGCCATTTAAAAAGCAGCTTTCATTGCACTGGTCTTTTTGGGAAATCAATTAAAGAGAGACACTTGCCTTCTAACATTTTTTTTTTAAATCCCAAAAGGTGCAACTTAAACTGATAACCAATGGCAAGCTTAACCCTCTACTGAGGAAAACTTAGTGAGCTAGAAAATTAAAACACAGCCAGACTAGGTGAAAAATGGTTTAAGTAATACATTTATGGTTGGATAGCAAGGTCTCTAGACTGTGATTTCTTGCTGTTTCAGAGTTTTTTGGGAATTCTTTTCGTCTACTACCACACGCAGTTAATTTATTTCTCAAGTCTGCTGATGGTGCCTGTCACAGGAACCTCCAGGGGCAGCTATATGCTCTGCATTGCCACCAGTATGCTGACAAAGCTTCTGAATAAAACGCTCTTAAATTCTCGATCTGCTCTCCAGCACTTTTAGATCATATATTGCTTCGCTGAGGTTGAACACTACTTACCACTTTCCATGTTTGTTATGAATAAACTAAAATCCCCAAAAGTCTTATCATAAGGTCAATTATGTGTCTTTAAAAAAAGACATTCGATAGAATTTTATCCATTCCATTTCCAGCGATGAACCTATGAACTTTCAACTTGAGTTCTCAAAGGTCATTTCCCTGTCCCTCATATAGACTAGTTGAACAGTTATATCCAATTTTGTACTTGCCAAGGTGACATATTGCAAAACTATGACACAACAACAGAGTTCAAGAGTTCTACATGGATCTTCCACTGCGTGTGTAGGTTTCTGTTCACCTGTGAGCCTCTGTCCACGTGCAGTCTCTTTGCAGAGCCTTTCCTCAGCAGCCCCGACTGAGCTGGGCTCCCTCCTGCCCATGCACACACTGCACTTCGTACCTGGATGCTTCTGAGCGTTCATCTTGTTGGTATCGTTGTCTGTTTACAAGGAAGAACGTGTCAATGCTTTATTTACAAACACTCAAAACTGGAAGATGTAAGTTCTCCAAAGATTAATCCATCAACTCATTAAAATTTCAATTTTTAATTTAAAAAACAAAGCATTTAGGAATGGTGACATAGGTGGAGAAGGCAAACAAGGGTTAAAAGTAAGCCTAAAATATAATTGCATAAAAATATGCAAGAAAAAGAAAAAAATGGCCCTATATATAATAAATATGATAAAGTTTATAAGCCTACAATAATGAAAACAGTATAACAGGGGTGAAAGAATGAATGCTACCTATAAAAGGGTACATATGATTGTATGTAATAATTTAGTATACAATAAAGATAGTATTTTAAATTCATGGTGAGAATATGAATTATTTAACAAACGATATTGGAAACGACTGGCTAAATAAAGCTTCCCACATCACACCTTAGATTAAAGGAAAATTCTTAATGCATTAAATATTTAAATGTAAACATTCAGCATAAAAATACCATAAGAAAATAGAGAAAACTATTTATATAATTTGGGGGTGGGAAGAGTTTTCTAAGCATAACACAAAAAGCCAATACTGTAAAACAGAAATTATAAATTCAAGTAAGTACAGGGGCCAAACAGGTACCATACATGAGCAATTATCATACTAGACAAAAGAATTGTACAATAGTTTTTTGAACAGGATCACAGTAAGCTTTTGGTAGTGAAGGGGACCCTCAGCCTCAGTGTTGAGGTAACAGGAAAGGGTGGGCACTCTGAAGATCTGATGAGTGACTGTTCCATCTAAAGGGGAAGTTGTATGTGGAGACAGAAGCTGGGCATTACCAGGTCTTTCACATTTTTTAGAAAAAGCCAATATTAACTATTTGCTTAAATTTTAAAAGAAGAACAACACTGCATAGGGCAAAGAAAAATATCTGATTTAACTCATTTGCCAGGAAGGAAAATATTGATAGAATTGACAATATAAGCGTTATTCTCCTGCATATCAAAAAGTCATAAGCATGTGTGTATAGAAATATATTTTAAAATCTATATCCATTAAGCACCACAATCAGCTCTGAAGAGAAATCAGGTTCTTTCCAAAAATAAAGCAATAATAGATCAAAAATATTGCATTTGTAGAACAGGATGTCCTGTAACTCGAAGACTAATGCACAAACAAAAATACAAATGTGGCTTTAAATAGTGTATTAGTCAAGGTTTTACTGCTGCTTGTGCATATAATCACAATATTTGTTGCCTTAATTTTTGCATTAGGCTCCCAGTGTATCTTGGTTTGCAGTTATGAAATGTTTCTGAAAGAAAAAAGTCTGGATATGTGACCACAAAATCTGATGGACTATTGAGTAATGCTAAACAGAAGACAATATAAAATTAATAACAGGTTTTCTTTTGGAAAAAACACTAGTTTCCACTTATCATGTAGATTTAAATTCTTACAGTACCACCATTAATGTACTGAGATAATTAATGCAAAAATCACGGAAGATACTAAAAATCCCAAAGTATGATTTTAAAAGTGAGAAATATTCTGAGCTCCATTTCTATTCTGACCAGCATAAATAAGATCCTACTGCAGGTTCAAGGAGAATTCACTTGACTAATTTAACCAAACTCTTTTGAAGATCCAAAATTCTCACCAAGCAAGCACCATGTTCTAAAACAGAACATGGCTTCATCACCCTCCATTCAGACTGCACACACACAGAGCAGGGTTGCATGAACAACACATGGGAAAGTAAAGCTTTGGCACTTAGCAAAGGTGAAGCACACAGCCCCCCAAATATCTACTTTTGAAATCTACATGTCTCAAAATAATGGGATTATTACCAGATCACTTTACTTGGTACTATGCTGAATCACCAGATCCTCAAATAAAATATTTCAATCCCAAAGAAGATCCTGAACTGAGAATAGGAGAATGTTGGATATCCTTACCATCAATGAAGACAAATAATATCAGGTAAGTCAAGCTTCTGATATGCTTTTGAGGAGAGCATGCATATAGGCACAGTGGCCTTTACAGATAAGACCCGACAGTCAGGCTGAACAAGAGAAATTCAGTCAACACTCCATGCTGGGAAGACAAAAGCGTTGCATTGTACAACCTGAATGACCCCACTTTCTTCATACAGGTAAAAATGGTATAGTTTTCTGTGCAATAGCTCGAGATGATTGCAGTGAATTTGAAAGGAGCAGCACTGCCTCACGTTTATATAAGGCTTTACACATTTCAGGGAACAGAAAGGACGCACTAGTAATCCACAACAAAGGTGGGACTACCATGCACGATGCCTAACGTTTGATGCAATGCTCCTTCCCCATCATAGGGCATAATTATAAAAACATGCTGCCATAAGTGGGGAAAAAAAAAGTCTGTGGGGAAAAGCTAAAGTAATTGAATTTATACAATCAGCACAAAACATTTTTCAATTTTGACAAGCAGCTTTCCCCTGGATTTGCTGATAGCAGAACAACAAAAAATGGGCAATATTTCTTTCCTTAAATCTTAATATGATAAATTATTTTGGTGTCCTTTATATTATAAACAATTTAAAATGTGTGTATCACTGTAACAAAAGACTAATTTATTTTATATAAGTTAGATAAATCATTGGGTAGTAAATGGTATTCTTAAAATACAACATAAGGCTACAGATAAAACTGTTCATTACACATTATTTAAGTAATGGCAGGAAATTCTTTTCCAATATTGACATTGAAGATAATAGTAAGATGTATCTGTTTGCTTGTTACATAAAGTTTCACTTATAAACCTCATTTTGATTTTAGATTATATAACAAAATATATTGGATTTACCAATTTATTCATGTTATATCTAAATGTATAGATAGCATTTTCTTTGTTCTTTGTTTCTTGCGATTCTAAGGGAAAGGTATGGCTACTTTAATAATATCTAATTACAATCAATACTTATTAATTAATTACTATGTGCCAAGCACAATACCAAGCTTTTTGCAAGCATTACCTTGTTTAATCATCATCACACCCTATGAGGTAGTTATGATAAGTATGACCAATTTACAGATGAGCAACTGAACTCTGGTGAGTTGCAGCAACTTCCAAACGTCATTCCATTCATAGCAGCAGAATTAGGACTCAAATATAGGCTGTCCCAACTCCAAAGCCAAAGCTCTTAAACACCAGGGTGTATTTTAGTCTTTTCCATGGAGGATCAAATTCAGAGATGTTTTAATGATTCAACTATTTCACAGCTGAAGCTGCCTTCTATTTTGCATCTCCCTCTTCCCTGAGTCACTGTCTACCAATGTGCCCTCCACACCTTAGGTCAGCAGTTCACACATTAATGTACAAAAAACCTCCTGAGAACTTTATTAAAAACACAGTCCAAGACTTTGGATTAAATAAAAAGGCTTGACAAAATGCCTCTATATTTCCTCCCTCCAGAGATATCACTTAAATGCTAGTAAAGGAAGTATTAATAAAATGTACAAAGCCATAACTGAGCACACAGGAGAGGGGCCATCAGTGGACCAGGAATGTGAACAAATTTCCAGAAGAGAGAAATTGTATGGAGGCGTAGTTACACTATTATAACAGGTCAGGGATTTTTTAGAATGCAGAAGATGTGGAACCCCATCTTCCCTCCTCCATCTTCAAATAAAGGATGCCTTGTAGTTATGCATCTATCCATGTCAGGAGGGATTTCTTCTGAAGAAAAAAGTGTACAGTCACAGAAGGGAAAAAGAAATCATAATCTGGAATTCTGGGTTTTCTATGAAACAGTCAACTCTGAGCTCCAACACCTCAAACAAAAACCCTCCAATCACACACTCCATCTACATACACAGAACTCCCAATTAGCTTTTAAAGCCTTCTTCCTAAACATATATGGACAACCAAAAAAGCTTCTAATATTAGAACAAAGTGGGTAAAATATTGTCCTGGAGGAAAGAGAATAAAAAAATAATTAAGAAAAAGAAATTCTCTAATTTGTATGCTCAGAGAGAGTTGAGAAGATATTATATTCATAAAAGGAACAAAGAATGAGAAAAATCTCTTTAATACCTGTGTATTCTCAATTTTTAAAAAATAGAAAGTTTTTAAGACAAAGTTAAGGAATTCCCTCAGAATGAAAAAATAAGATATATAAAATGCAAAAGATAATATAGTAAGCATAAAGAATTAGTCCAGGAGATCCAACATCTGAATAATATGAATTTCCAGAGGAAACAGAGAAAGAAATTAGCAAAGAAATAATATAGAAAAATATCCTGGAGCTAAAGGATATGAAGTTGAAGGTCCCACCAGGTGTGCAGAACAATGGATGAAGACAGCATTCACAGCAAATGGTATCCCTGTGAAATTCCAGAATCTTTAGTCAAAAGACACTCTGGAAGCGAGACAGGGATGGGAATGGGCTCAGGAGAGGCAGGTTACCAAAACAGAATGAGAATTAGATGACATCAGGCTCCTCAACGATGCTTAAAAGACAACACAAAAGCCCTTAAATATTAGTAGGAAAAATTATTCTTACCATATATAATACTATGGAGAGCCAAACTCAAACTCATCAGTTGTCAGGGTCAAATAAAGAGATTTCAGCCATGGAAGGAATCCTGGAAATTTACCTTCTTTCTGAGGATATGCTCCAGGAAAAAAAGGAAGTAAACCATAGAAGGAGAAGAGAAGGATATGAGATCCACGATTCCTGGACACAGCCCACAAGATGGTGAAGGGAAGTGCTAGAGATGGCAGCTGTGCACAGCGACCAGAGAGGAGCAACTGTGATTGGAGCTGAAATATGGAGGGATCCAGAAAAGGGAAAGGGACCCTTGGTGATGAGGACTTTGCAAATAAGGTGGATATGATAACGGGAAAATAGAGGAATAGGTAAAGAAGAGCAATTAGAAACTCCAGGAAAAGCGAAAGGAAGGGAAACGTCATAGTACACTACTGTGTGAATAATATTTATAGCAATAGTGTATTGTAATGATAAGTTCAAAAAATACATAGTAAAATCACTATATTGGAAAGTTGGGAGATGAAGACAGGCTAGTGTAAAAAAAAAAAAAACCTAAGTCTTCGTCTACCATAACAAGAACTCAGCACTGTAGATGATGTCCAAAACTTAAAAAAAAAAAAAAAAGGAAATAGCAGGAAAAGTAGAGATATTATGGCAACTACAAGAAGAAATAGCTACAACAGTTTAAAATAAATTGCTTGGAAAGTAGGACTAGGCTGGGGGTGTGGGATGTAGTGCAATAGGAAGGAAGTATAAAAATTTGATAGTATTCAATTATTAAGATATGTGCATGTGTGTGTTCAAGTATGTACGTATATGTGCATACTTCTTTTTATGGAACTTATATATTTCCTGTGTTTACGCCCTATTCAAGAGTGTAGGCCAGGCGCAGTGGCTCACGCCTGTAATCCTAGCACTCTGGGAGGCCGAGGCGGGCGGATTGAGCTCAGGATTTCGAGACCAGCCTGAGCAAGAGCGAGACCCCGTCTCTACTAAAAATAGAAAGAAATTAATCGGACAACTAAAAATATATAGAAAAAATTAGCCGGGCATGGTGGCGCATGGCTGTAGTTCCAGCTACTCAGAAAGCTGAGGCAGGAGGATCGCTTGAACCCAGGAGTTTGAGGTTGCTGTGAGCTAGGATGACGCCACAGCACTCTAGCCCGGGAAACACAGTGAGACTCTGTCTCAAAAAAAAAAAAAAAAAAAAAAGAGTGTAGAATTTACTGTCATTGTTTAAAGTTGACTTTAGCTTCTTGATACAAGATTTATTTTCTCATACCTACTGTGCCACAGAAGAAACATAAATGCCAGATGGAAATAAAACTCACTTGATAAGATTTAGGGCAGGTTGCTGTTTCTCTGAAATTTAAGTTTTACCTCTATCTGAAAGTAGAAGAGAGAAGCAATTTGCTTTTTTTTATCCTACCTTAGATTCTCTTAGTCTTCATTGCATAATACATTATGCACCAATTAAATTATCTTTAATTAAATGAACATTCTTGCACAAATGATCTCATTCTGAGTAAGTAGTTGTGTACTGGGAGTCTCTGTTCTTCTAGACACAAAAGGGATTGAATTCATTTTTAAGTGCTTAATGTTGAGTAAACTGTACTTTCTCAACATTCAGAACTGGTAAACAAGTATAATTATTTCTACTGCAAAGAATAGTTTAATAGCTAGATATTAGCTAGAGAAGCCAACAATGAGGATTGCTAATCATTGCTATGACAATCTTCTGCTTTATTTTTATATGTGTCCCCTAAAACTGACAACCTTGAGTGGCAAGCTGGAGCTTGGAGAAAATAACTCTTACTAGCCTAGGGCATTTTAGTAGAACATCTTATCTCTTTGGGGCCGATTTTAAGCATATTCCAGGGGGAAGGAGTCTGGCAAAAAAAGATATTAAATAAGATGTCTGATTCCTCTCTGTCTCTTCCATGTTCAAGGAAGGTCTTTAGATGAAAAGAAATTTAAAACACTTCTGCGATGTCCTTGGTCATCTCTAAGATGGTACTTTGAAGATGATGTGAAGATTTTAGATTTGATTGGTTCTAAAATGAGAATTTAATGTTACCTTGACATGATGGGGAAACTGTTGAAAACAAAATGAGTTGGATTAAAGGAAGAGTTGTGTATCATGCAAATGATGTGTTTAATTAATATCCACAAGTATTAAGTGATCTCAAGTAAATATGACAAATGACAATAAGCAAGTGCTTCATACTGCTGGTATTTGAAATCCCAACTAACAACCTTGTCAAAGGAAAACCACTTTATATGATCTTTTTATTCTCTTAATTATCTCAATCTAACACAGGGAGTCAAATTGTTTCTTGAATACTTACCAGACTTCAGTCAGTCCAAGACATATATGACTTTTGCTATGTTTTATGTATCTATTGTTAACAGAATGTTTTTATTTTAATTGACTTACTTCTAAACTTAAATACTGACTGGTGACCTTGTTCTGAAAGAAAATAGTGGAATTGGTTTTCTATTTAGTGCTATTTGTATCACTCCTTTGTACACTTAAAATGATGTTTGCAATCAAGGCCAGCCTCACAAGCTGGATATGAGGTTTTGGTAAGATAATATATAAAGAATGCTTAACAAAGGACAGGTCCTTAGTAACTACAGACCATTTTCAATGGTGTATTTTCCCTTTGCATATGGTTTTCTCTAATCACCTTGAGGGGAATTATGAAAAAAAAGTTTCCCCTGAGTAAATCTCATCTCTCTCACCTTTCCTTCTGCTGAGAAGTGGCAAATGTACTGCCAGCAGAACCTTCCAGAGGCAAAGATTAGACTCTTTGCCAAGTTGGAAAAAGATGAAAATGAAGAACCATTTGCTTTCCTCCAACTGGGATTAGGCAGGGAGGGGACAGCTGGTTGAGACCTCCATTAACACCTCTTCCTCCGAAGTTTCTGAGAAACCTCTACTTTCTCAGGGAAAGAAAGGTTTCTCCTCTACTTTCCATGAGAAATAATTGTATTCTTCTTACACATGTCTTCATAGAAATTGCACTGTGGCTGCTGCTATAAATTTATTCCCTATGATAGTTAATTTTAGGTGCCAACTTGATTGGATTAAGGGATACCTACATAGCTGGCAAAGCATTTTTGTAGGTGTGTCTGTGAGCATGTTTCCAGAGGAGACTAGCATGTGAGTCAGTGGACTGAGTGGGGAAGATCCACCCTCAATGTGGGCCGCCACCAGCCAGTCGGCTGAGGGCCCTGATAGAACAAAAAGGCAGAGGAAAGGTGAATTCTCTCTCTCTTGGAGCTGGGACAGCCTTCTTCTCCCGTCCTCAGAAATCAGAACTCCAGGTTCTCTGGCCATTGGACACTGGGGCTTGCAGCAGGGGCCCCCAGGTCCTCAGGCCTTGTGCCTTGGATTGAGAATTACATCACTGGCTTCCCTGAGTCTGAGACTTCAGACTTGAACTGAACCAAGCTGCTGGCTGAAAAAGTTCTCTTGATCTTTCTCTCTCTCCTCTCTCTCTCTCTCTCTTTAAAATTACTATACTCTGAATTCCCCTTCACTGCTTGAACTTCTGGAAAGAAATGCCTATTCCAGTGGTGTTTAAAGTGTGGTCCTGGACCAGCAGCATCAGCATCACTCGGCATGATGCACAGAATAACAGTCTTCGAAGATGTCCATTCCCTAATCCCTGGAACCTGTGACTATGCTATGTTACATGGTGAAAGAGACTTCGCAAATGTGGTTAAGGGTAAGGACCTTGAGATGGGGAGATGATCCTGGATTACCCAGGTGAGCCCAACCTGATTACATGAATCCTTAAAATCAGAGAACCATTCTCACCTGAGTGAAGACAGCGGGAGACATGACTATGGAAGAATGGTCAAAGAGATGCTATATTGCTGGCTTTAAAGACAAAGAAGGGGGAACCACAAGGCAAGGAATGTGGGAGGCCTCCAAAAGCTGGAAAAGGCAAGGAAACAGATTCTCCCCTAGAGGCTCCAGAAATGAAAGCAGCCCTGGCAACACCCTGATTTTAGCCCATGGAGACCTGTTTGTAACACTCCAAAGTATTAGGTAATAAATCTGTGTTGTTTCAAGCTACTAAATTTGTGATAATTAGTTACAGCAGCTATAGAAAGCTAATACACCTGTGAATTTGTTAGTCCCCACCCCAGATGAATCAGAACCTCTAGGTGTAGGGCACAGCAATCTGTTTTAACAAGCTCTCCCTAAGATTCTGATGCTTGCTAAAGTTTGTACCACACTTTCCTGCCTCTATGTTCTCACCTCCCATTTGTCATCCTACTTCAATCTTGATTTAAACCCCCATCACTCGTTGCACCTGCTCTTGAAATCACCTAATTGCCTGTTTGAATCACCTGTCTTTAGCCTTTGTTTCATCTGAACTTCTATCATCATTTGAGACTATCAGCCATTCCTCCTCTCGGAATTCTGCCTCCCGGCTTCCAAGGCATTGCTCCTACCTGTCTCCTTGCATCGCACTAAGCACACCTTCACTTCCTTTTTGTGGTTCTTCCTTTATCCAAACTTATGTGTGGGACTTTCTTGTGTTGTATTCTGCACCCTTGTTTCTTTTCCCACTGATTCTCTCTCCCTGGGCAATCTCAATTCATGTTTCAACCGAACCCTAACGACTCTTAATCTGCATCTCTAGCTCCAGACACTCCTGTGCTCTATTCCTGAATTTCAGATTGCCTTCTACATCTGTACTTGTATTCCTATAGAGGCCTCAAATTCAACATATCCTCCCCTCCCTTCAATTTTACCTCAACAAACATGCTCTTTCTCTTGCATTTCTTCTCATTTTATGACCTTATCTGACCTTATTCCATTGCCCAATGATCCATGATTCTTTTTCACTTTTATCTTTCACAATTGTGCACAAACCATTTCAATTCTATTTTTAAAATATCTTTTAGCTTTGTTACTTCTCCTCTCTGTCACTGGCTACAGCTCTAGTTCAGCATTTCTCAACAAGCAATTTCAAACAGTGCACCAGAATCACCTATGGTGCTTGCCAAAATTCCTGGGATCCAACTAAACTTGCCTGAATCTGACTTTCAGTGAGGTGAGGTGTGTGGCAGGGTGCAGGGAGGCAGTCTGGGAGTCTGCATTTTAAGTAAATAGCTTAATTGGGTTTTATGCTACCAAATTTTAAGAATGATTGCCTTAGGTCAGCTTTCACTGTTGACCTGAACTCTATTCCTTGGCCTTTGTATTAATCTTTCTCTTGCTGCAAAATAAATTATCACCAATATAGTGGCTGAAAACAACATATATTTATTATCTCACAGTTCCCTTGGATCAAGAGCCCAGGCATGGCTTAGCTGAGTTCTTTACTCAGGGTCTCTCAAGGCTGCATTTAAGGTGTTGGCTGGGCTGCATTCTTATCTGGAGGCTCAACTAGGGAAGAATCTACACCCAAGCTCATTCAGGTTGTTGCCAGAATTCCTTTCTTGTGGCATATGATTGAGGACCCAGGTTTCTTATTAATTATAGCCTGGAGCTTGCCCTCAGGTTCTAGAGGCCACCTGAGGTTCCTGGCCACTTGCTTTTTAAGAAGTGATAAAAGAGGAAATTGTATCTTTTTCCTTAGATGTTTTATTGACATTAAATTATAGAGATTTGCTTTTTGAAGATTCTATGAATCTGATGATATTTCAACTGAGCTGCATAATAGCTAAATGATTTAAATATTCAAAGAAAGCCAAATTCCAATGCTACAAAGAGTATTTTCCTAAAGTTAAATCAAATATATTATTTCCAATGTCTGTGACACTCTGTATAAAAATCACAAGGGGTGCTTGTTAAAAGTGCACATTCTGGAACTTCAGTCCCCAAATTTCAGATGCAGTAGATCTTCATTTTTAACAAGCATCCCAGCTGAATCTAATTCAGATGTCCTAAGGATCACTCTTTGGTCACCACTACTCTGTAAGATAAAATGAAAAATAAACACAAGGAAGTTTAAATGTTTTATTTTAGGTTGCAAAGAAAATCTTTGAACATAGTTATAAAATTATATGCAAGGGGGAAAAACTCATCAATTACACTAGTGATGATTTATCTACTTTCAAAATTGGGCAAAGATAAATAGTTCAAATCAAGAGCATAATTTTATAAATCTAAGACACTCTATGGTGATAGACCATTATCTAATTTTTATGAGATTAATCTGCATTGTAACAATAAAATTCCATTAAATTTAATTGGCTGAAAAAAATTTCAGCCAGTTTTATGTAAATCTTCTAATAAGGTATTAGGTTAAATCTTTTCTTTGTTCAATAGCAATTGTTTTATTTTTACAGTTTTCTTTTTTATGCCAACTTTTTTATTGATAAGTCATAGTTGTACATATTTTGGGAGTACATGTGACATTTTGGTACATGTATACAATGTATGATGATCAAGTGAGGGTAATTGGAATATCTATCACCTCGAATTTTTGCAGTTTTCAACTTCATATTCAGAATGACTTTTTTGTTGTGAAAACTGCCTGACTTAAGCAACACAATGCAGTACAGTATAAATCTATCAATTACGAAAATTCAGTGGAGCAAGAAAGTCTATCAAATCATGTTAAAAATTAATTCATCCCTGTCTATCTTTTGAGTATCTGTTAGCTTTTGCAGAAATCAGGTTACAGATTATTGAAATATGAGTTCATGTTCTTAGTTCACTGTCCAGTACTAAAATGTTCAAAAGCAAGACTTTTTTCCTATTCCTTCTGGGAGGTTCTATGTGATCACATTAATGGATACACAGCAGTAATCGAGAAGCAGGAGGCACAAGTTTTGACTCCTATATCTTGGAACGCCATTATCAACCTCTAGTGGAAGACCATGCAATAATTTGGATTCTTCCCCACAGTAAATCCAGTGAATTCAGGTATCCACAGTAAGCTTTCTCACCACCCCCATCACAAATTATCTATATTAGCTGTGCAATTGTTCCCTAATACATGAATTGGGGGTGTAAAATTGTATTGGTTTCCTGTGTTTTGGGTAGTTTAATTCATCACATCTATATGGAGTAGCCAGTAAGTACAAGATACTGAGGAAGAAGAAAATATACCCAGTATAGCAGCTCTTAACAGAAAGACAGAAAAGGCATGACCACAGATAATCAATATGCATATGCTATATTATACAATATGATAAATTCCTCAGGGCTATTACAAAGTGCAGAATACAAGTTAAAATTTTGGCTTTATTATTTATTATTCATAGAAAACTATATCTGAAATTCTAAACAACCTATATCTCTGGCAGAAAGAAGTCCCAAGTCATACACACAGTTAAATAACAACATATAAAAACATACCAAATGTATATACACATAAATGTAATATACACATATCTGTATATGTATACATATATGTAAAATATGTCTGTGTCTATATCTGTGTAATAGGTCTGAGAATCATGTGTCTATTAAATAGTTTTTTAATAATAGCGTTTGTTTGAAGCTATCAAATAAATAATCTTTAGGAGTTCATTCTTGTTTTCTAATTCAGAAAAAGAAGCAAAATCCATCAAGAAAAAGCAATTTTAGAGGGACAGGAATTGGGGCCAAATAGGTTGTACAATCTACTTCCCCTAAAAATAACTAACAGAAGGTCTGGCAGCCTGTTTTAGTTATCAGCAGCTTCCCTTCATTTAATCTAATTGCTATAGGGAGGCCATATCAATTGATGCATATAAAAAGCAATTTCAAGTCCATGGTTGTGGCCGCCAGCCTCTCTGGGGAATGGATAGTCCATTCTGCTCTTTTTGATGTTCTCCTTAGTACAGGAAAGCAGCTGAGACTGGTAATGACTGTCCATGCTGCGAGTGTCACTTGGCCTGAACTTGTCAATAAGTTTATTAAGAGGATTCTCAGTGTATTTGGAATTGTCAGGCAAAAAGATTTTACAAGAGAAAGAGAAAATGAAAAAGAAAAGGAATGAATGAATGGTTGAGTGCATGAGTGGCGTTGCCTGAGCTTGGGCTTTAGGACCACATTGTGTGGCTTCAGTCCTGGCTCTACTTCTTAGTCTCTGTGCAAACACGGACAAGCCACTTAGTTTCTCTGAGCCTCAGTGTCCACATCTGCAGAACGTGGAGCAGAGCAGCCCAGTCTTCTTGTGAGGATTAAATGAGTTAATGAGTGTTAGTTATTATGTTGTCTATGTTTTACTAAGCATCCAACATTCAAGCCAGCAGAATGATACAGAATTGTGTCCTATTTCACAAAAATCTAGTCTTTTTATGATTCATTCATTCATTCATTTCATATTTTTTGATTTTATGCTTTTAAGCCTCTTTTGCTTATGAAAGTGACCACCTCTCTCTCATCAAGTAAGCCTAAAACTTAAGGTTCTAAATGTTTTAGGGCAAATCTAGATGATAACTAACACCAGCCACTGCAAAATAATAAGCATAACAGAAATGTGGGTATCCTTCATGTAGCAGTAGAGGAATAATTTTTAAATCATTTACAAAAATGTGTCCTTGAATTTATATGTTTTTTAGATGATGACATCAGATGTAGACTCAGGTTTGTATTCGCTAGGAATAAAAACTTATCATATGTGGTCAAACTCATTCAGTAAATACCTAGGTACATGTGTACTATGTAAAAGTTTAATACTTTGTAGATTAAAGTGTTCTGATACTTATTATCATTGACTAAGTGCCTACTATGTGGCAGGCACTTTATATTTGCCATTTATTAGTCCTCACAATAACCCAATGGTGCAGATATTACTCCATATTCATGGACCCAGGGAAGTCAAATCATACAGCTACTAAGGAGGAGGGAGCATGTGCAGCCCAACTCTGGTGCTAATACATGTTTTTCCTTGTTTGTCATGTGGCTTTGATCCTTATATTTTAAGATATTTTTCCTTCTAACCAGATATCATTATCTGGCCTCTTATAATTATATATAATACTTACCTCCCCTTTCAGAATGTAAGCTATTTAACTGTATAAATAATGTTTGTTTTTAATACGCATCCCTAAAGCATATTTTATAAACACTATGGGTACACAATATAGTGTTTCTTCTCCCACTTCTCTAAAAATGATGTCATTAGATTAGTAGTACATCTTTCAATCAGTGGCCTCTGTGATTGTCATTAGGGCTGTTTGCAAATGCTGGGTCTCTTGCTATGGGTATGTGGTAGAATTTTGGGATTCTCTGCTTACTTGAAGGCAGTGTGGCAATATGTGGAAATGGTGAGTCTCCCATCCACCAGAAGCTTTTAGAACTAGCACATGACTCTCCGTTCCCTTTTTCTTTTGCCTCAACAATTGTGAAATCACAGATGGCAATGGTACCTCCACACCTGGGTTTCTGACTAACTATAATGTCAACTTGCAATGGATATGTAGAGTGAGCAAGACACAGACATGGTTATTGTAAGCCATTGAGATTTTGGAGTTGTTTGTTACCACAATAATCTAGTTTGTACTGACTGATATAGCATGTTAGAATCTAATCAGTAAGGCCTTTACCTTAAGATCCGATATAGCATGTTAGAATCTAATCAGTAAGGCCTTTACCTTAAGATCCCAATTTAAAATTAAAAATGGCAACTTCTTAAAGAGAATAAAGAAACTTTACCATTGCATTTTAAAACAATTTGCAGGGTGCTAGCCCACCAAATCAACCTTCCTTAAGTTGTATTCTTCCACCATTTTCCCCTTTGTGCTACCCAGGTACAAACTGGGTGAGACAGAGAAGCTGTAGTTGACACAATATAAAAGCCATTCTTCTAAGTGAACTCCCTGTGCTAAATAGCATGATATGATATTTAATTTTTATGTAAGTGAATCCCAGGTTGACAAAAGTACTAGCCAACATGCATTCTCTGTTCTCTTGCAGTAACTATGAGAGGTAACTCAAAGGTGTGGCATACATTTTTATTGGGCTCAGTAATTAAATATTATGATATATACCTTCCCATATCCTGAATAATTAATTAAATTATTCTTATAACAATGAATTGCAATGAAATCATCCCACCGAGGTTAACTTGGTGACACTTTTTATTATCAGAGAATATTTTTAAATCCCCACAAATAATTTCAGTAAGAAATGAAATATTTTGTTATATCTTGAAAAGGTTATAAATTGCTTCTTGCTATTGACAGCAAATTTCTCCAGATTCTATGTGCCGAAGTTGAGACTTTCATTATATTTTCATTACACTGAAACTAAATTAAAGCTGATCTTATTATAGAAAAAGAATTGCATTCTATTTTAAGAACTATTCTCATAATTCCAACTTTTTGTAATATCAGAGGCCAACAGAAAAATAGCAAAGTAAAGATTTATTGAAAAGAAAAACATGATCATCAAGACAAATAGCACTTTTAATAAGTTGAGTATTTCAAACTACTTAGAGATCCCACAATAGAAATATCCACTTACCAACTGTGAAGTTGCTTTGGAAAGTCCTAATAGCTTGATGAATAATGTATTCTCTAAGCACTTTCAACTTTATTTATATTCCCCACCTTGTTCCATAAAAATCTCAAAGTAGTGTACAGGAATGCATATAAAGCAATGAGATTTTTAAAAGAAATGAGGAAATAGGGTCTCTGAAAAACAAATACCTGGAAATAAGACAGGGATAAGATGAGTTCCCAAGTGAAGACAATAATTTACAAGATGCACAGGTCCAAGATAATGAACACGAACCAGTTCCTTTGGTCTCTGATTTATGGAGTATCTTTAGAGAGGCTGGGCTGAGTTATTAGAGGAAAGAGGACCTGATCTTGGACCTCCAAATTTTTTAGATTTTTTTTTACCACATTAGTAAAAAAAAAGGTTGAACATGCACCCCCCCAGCACATCTGTGTATCTGTGTATCTATTCATACACTGTGTGTAAATCTGTGCCAATATATCGTATACATTAAAAATACATGAAAAAGATAAATTATATAGAGTAATCAAAGTTGTGTTATTTTCTTCCTACACCCCAAAAGATCATTTTCCCTGTGCCACCCTCAGATGCTTTCCTATCCCCTCAAAGGAAGGAACATCTCTTGCTTATGAACAATGTCTTCCCTTACCCGCCCCAAACATGCTTGCCTGCTTTTCGAAAACTTCCACACATTTGACAAAGGAGATTGTCTTCCACAAGCCTCCCTACCTCTAAACAACAGAAATCCACACCTCAAATGTCTTTTTCTTCTCTAGTAACCAGTTGTCCTCATTTCTCAAAGATTTTCCCATGAAAAATCATAAACTTGTTCTACCAACACAACATACTGGAGACACAATAACCAGTCCTCTTCCACTCTTGACTTTTCCCAGAACCTTTTGATAAATTGGACTTTTTCCGGTATTTTACTTCCACCATAGCAACCTCTCACTGCATTTCAAAACCTCATTAAACAAAATATGAAGGCCAAAGACTAAGACAATAGCTTTTGGCCAGATTAATCTCTTAATCAAATTAGGACGAGGATATTTTTCTTTTTATTACACTCTCTTAGATGGTAAATTTACACTAATTCTTCAGAGTTCACCATACAGCTCAACTGCAAGAAGCTCATCGTCTTCAGTGTTATCCTTAGAGTTCCACCGCATCCCCTCCTCCTGCTTGGGGCCACCTCTGCACCCATCAGAAGGATCCTCTGGGATTGGCGCAAGTGTGTGTCTGTCCAAATAGGATCTCATGGCCATGCGGCACTCCCATCTAATTTCACCATTAAAGCCCATATCGAAGCATTTGAATGGCAAGTTGTAAGCATCTCTAGTGTGACATTGGTAAAACAGTACAGTGAACACTAATCAAAAATTCAGTGCCTAATTTCATTTGCTCCTGCTAAATGGCTCATGAGATATGGCAACCTTAAAGACAGCCTTCTCATAGACTCTGGAGTTTGAATTTACACGGGGCAGAGGTAATCACTCCCAAATGCAATTATCTCATTATCACCAAATCTATAGGTGGAAAACTAAATTAGGAGCCACACACTGTTCACCTTTAATTTCGTACTATCCTTGTTTGCTTGTTCTTTTTAAGCAGCTATTACTGACAAGGTAAAAAGAAAAAAAGTTTTCCTCCCTGACAGTGCTGCCAAACAAGTACAAATCAAAACAAGTACAAATCATTCTTAACCTTTTTGTTTCCTTCATTTTCCCAAATGCAAAGCAGGTGGTAAAGACCAATGCCCTACTACCCTAGGGTATTAATTACCCAGATAGTGATTATTAAGCTCAAGGAAATTCCCATAAAAAGTCTTTGTAGAAAGACAACCCATTTTTCTCTTCCACACTTGAATACACGCACTATTCTCAGGTTCACCGAACTGGAATACAAGGTATCAACTTCATCATTTATTATGATGGAGTTGCTCTGGTTATTTTGTCTGACTGAGAGTGCAACCAGATTTGAGCTGAAAAACTATTTGGCCTCTATCAAGCCTTTGTAGATTGATTTAGTGTTGGCTGAATATTTATAGTTTCAAAGCGCCATCCAGAATATAGAAGCAGACTGCCTTCCTCTGGGAACTTGTGTTCAGTTGAACTAAAATATCAAAATGTCTTCTTTTATGTTAATCTAAAATATTAAACAAATGTTTTGAGACTAGCATTTCTTTAGAGATGCATATCAATTTGCTCATATTGAGTCAGGATTTATTTCCTAGATAAAACCATATTAATTTTTAATGAAAGTAGAAGGATTGTTAAAAAGATATAAAATTAATAAAATTATTTTTAAGAATGATATAAACATTAAAATTATACTTTTTTTGCATTTCATCATTTATTTAGATGTTTAAGCTCTTGCACTAAGTTTTTACAAGTTGGTGAACACTGACAAATTATTTCTCCCACAGAACTATAACCACGCATTCCCAGATGGTATAAATATTAAATATATGGTTGAACTAACATTAATACACATCACCATTTTATCAATTTCATAATAAAACAAGTTATCAAGTATCCAAATATTAAGTTCCACAGTTCAAAAGGCACATAAAATATTAGAAATCTGCTCAGTTCATTAGCACAAACCCACTTTTAGTTTTGCAAGAGAGGTTGGGAAGAGAAGGAAAAAAAATCACACTTCAAACAAAAATAAGTTGGTAAAAAACTTTGATAAGTATGGAGAAAAAATTACAACAACTTAAGAAATTTTAAGATTAAGGATTGTTTTAGCTACAGTTAACACAGCGTCTCTACCTAACTACAGTCAGAGGACATGGTCTCTGTCCCTTTTCTCTAAGCCTCTTCGCCCTCCTGTCAGGGAACAGGAGTTGCTGATCTCACTGGTCTAGTTCAGGACACTAAGCCAGGCTCAGGAGTAAAGGTAGCAAGAGTCTAGCTATGCAAGCACAGTGCTTTCTTCCACTTATTCTTCCTTACAGCTGGATTAAAACTCATTCTGAGCCTCTCCTGGGACAGTTCTGGCTTCTGCTTCTATCTCAACTGTTCTGCTTGTAAACCCCATGGGGCTCTCATCTGATTAACCTAATGACAGAGATTTGGCGACAGGTTTAGGAGAAAAGAGAGTGATGGGCTTCAGCCCAGTTCTATGATTTATGTTGTGATTGCTGAATTAATTTGAAAAAATAGAAATAATTTGCCACTTTAAAAATAGACCCCTTCCTAACATGAAAAGTTCTTCTTTGGCTACAATGAGAGGCCAGCACAGAGGCTTTTCTTCCAAATGTTCATTATACTACCAAAGCCAAGTTCCTTAAATAAAAATCTGACAAAATAAGGCAATTTGCCAAGAGTCAAAAATAATGCCTTTATTGTAAATATTTAATCAATGAAGCCATTGGTAAACCAACCTGAACTACATTAAGATGCCTCATGATTTATTGTTTAAACACGACATCCTCAAGAACACTTCTACTCATTCAAAATTTAAAGTAGAATCTAATGACAAATAAATCTCCAAACGCTGATAAAGTAACATCTACTACTATTGGAAACTAGATGATATCAATATCCAAACACTCTTTCAATACTCAAGCATATTCATCAACTGATTGAAAAGAATGGGAGACGGACTCACACAATAAACCCAGCAGTGGGCCTCTCTCACACAGCTGGGAAAACAGAGCCTGCCAGTATGTCAAATTCACTACCCATAAGTTCTGATGGAAGAGAGAGAGTTCGTCTGGGAGAGGAATGAGGTGACAGGTAATGTGAAATACCAGAGGAGCATAAGGAAATAACTCCTGCAAACCCGCATCACCTTTGGTGCAAAAATAGCGTATAGAGAACGCAGCCCTCTGAAAAATGACCTCCTCGCTCTAATCCCAGTTTGTACTTGTGCCAAGAGCAGGGAATTATATTCCCTGATGGCAAATAACCTTTATATATTATCCCAAAGTAAACATTTCAATCACTCAGTCAAAAAACACTCCTTAAGAATTCTGAAATTGCAGTATTCTATATGACTAAAACAGTATCCTTTTTATTTCCATTCACACAATGGACAGACATTTATAGAAGAGAATTTTATTACTATGCCTTCTCACCCCAGCCAGATAAATTCTGTTCCCAGGGCTCCCTCTCTCTGAATGCCTCATTGTCTAGAAGGCACTTCTTCTGCCCAAAGTCTTGCTTATTGCTAACCAACTGCAAAAAGTTATGACAACCACAAGAAAGAAATCAAGACTCCAAAAGATAAATGAGTGACTGGAAATCAAGATACCAAAAGATTCATTACAATTATCATGAAAGGAAGGACAAATGCTCAACAAACCCATCTTCAGCCATACTAATTATCAAAGAAATGTATGTTAAACAACAATAAAGTACCATCTGGAAAAAATTAGAAATTTAGAAAATTAGAAAAAATAATGAAAATTTTCAGTGCTATCAATGTGTCATAACAGAAATATATGGCTAATAATGATGCAAGAACTAGATTTTACTCTTTTGGAACGTAATATGGCACTATGTATCCAGAATCATAAAAGGGTTCTTGTTCTTTGACTCAGTAATTTTAAAATTTATCCTAAAAAACTCTAAAGCATAAAGATAATATATGCATGAAGATGTTTATTTCATAAACATCTACAATATTTTGTAAGCTGCTTGGCTCTGAGTAAAAAAATCTATAATACAAAAAATAAAAACACTAAAGAGGGTAATGTTTAAGTAAATTCCAGTGCTTCTCTTCAATAGGATATCATGCAACCATTAAAAATTACAAATATGAACACCATAAAAATAACATGGGAAATATTAACCATGCACTATTAACTCAAAAATAAATATTGAATAATATGCTCACTATGGTTATAATTGGTGAAATAAACATGGATAAGACATAGATTGGAAGAAGAAATATTTTTAAATGTAATCAAAAATGCAATCAAATGTATTAGGATAATAGGATTGGGAGAGTTTATTTAATGACTGTAAGGATTAATATTGTCATAGTACTATTTTTACAACTTTACAACAATAAGGATTTTGGAAGTAAGACATTTTTCTCCCCAAATATTTGAGTTACGGTCTTAAAGGTCAGGGCTATGTTCTATTCACCTTTGTGACAGTCTAAGCACTAGTCCAGCTCCCTACAGAATCATCATCCTATACCATTATTTTTAGACAATCATTCAAATTTTTACTCATTTTAAATCTTATCATGCCTAAGAAGCAGCAAAGTAATGCAATCTCTCTTCAGAGCGCCAGAGAGCAGTGGAATTTCATAAACTGGATTGCTAGTTCCCCCCAAAAATCTGAAATTATTAACATCTAAATTTGTTAGGAGTCCTTAAATAATATCTTCTTTGGATAAATTTCCTAACCAGATAATTTATTTTTGGTAAAATCTCTTCATGATATTAATGCAAATATTTTACATTGCCTGATCAATCTGGAACTCTGTATCAAAGTCAACGGTAATCATTCTTGTGTACTGCTGATGTAGACAAAATGCTTTCAGAGAAGGACAAATACTCTTTGAACATAACAGAGAGTTTATGAAAAGGACTCCCTCATTTAAATGTTTAGGTCCTAAGAATCTCATTGCACTTACATGATAAGGAAGGAATCTCTACATTTTCTAGAAAAGATGCTCACTAATATTCTGTATTAACCCAGGATTAACTATTTTCTCAGAAAATTCTAATTCTTGTTTCATGATGAAAATAAGATTTAGGTGCTCAGTTATTTTTTTCACAAATAAATAGCTTTCTCTTAATTTAGAAAAAAAATGTGTAGAAATAATATACAGAAATTGATAACCTAATTGATAATGACAAACTTTTTCCTTAAACTTTATTTTGACTTTTCTCACGGGTCAGGCATGAAAGTGATTTGTAAAGAAGGTGACAATATCTGATAATGCTAACTAATAACCCATTAAAATTCTATACTGGTTTCCACTTATATTTTTAAGGCTTCTTTTAAATTCACCTTTTGAAGGACTTTCCCATCTATAACTTACTTTGTCTCAGTGCATCCCTGAGCAATAGTAACTAGGTACTGCGTTTATTTATATATCAGACAACGAGGCAGTGTCAAGGACAGTACAAGTTCAGAGCTGGAGACTTTGCTTCACTTTCTTAGTCCCCTATCAGCATTTAGGGAATTCTGGGGTTTTTATTCTTTTAGTGGTTTGAGATTGTGTGTGAACACCTGGGGAAGAAAGTTTCTTTGTGTGTAATGGGTCGTTTATAAGTAGTGTTTGTTTCCAAACGGTTTTAGACAAAGAGGCAGTTGGGTGGGGTGAGTCCACGTTGTTATTTTTGGCCATCCTATCTAGGGCAGCATGGGCATTCTGTGCTAGACTAATGGCCTAGGGAGAAGTGGAAGATGAGAAGAGCAAGGATTCATCACCTGGAGTCACAAAGTATGGAACAATGGCTGGAGGCAAGCCCGGGAGTGATGGATGGGGTCTTGATCAGACTAGGAAAGCAGTTTGGAACATTAGCCATGCGAAGCAGTGTGACATTAGGGCTTGGTCCTGTAAGGGAAGGCACTGAGGCTGTGCAGTTCCTGATCACCATTCTGGTTCTCCTTGGCACTGTGCTAAACATCAAGGTTATTTTCACACATAAAACTTTCCCCAGCAAGACAAGCTATTAACATCCAAAGTCAGCTTGTAAGCTGGGCCCCAGCATCCCTCCTGCAAGAAAACTTACTAGATTATGCTGTCTCATACTGAGATCCTCTTTCTTTGTATCCTTACAATTTTTAATTTCAACCATAATTCTGAGCTTTTAATGATGTCTTGGATTACTCTCCATTATTTTCACACATGATCTGGTTCCTCACCAATATTGTGAATTACTAGGGAGTAAGTATTACGTATTTTACATTTTTTGTAACCCCAATTATCACCCCAAGACTTGCACAGTGATGGATATATGGTGGGTGAATGGCAAATTTGTAATTGCTATTAATTTATTTTCCTTCTAATTACAACATTTGGAAAATTCTTTTATTTATCTTTTATAAAAAGTAACACACACGCATCACACTCAGTACAATATGTAATTAGAAAATTACTCAATTATTCAGCGAGGTACTGAGCAACAGGGAAGTGCAAAGCTGTCAAGAGTGCTGGCTCCACAATGGGTACTTGGTAAGAATTGAATTGAATAAAGGAACAAAAGGAAATATACTTCAAGCTCCTTTTATAGAAAATTAAATAACATGTTTCTAAGAGATAATTAAATAGGTACAGTTCTTAAAGACAAGGCTTTATAAATGGTAAGAAGTTGACAATTCGGATAATTAGGAAACTAACTTTGAAGTCAATTTTTAATCTAGAATGCACAAGTTCTTAACATAAGTCCTTTGATGAAAACTGTACAATTATTATATAACTTTATTTGATAAGGAGAATAAATTTCCAGATGTCAATGTACTCATCTTTAAAGTTGGTCATATGCTGGGGGACACCCAGTCTCTACCCTACAGCTACGAGGAGCCCCCCACTCATTATGTTCTCTCCCCACGTCTCTCCAAGTCCAGGTCAACAGCCGAGGAATGAGGAAATCACACTCTGCCTAGAGGGTCCTTATGTCAATGGCTACCCACTCTTCTTCAGATGAAGGCCAAGTTCCTCAAACATGACCCACAACAAAACCTGGCCTGATCTGGCCCCACCTTCCTTTTCAGCTTCTGCTCATCCCCATCCCCTCTCCCACCTAGGATGTAACAGGAATTTCTTTCAGTTCCTCAAACCTTGTGCTCACTCTTCTGCAGGCTTTAAGCGTGTTGTTCTCTCTGCCTAAAATACTCTTCATCCTTTTTGTTTTTTTGGTTTTGCTCTACCTGGAATCATTTCTGTTCTATCTTAGCTATCACTTCAAGAATTCTTTTCTGGTCCTGAGTTTCTCTCTCCCAGTCAAGGTTAGCCACTCCTCTCTTAGGCTTTCATTGTTTCTGGACTTCTATCACTGCCTGGTTGCACTGTGACACAAATCTCAGTTTTTTGTTTTTGTTTTATTTTTAAAATTTCTTTGTCTTTCTCCATCCCCACTGAGGAGTGACTTCCTTGAGGACAGTTACCATCTTGTTTATTGCTATTATTTCCAGTGCAGGTTATAAATTTTGATTATTAGAATTGCTCAAGGATAACAGCACTAAGGTAAGTAAACTCCCCTCATTGCAAAGATGGATGTTATAGTGGATATCACCATGTGTATTTCCTAATAAAGTCCAGGAAAAAAAGCAACATTTGATTTCCAAGAGGCACAGTTCAGTCTTTGAAGAAATGCTTTATGAAGTTTGCTCAACCAACATTATTTTTTATCTAAGATAGCTAAAGCCAACCACAAAAAGTTCATACCTACTAAAATTGCTCAAATGCTTCAAATAAAACCTAATACCCTGGAAACACTTAGTAATTGCAGCCATCCCTCAAAGGCTCAAATCCCATACGGAGGGCAAATTTGTGAGATGAATGCACTAGATTTTATGTCTACAAATGTAATTCCCTTTTGAATTTGGAGAGAACATTATAAATTCTTTATACTTAAAATTTGTAAAGATAAGAACAATAGAATAAAAATTGCCATATCCCACCTTCGCATGTCTACAATAGAACAACCAATCAGTCTGAATTGATGGGGCAGCAAAGCAGCAGAAAGTTTTAGCAACTAAAATAGAACACTTTTTCCCCAAAGTTTCTTGTCTTACTATGTTCAGCTGAAAAAAAAAATGTGTGTAATAATTATTGGAATCTTTGAGACTATGTCTCTTCCAGGATGTATACAAAGCTTACTTAGGAAAACACTTCCAAGTCATTACACTTAGCTCAGCAAATGACTTTTCCCCTAGATCCCAGTTGCTCTCACATGAATGAAATCCCCTGAAACTAAAAATTTTATCAAAGAAAAAGTGTTTTTCAGTGTCTAAACTTTTACTTTGGAAACCATTTCATTACAGAACCTGAGATTTGGGTAATCTAAAACCTTAGTGTAATTTTAGGTGGGACAATGTAAGCTGCTGGTGGGATTGGGACTTGTCCCTCCCCATACACTCTAGGTTTGGTAGCAACCAGGGAAACTCCGGGTGACAAGCTGCAGTCGCTCAGCAGTGAGTCAGGCACCGAGATTCAATCTTAGGTCTCCTAATTAGTACCACCTAATTCGGCCCTGGACAAGCCACTGTGCCTGTTTCCTCATATATAATACGTGGATGATAACAGCACTCATAGCCTTCTTTGGTCCTTGGAGAACAAAATAGTATAATACCCATAAAGCACTTAGCAGCATATCTAACCCAGGTGATCAGGGGGCCAAAGAGGATCCACAAACATCTTTTATTTGACCTTTTCGGATTTTTTAAAAATTGACTTAGTTCCTTCCAAGTTTATGATCCAATAGCCAGACCTACTCTCTTTAAGTTTACAAAGAAAGCCACTGAGTGTAAACAGGAGCAAAGATTTTCCCAGTTAAATACAAGTCCAACCCAGGCTAGAACCCAAAATTTATGACTCCTAAAATGCCCGATTTTCCCAGAGGCTGATGCTTCCACCTGTTTTCCTACCTTTACCCATTCCCTAGTCCTCCTCCCCCTTTGCATTTCAAGTGGATGAGGCTTGAGATTCTCTGAAAGAGAGGACTAGCACAAGCAGGAAGACCTCCATTCAGCACACACAGACACCTCCCAGGCCTCACACTCCTGAAAGGGATGCTGCTGATTGGGAGCAGAAGAAAAGAGAAAGGTGGGCTGGCGAGCCCAGAGACAGGGCAGTGAGAGATCAGGATGAAGCTCTGGGAACCTGGGGGAGAGGAGAGGAAGGAAAAGAGATAGAAATCCCTTGCAATGAGATTAGAAGATCAAATCTTATTTTTTTAATCTTAAAAATCTACCTGTAATTGAAAAATGTAGATAAAACCAATCTTGATACATCTTAAAATTGGGAATTTCAAGTCAGAAAATGTAGGCTGGAGTCCCAGTTTTACTACTTAAATTGCTATGTAACCTTTGCAGGTAGTTTATACTCCCTGGGAGTTTGTTTCCTTATCTGAAAAATGGGTGTAACAATAATCCCAGCCTTATCTGTCTCACTGGGTTGTTGTAAAGATCAAATAAAATCATGTTTATAAGGGTTACCCTATATGGAGTACTTACAATATACCAGACCCTAGGCTAGGAGCTTCACATATATTTTCTCATTTAATTTTCAAACCTTTGAGATTGGTTGCCATCCACCCAGTTTTTCAGATAAAGAAACTGAAGCTAGAGAGGCTTAGGCACTCACCTACCGTCACTTCAAGTGTTAGACCTGAAATCCACACCCAAGCTGCTCAACTGCCAAGTCCATGCCCAAATCTCCATGCCACTCTTTGCAAGAGTACTATGTAATAAGTACATTATATAAGTACATTATGAATCTCGCATTTGAAGTATCATTTAATTCATTTCTTATTTTCAGGAAGACAAAACAGACAGGTATATAAAGGAGTTTCAATAACAGAACTGATATTGGCTTCACAGCACCATGAATTTTTGGCTACTATTATAGCTTTATTGGTGACATGCCACTGTTGTTACTGAATTTTGAGTAACGCCAGATCTGAGACGTAAGCCAAATTTTACTTGGTAATGAACAGTATACAAAAAGGTATTAGTTCAGTCTAGTTTTAAAGATGTCAGACTTTGTTTACAAAGCCAATTCATTTTATAAAAGAATTAAGCATCCATAGATCTCTGCATTATTTTAGGGATCTAAAATAATTTCTTTAAATTATTTCTTTAATTATCCATACATCTTAAATATTTGGCCATTAACTAATTGGACTGCTTCCTAAGATGGTAGGTTTATATCCATCTGGTTGAGTCACAACTCCACAGAAAAGATGCCTGTACACCTACTTTCCTTATCAGTAAACTGGTCTCAGAGTCAACCCAGAGATAACCAATAGCTGGAAAAACAAACAAATCATGACAATATCAAAGAAGGGAGAAAAACTAACCAAACCATGTAAGAATACGATAGATTCCTTCTCCCATCCCCCCAATAAAAGTCTCACTGTAATAAAATCATCAGCATCATCTAAATGCAAGTATAAAAGGCGATTTATCTAAGCTTCTTGGGAGGCCCAGGCATTTTGATACCGTCCCTTCCATTCTCCATCCAGACACTCTTAATCATACAGACTCACAGGCAGAAAATCCCCGGTAAATCCCAAAGACATGGGAATCAGTTGTGAGGGTTTCTGTGTGCATGTGATTGGGAAGATAAGGAGTAAGAGGCAAATTCAGAAATTAGGACAAATAGCTGTGGGAGATCAATGTCCAAAAGTAAAGTTCTGAACTTCAGAGCTCCTATATCAGTTCCAGTCACTGAACATCCTTCAAGAGCCTCCTATAAGTTGAGCTATGTGCTGTGCCCTTGAGACCTCTCTGCCCATAAACAGCATATGTCTAGTGAACTTGATCCTAGACCTTCTTAACTCAGACAACTGAGTTATGTTCATAGCTAGCAGCCTAGGAACACTTGCTTAAATGTTTTTCCTTTTTGGTTGCAAAGCATGTCTAATTTCAAAATCTCTTCACTACCATACATTTTGGTATGTATCCTCCTTCTGGGAGCTCCTCCTTCTGGAAGCTCCTCCTTCTAGAGTGACACAGCCTTTGATGGAAGACTCAACCCTAGAATGTGAAATTTCACCCATTCTGATATCACAAAGTCAATCATTTAAGAAGAAATTCGTCAAAGAGTTAGTTCCCAGAAAGTTCATATTTTGCCTTTGAAAGAAATGGCATAACAAATAATTTAAATTTTTTTTCTTGAAAAATTCTCTTTATATATACTACTATATGCAAGACTTGGCCTTTAAGTATTCATTTAAAATATATTTTTGAACTACATAATAGCACAGAATTTTTTAAATTTTTTTTTATTTTTTTGAGACAGAGTCTCACTCTGTCACTGAGGCTGGATTACAGTGGCATGACCATAACTCACTACAACCTCGGATTCCTGGGCTCAAGCGATCCTCCTGCTTCAGGCTCCTGAGTAGCTGGGACTACAGGCATGCTCCAGCATGCTCCAGCATGCTCGGCTAATTTTTTTTTATTTTTAGTAGAGATGGAGTCTTGCCATGTTGCCCAGGCTGGTCTGGAACTCCTGGCCTCAAGCAATCTTCCCACCTCAGCCTCCCAAAGTGCTGGGATTACCTGCTTGAGCCACCACACCCAACTTGTACCACAAAAATTATCACCCGAAGAGTGTTCACAAATTTCCTTTCTCCCATAGTTTCTAATTCCCTCTTCCTTTTCTGAACTAGAAGGATTACATCTTGTGGAGACAGACTTTAATTCTGAGTCATGTTGAAGTGCTTAGAAAGCAAGTGGGAGGTTGAGGGGTAAACAGAGTTCAGTTGGATCAGGGTGGAGAGTGGTGTGAGGTGTGAGGAACGTGTCCAGGAGGACAAAGGGGATTTATAAGTACAGCTGTGGACTGTGTTTTTTCCTCTTCGAAACCCTTCAAAGGCCTGAGTGATTCTTAATTATTTGGGGCACTAATTGGTAATCATTTTGGCTATTCAGCTGTGCATCTGACCACATCGCCACTGAGGCTCAGCCCCATGCGCCTAGACACGAGCAGGGCCTCAGGGAGAAATGGAAATGCTGCCAGATCCTCCGGGCAGAGCCTCTGAGCCGCTGAGCCGCTGGTGGCCCATGTCAAGGCCACCTCATGAGGTGCCCAACCCCTACCCAATCCAAAAGGAAAAGCCCTGGAGAACAATTTCCAGCAGATATAACAGATATAAAGAGTTCAGAGAAATGGGGAAAAAATAGAGAGAGAGGAAAGAAGAATTGCTTAACCACAGGAAGAAAGACGGAGGCCTAGGTGGGAGGGAAGGTGATGGGAGGCAGGGATAGGGCTGCAGAGACGATGCCCTTGACCGAAACTCCAGTGGGGTGGAAGAGGCTCCCCCAAGCAGCCCACAGTTCCTACAGATGATGGGCAACACGAGAACTGGAATAAGTCGTTTGTGCCTGAAATATGAAGACTAAGCTGAAGGAGAAGAGGCCAACACGGCTCGTTCTTTCTCTCTGCCTCCCATGGGTGCTGGCCTGCACTCGCGGGTCCCATCCTGGCTTCTGCAAAGTGCTGACAGTTCACAGGATTTTGCTCAATCAAGAAATCCACTGGCAGTCCCTTTGCCTTCCTCTGTCAGTAATCACCACGAACTTGTCAAAATCAAGGGGAACAGGTCATATCCTGTACAGACAATAGGGAAAATCAGATTCCCCTAAAAGGCCTGATTTGAAAGCAATTCTGAAAGGAGTGGCAGAGGGAAAAACAATTTTTTTCCCCTGTTGATCTGAGCAGACGACTTGAGACTATTTCTTCATATTGCCTACCTGCTGAAGGTGACAAAGGTCACAAAGTTAAATTTTCTAAAAGTATATAAGTGTCTGATACATTTGAAACACTTTCAGAATTTAAAGAAGACTGAGCACAAGGGAATATGTCTAACACTCCCGATCCCAGATTTGTATGGAAATGCCCAATAAAATATGAAAACATGGGGACAACTACATTCATTCACTCACCTGTTAAATATTTATTGAACTTTAACTATGTACCATTTATACCTCTAGAAACCAGGTCAATGGTTGAAAATAAGATTAGGCATTTACCTTCCCTTCCTTTTCTACCTGAAACCTTGAAAAGGTACATTTACATGCCACAAAATGCCTTCTCCTTCTACTACATAAACTGGAAAAAAAAAGTCAGTTTAAAGAAAATATAAAGGCCTATTCAAAACTCCCCTCTGTGAAATACTCTCTGGGGATTAGGGTGATGGAGGGGCAAATCTACAACTAAAGGACAAGGGGAGCACTAAAGGGAGGGAAGGGCATGCCTTTAACCCACATTTGGGTGAGGCAAAGACATAAAGTGTAACTATAATGTTTGTACCCTCACAAAACCCTGGAATAAAAAAAAAAAAAAAAAACTCTCCTCTGTGAAAGAGTGGCTGCTAAGACACTTTTCCTAACTCAAGAGTAAAGTTAGACACAAGTAAAAAGTCAGGCTCGCACTTACCCAACAAGTTTAATTAATGTTCTATTAGTACATGGGGACCCGAAAGAACAGTTAACCTGTAAAACAGAGGCATCGATGTTAAAATTCTATTTATTCTTGAATATATATTTATTGAGCACTAGATCATGTGTACACTGCTAAGAAACACATGGAAAAGTGAAATGCACGATGCTGTTCTCATATAGCCAACATTCTACCTGGTAAGATGAGTCATTCTTACAAATATTATAGAATACAAACCATACAGGACATACAGCAGCAGCTGCTAAGGACCAATTGAATTGTAAACTCAATAAGCAAAATAGGTGTCTGGGGTGTGCTGCAGGAACTTCCAACATAACCTGCTCAAAATGGAGCTAACTATCTTTCCTTTAACCATGCTCCTCCTCCTCTGTTTTCTATTTCAGTTTATGGGAGGTCCTCAAGTCAGCCCTCCAAAAGCTCTCCTTTTCCCACGTTCCACGTTCAGTTAGTTACCAATATTGGTTACTTCTAAGGCAGAATTGTCCCTTAATCCAGCCCTTCCTGTTCATTCATTCTGCCATTGCCTAAATTCAGATCCTTATCATCATTCATTTGGACTATTCCAACAAACCAATGTGACCTCCCATCTTCTTTCTTTCCCTAAGATCATCCTCCCTAAGAACACCGGGTAATGTTCCACATTTCTTTTCTCTATTACCCATAAAGTCCAAACTCCTTGGTAAGGTGTGGAAGATCCTGTACAATCTCCTGCAACTTAATGTACAAGCTTCTGGTGCTCATCGTGGACCCCACACCATTACTCAAACTTGCAATACCCACTCACGTCCTGATGTCTTTGCATATTCAGACCCAGGGTCTGAGAGAGCCTTCCTCACCCTCCCCACACAGAAAACTCCCACTCACCCTTTGAAACTCTTACACAAGTAGAGGTAGCTGTTTCTTCCTCTATGCCAACAACCAACATGCTTCATTTGTCATTGGTTACAGCATTTATCATGCTTAATCGTAATGATCTGTTCATATGACTATTTTTTCACCAAATAATGGGCTTTGTAAGGGCAGGAACATGTCTTATTCATCTTCATATTCCTAGTGCCTACCACAGTGCCTGGGTCATAGCGAGTTCTCAATGAATTATTGAGTTTCAAAGAATGAATGGATGGATGGATAGAAAAGAGAAAAAATACATTGTATCAGAGCTGTCAGGAAAGATTTCATGAAGGATATTAGATTTGAGCTTTATTTTTAAAAATGGGTTAGCTGTTGGACAGGAAGAAATGAGGCAGAAATATCCATATGGGGACAACTAAGTGAGCAAGAGCATAAAGGTTTAAGTAGAGGTAATTTTAAAGCAAGCAAGCAGGTCTGTTTGGTTGTAGCAAATGATCATGAATAAAATCTGAAGTCCTCATCACAGCTGATATGGTCCCAATTACTTAAGTGTGAGGACTTCTCTAACCCACTGCTTCCCAATCCCTGACTACACTCCACCCCCGCCGTCTTCCTCCTGTCGTTCTGATACACCAAGCTTGTTTCTGCCTTGGGGCCTTTTCTCATTGCTGATCCCTTTGCTTGCAAGATCCCTGAAGGGTGGTTAATGTTGAGTTAAAATATGATCTGTTCAAAGGGGCCTTTCTCTGTCTCCTTCTCTGATGTACCTTTGACCCACCCTCTCTATCAGAAACCCGCTTTATTCCTTTACACCAAACACTACATTTTGAAATTTTTATTTATTGTTCACCGGATTTTTGTCTAAATCCTTCCCTACCCCCACTTCACCACTATATCTCCTGTATCTAGAATACGGCCCAGAACAACAGTAGGCATTTAATAAGTATTATTTGAATGACTGAAGTGTTAGATGCAGCTAGGGTCAGCAGGCAGGGGGGCAGGGCTCTTAGCTAAAGCTAATAGGAAGGCGGAGTATATGTACTGCACATATTTTACATGGCAGTAGCATTATCAAAGATATCTGTTTAAAAGGTATCTTTAAGTAAATTACAAAATACTTTCAAGACAGGGAGATATTGGAAAAGGGTTCTGAGAAACACCCAAATATTTGACCTGTTTCATAAATCTTTTATATTTTAATCAGTTTTCTAAAAACATATTTTAAATACCCAATTTGACTATTTCCACCACTATAACCCGCATCAAGTCTTGCATATTCTAGGTTAATTATACCACTTGGCATAATTTTTTTTTAATTTACTTAGTTTTCTTATATTCTTATTAAAGCACAGGGAATACTCATTTAAGTCCTTTTCATACCTCTTATAACACATTAGAAAAAATCAAAATAGCAACCATTAAATCTTAACTTGTATTTTTGCCCCTGGACAAAAATAAATGGAATTTAAAAATAGACCTAACTGTTTAAATTCAATGCAACAAATATTTATGCACTGACTAGTTTGGGTTCCCTCTTTTATAAAATTCTTCCCAAGTTTTAGGTTTTGGGGTTGGGGAAATGTAAGAACATTGATGCTCTGGACACAGAGACTGTGACTTCAGGACATATACTTATGTGAATATATATGGCACATGTGGCAACTATATGGTGACTCTGAACAATGAACTGAGTTAATTTAAGCCATAAATTTCACTGTGGGACATGATATGTAAAATGACAAGGTTAAACTAATAACCTTTAATGTCCTTCCAACCCTGAATTTCTAAAATTCTATCTGTGCAGATGCCAAGAGTAATTAAATATGTAATTACTATGTAAATGTTGTCTCCTATGATGATAAAAAATGTTTAAATACTTCTAGAACTATGCTTGGTACTCATGCTACTCCATCACTGTTTTGTTCTTTATAGAAGTAACTTTCTTCTTTATTAATTAAAAAATACTGAATAATTTCCAGTTTTGCCATAGCAATGTAATTTCTCTACTATCCATCCCTCCCCACTGATTATGCCTATAACTCTGGGAAAAAAACAACAACAACGACACTACCCAAGGACTCCGAATAGGAACATGAGCAGGAAGACTAGGCAGGGCAGCCGAAACTTGAAGAAACATTCAGCATGTGGATTAGTTTCCCAGTTATATTTTTCTCTTTCACCTTTGCCCTGAGGTGGGCCTCAGCTCTGCAGTGTAAGCAGCTAAAACTCTGATTTAAATTTTGCTTTCTTTTTAGGTGGAGGTAGAGGAGTCCCTGTAGTCAGAATTTAGGGGGAAAGCCAAGAGGGTAAAGAGACAGAGAAGGAAAGCCCTAATTCTGTGTAAGATCCCACAGGTCTCAGCATAACTCCGAAAAACATGCGTGTGAGACAGACTCAAAGCAGCATTGCAAAAGTGTAGAGACTGAACTGAGATTTGAACAACTGCCAACAGAAAGCAAGACAGAAGTAATCAAGTCGATGGTCTACTGAAACCAAAGCAAGTTAACTGTCTACTAAAACCAAACACTCTTCAGAAGATTATAACAGAACCCAAAGCCTACACAACATAACACTGACAGTGTCTGGCGTACAATCAATAATTACTTGACATACAAGTAAATAGGACTATGTAAGCAGTCGGAAGCAAAAAGAATCAACAGCAGCCAACCCTGAAATGACTCAGATGTTAAAATTGCTAGATATTAAAGCAGCTACTGTAATTCTGCTACAAGAAGAAAAGGAAAATAAACTTGAAATGAATAAAAAAAAAGGAGACTCTCAGAAGAAAAATATAAACTGCAAAAAACACTGAACTGGATATTTTAAGCTGAAAAAATACAATATATGAAATTTTTTAAAAAGACTACTGGATGAACTTAATAGCAGAGAAAAAAGGCAGAGAAACTGAAAAAAGAGCAATAGAAATTATCCAGTCCACTCTAAAGAACAGAAGGAAAACAAAATGAAAAAGGAATGAACAAGCCTCAGAGACCTTTGAGACAACATAAAAGATCTAAAATAGTTTTAACTGGAAAAAGAAGAAGGAAAGATATGGAGACAGAAAAAAATATTTGAAGGAATAATGACCGAGCACATCTAAAATTAGGTGAAAGATACAGACTTGAAGATACGTGAAACTCAGTGAACCCTAAACAGAATAATTAAAAGGAAACTATGGTTAGATGCATCATAATCAAACATTACATGTACCCTATAAATATATACAACTACTATGTACCCCTAATAATGAAAAAGAAAAAAACTACAACAAATAAATAAAAATATATAAAAGACTATGGATTTCCCCACTTAAAATTTTTTAAATGGCCTAACTTCTTTAAGTAAAAATCATAAACATTTTCTAGTAGGACTTCAATGTCTGTAGATGTAACACATATGATAACCATAATATAAAAAGATAGCAGGAGGGCATGGTAACAAGATCTCTATGGCTACAAGATATCAATATTTTACCAGAAGTAATACAATATTAACACAAAGTAGACTGAAAAAAATTCAAATTGATATAGCCAAAAGCCAACAAATAATTTAAAATCCAACATCAAAAAATATTCCAACAATCCAAAAGAAGGCAGGAAAGCAGGAACAAAGAAAAAAAAAAAAGCAGAGGAAACAAACAGGAAAAAAATGATAAAAAGGTAAATCCATATCCCCAAAATACCAATGATTATGTTAAACACTAATGATCAAAACCCATATCTAAACTTTCTAATTAAAAGGCAGAGATTAACAGAGTGGATAAAAAGCTAGACCCAATTTATACACTGCCAAAAAGAGACACACTTTAAATACAAGGACACAGAGAGGTTGAAATGAAATTGATGGAAAAAGGTATAATACACAAAAATTAATTATGTGAAGGCTGGAGTTGCCATATTAATATCAGATAAAATAGACTTTAAGACAAAATATATTACAGACATAAAGAGAGATGTTTTATAGTGATAAAAGCACAATTCATCAGGAATCGTAATGGTTAGAAATGTATATCTGCTTGATAATAGACCCTCAAAATACATCAAACAAAAATTAGCAGAATTAACATAAGAACCAAACCATTCCAAAATCATTGTTAGAAATCTTAACACTCCTCTCTCAGCAGTTGACAGAACAACCAGATTTAAAAAGAAAAATCAGATCGGGCACGGTGGCTCACGCCTCTAATC